>NC_092804.1:4067437-4668950 GCF_040954645.1 Diabrotica undecimpunctata
TAAGAGCAAGTCTAAAATGTTTGACGAAGTTGTTGACACAGTTGAACAGCTGTTACAGTTGGCGATTTTTTTGGATATTTACATTTGGAAAGTCACGGGAAATGTGCGGTGTAAAAAACTGCTTTAAACCAGTAATAAAATAAACAATTTCGACAACTTTGTCATAGAAAACCAGAAGGTTGCAAAACATTTTTGCACAGTGACGTCATTAAATGAACAGCATGTATTGATTTTTCGGAAGAAAATAGGAAAATACAGAATCTACAAGAATGGAACTGACTCAATGAGTTATGATGACAAAAGTGCATCTAGCAAAACATTTCTTGCAGTAACTTTAGATAGATACGAATAAGACAATTTTCAATGTAGTGATATTTAAACATGAGTTGGCGGTTTGTTTTTGATGTAATTGATAATGTATCGACTTACCGTGACATTTTGAAGAATAGGAGCTTCGCATGGTGCGAGGATGGTGTTGGGGCTAGGCCTGACTCCTAGAGGCTGCCTGGGGCTGATTGCTGCTTGTGACTTCTTCTGCCCGAGAGCAGCAGCTGCATCGAAAGCGTTGACGGCAGGATGCGTTTCCAAAGCACTTTGTAAATCACAAATATAGTCAATAACGTATTGAATAACTTCCAATTTTGATAGTTTCTTGTTTTTGGGCATGAACGGAACGAGATCCTTGAGTTTGGAGAGGTACATCTGAATTTCTTCGTTCTCGATATCCTTACGCTTGGTGATTTTTCCGCTGATGGCGGAAATCCCGTTCTCGGTACACAATGCACTGACTACGGCCTTCATTTTCACTGAACTGTGAACACGAACTGATGAAACACGATAACAAACAGATACAGACAAAAGTCGAGTAGAGTTTGAGGAATTTGTCGCTGTCTCGGGGTTTTATATGCTTGGAGGGGAGACGGCGACCAATGCGCTCAGCGGATTCGAGACTGGAGGGAGTGGCTAGCCAATGTGGACGTCGCACTAGCTTGTGAAGCGAGGGCGCC
Source organism: Diabrotica undecimpunctata (assembly GCF_040954645.1). Taxonomy (NCBI): domain Eukaryota; kingdom Metazoa; phylum Arthropoda; class Insecta; order Coleoptera; family Chrysomelidae; genus Diabrotica; species Diabrotica undecimpunctata. The sequence goes on from NC_092804.1 coordinate 4,068,445, forward strand.
TAGTTTAGCGTAGCGAAAATTCCTGCTGCCAATCAATGAGGCGCCGTCTTATGCATTTCCTTTAACTATCGCAATGCATAAATTATGAATCAAAAACAATTAAGAGAAAACTAAAATAATTGACGTAACTCATCAGGCTAGACAAAAATATAAACAATAGATATTAAAGGGTACAAAAATTAATTTCTTTCCTCTAAGAAATTTACCAAACGTTTATTAAATTATATTATTATATTACCGAACAAACAGATTTAGAGGAAAATGTCATTAGTGAATGAAATAACATCCCGTCTATAGTTAAATTCAAATCGACTTGTGAAACACCTATTATTATTTTGTCTAAAACATCTCGAAGGAAAACATATAGTCGCCTTAAATTGTTAACCTGCTAAATCCACTTTACTCAATTTTACAGGAGAGGCAAAAAACGCTTTCGCAGAATTTTTTTTATAAAAATCAATTAAAAACAATAAAATAGTGCTTCAAAATAGTATAATAATTGTTGTATCATTAAAATTATAAAAAAATTATACTAATTTTAGTTTTAAGTATTTTTTAAACACGCGTTATTCTATACGCAAGAAAAATTTATTATTCCAAGTACATAAAGGATAAAAACAATAATAACGCTACTCATATGGAAGATTATCACAAAAATTGTCGTAGTCTACCGACAATATCTTCTTGGTTGCCTGAAGGTCTTTTTCTCTCATATTTTTTTGGCGGTTATTTTACGTCTTTCCAGGCCTAGTCACTTCAATTGGTCCCAAGAATGTGAATTAATTTTGTTGTTCTTTCGTTGAGGAACTGTTTCCATTGATCAACAAAGCTGGCTTTATAATAAATTTCACCTTCAGGTGTGTACCTCAAAGCACATTTGTAACTTTTAAATCACCTTTACCTCTTCCTGGTCTAATTGTTTTATAGCGCTGAGTTGAAGCAAGATTTTTGTAAAAAAATCATGTGTTACCTAAATAATTTTACTTGGTAGGGAGTAGGCTTTTTCTTGGCGTTTAGACAGATACATACTTAATCCGCTGGTAGGTTAATAACTTTATGTTGAGTTTTTGTTTGATGGTTGCGTGAACAGAACCAACTTCCATCTGCGTATTGCCAGGTTCAAGGTATTTGTGTTCTATTATTACATTATGAGTGATTGCTAGATTGAGCAGAACATTGGCCATAACAGCGTTCCTATTTTGGTACCCTCAACCATCCGTATACATTATAATGCTGTTTCTTTCATCAGAAATTAAATTCTGTAGAATTTGAATTCTACAGAATGAGGGACACTTGGCAAAATTTTCTGTTCTATAAAATACATCCAAATACTTGCAAATTCCTCAGAACCAAGACTTCCTTCACATTCGTTCAATACAAACAATCGGAATTCACTAAGTTATAGAAACAGAGATTGTGTACTTGGAGCTTTGTTTGCAGTATAATGTGAAGACCTTCGATTTTGGTGCCATCAACACGGCTTGCAAATCTGCTGTAAAAACATTTTGTTTCTTGTTTTTATCTTTCTCTTTTTTCTTCTTCTGCTTCTATTTTCCTCTGTATGTGACTTTTAAATTCTTCTTCCGAAAGCTAGCCAACCCTATAGCTAACACACTTTTCACATTCATCTTTTTTAGGGCGGAAAAGTGTAAACTTCTTTTCATCGAAGTTTTTAGAAAACGATGCTATCAGAAGAGACTCTTATTCCCTTAATTTGCACCAATCCTTGACATAAAATTCGTAAACACTTTGTCGAGACTGCCATTCAACTAAAAGATATTTTTTTGAGATGTTGATCTGCAACAGTACTCCATAATTGGTAAAGAATCTAAAAATTGCAGCAAGCATTCATGGCGATCTTTAAAAGGTAACACTCAATTGGTCGACTTACATAGCATACTTGGAGCACGTACTCCATACCATAAGAACTTTTCCTAAATATACAAGAAGATGAATCTACGACACCCAAACAAAGCTCCGTTACCTCCACCTATCGATTCTTTCCAGCCAAGCTACAGCCGTATCGATTCTCCCCAACCAAGCTGTAGCTTCTTAAACTCCCATACTGCAAATCATACTAACATTTCTTCTTCTCCTAAACAAGTCACCATTAAATCTGATAGTTCATAAGATAAATATTACCAAAACCAATATGTGATATTTGAGTCTCTCCAAAAGAGGTTTTTCCAATTCCCAAGGCAACCAGGTAACCATCCAACGATAACAGGAGAAGAGGAAACGCTACTATAATAACACCATCTCATAAGTATAAGTTAGAAGATTTAAAAAAATCTCCAGTCGTAAAAAAATTAAAGATAAATGAACCGGTTAAAAAAGGAAAAAACGTGGTATAAAAGGCTGCACCAAAAACAAAATTGGTTCTGAAATTACCGATTGCAGATTCTGAGAGTTCGCAGGAAGAAGATAATAATGACGATGCGTGTCTATATTGCAATGAACTATTTTCAAATTTCAAGGCGAAGGAAGGCTGGATTAAATGTGTGTCTTGCAACAAATGGACTCATGAAGCCTGTAGTGACAATGATGATGTAGATGAAGTTTTTATTTGTGACTTCTGTTCATAGAGTTTCGATTTTTGTTGACATATTATTATGTTTAATACATATTTTGTTTTTTCTCCATTAATCATTTTACATAGTAATTAAGTTTCTACCATAAAAAAAATAAAAAAATTTAGGAATATTTATCAAAATTGACATTGGTATATCAAACTTAAGTCATTTGAGAATATTTTAATCTGCAGCAAACGTTTGCTACTCTAACATAGCACAAGATAGACTCAGTTTTTAAACTAGTACCTGATTTTGTCCAACTCTTCCCTATAAAATTCGTAAAACACACCAATACTGAGGGAAAGAGACATATTTATTGATGGAGCAAATCTTATGTTTTCGTCAAAATCAAAATCGACTGATTATTACGATAACATGAATACGGATATGTTTGTAAAATATTTGAAAGAAAAACTACTTCTTAGTTTACATGATCAATCTGTTTTGGATGCACGATATCATTCGGAAATTTTAAGTAACCAACAAATTCCTGGAAAGCATATATAATAAAAGAATGGTTAACGAATTAAGATATTTCATTTCCTCAGGATTCTTTCAAGCCGAAATTATTCTGTTAGCCAAAAGGAATGAAAAACCAAAAATATTTAGTAGAAGAGATAATATATAGTTTTGATACCATTGTAAATTCAATACCATTGAACATATTTGGGGAATTTGAAAAACTTACTACGATAACTAGAAGAATGTTGGATTCGTGAAAATCGCATCCAAGCAATTAACCCTGTCATCATTTACAATCCAAATGAAGATATTATACCAACGACAGTGATTATGATTATGGATGTAATTCTTAATTATATTGTAAGGTAATATGTTTTCATTTTTTTATTAAGAAAAATTTTGAGTGTTATTGTTATTATTTTATCAGTAAATACTTACCACCTACAATTTAGAAACAATAGAATTTTCTTCTATTTTTTTACTGATAATTGTATATTTTTCTAAAACTGTATTTATGATACGATGGATAAAGAACCTTGAAATGTATTATGAGTCCATTTTCCCACAAAATATGTCACTTTAAATATAGCTGAACCTATATAAATGCCAAAATCATCTTTGACAATATCCTTTATGGTTCCATTATCTACTCATCCAATATATTTGCAATGTTTTCACTTCAAAGTAAAGCCGGTAGTGTTCTCTCCACCAAACTATATCTTATCACCTGCCATTGTAAAACATTAAGTGCTTAATTCCCTCAAAATGTTTTGCAATGAAAGAATTAGCCACAGGCGGGGGGTGTGTCTGGCTTTTCATGTCCAGCGCTTCTGGCGACAGACGGAGTAGTAGTATAAGGTATACTACCTGTCTGCCAATCACTATTAGTTTATCTAATAAATAGATAAAAACACGAAAGCCACCCAGGTAAGTACCTAGAAGGGGCTGAACCTTTTACAACTTAAATCTTGATTTTTATTTGCTATAAACTTTCACTATGCGACAAATTCGAGATATATCTCACTAGAATACTATTAAATTACGGTATAATTGTTTTGAAATTTCTTTAGGATAATAATTTACTCTTCTTTATATTCTTTTCCTATCGGGAATTGGATAATATCAAGCTTATTCTAAGTCTCTTTACAGCTTTCTAAACAGTTCATTTGTGGTGCAACTAAACCAATCTTTATTGTCTGATTCAAGACATTCTTCTGCGTATCTTCACGACTGCATGCTTGCATTAAATTTTTTTGAAATGTATAAGTTCAATTTTCTATTTTTATGTTGAAAATTTTTTTGGGTTTTTTATTTATATTTTTGGCAATTTATATCTTCGAAACTATCAATGTTTCTTATATTATTTTGCTTAAGAATCATTTAAGAATAATTAAGGGGCTGCATTCCAACACTGGTTTTATCTAATTAAAAAAAATAAGACGGGTGATTATGGCATTTATTAATAACCACCTATACGTTAAGTCACTTGAAACTGGCCAAAACTCCCTTTATTCTGTGTTAAAGGCATAAGAAGATCCAAGCATCATTCTGTAACTTGCCTTATCCATCACGTCTATCATTCCAAAACTCACATTGTCCGGGCAACCAATAGAAACTCAGAATTTGTATCAGCAAAAAAAGCAGATTGTAAAAGAAATATGAACAAAGAAATCCCTCCCCAATGATTGGAATATTGAAATACTTTGCACCATACACAAAAAAGGAGATATTTTTGAATATTTTCCACAGTATTATGTCACCGTATGGCACCATATGCAGAATGGAAAGTAGAAAAATACCAGGCTGGTTTCAGAGGTGGTAAATCGACAATTCATCAGATTGCAACCCTGAAACAAATGATGGAAAAAACACTAGAATGTGGCATTGATACTCATCACATATTTATAGACTACAAAGCAGCCTACGACTTTGTGAATAGATGAGTAATGTTCAAAGCAATGAAAGAGCTAGATCTACCAAATCAGTTGGCAAATTTAACAAAACTAACTCTTGAAAAAGTTGAATATAGAATACGAATTCAGGGGGAGCTGTCTGAACCTTTTAAAACAAATAACGGGCTGCGCCTGGGAGACCTTCTCTCCTGTACACTGTTCAATCTGGCTCTGGAAACAGTTATACGTATGTCACAAATCACAATCATTGGCTTAATATATAATAAATCAGTGCAAATCCTGGCCTATGCTGATGATATCAATATTGTTGGGAGAACGGAAAACGCTGTACGGGAGGCGTATATGTAGCATTAAAAGAATCAGATACAAAAATGGGTTTAATAATAAACACCAACACAACGAAGTACATGAAAATAAGCACGCAATCACAAATCCCACGATCACTTGTTATAAAATACGATGTCATCGAAGCAATGAACGAATTTCTATACCTGGGAGCGCTTTTTAACACTAAAAATAATACTACCGCAGAGATAAACCGCAGAATTTGCACGGCCAACAAATGCTATTTTGGGCTCAATCTCCTCCTTAAATTCACAATTATATCGAGAAATACAAAAATAAAACTCTACAAAACAATAATACGCCCAGTCCTAACATATGGTTCAGAGACCTTGACTCTAACAAAAAATAATGAAAACATGTTAGGATATTTCGAAAGAAAAGTACCAAGGCGAATCTATGGAGCAGTGAAGGACAATAAAGTGTGGAGAAGACGATACAACTTCGAGCTGTATGGAATATTCCAGGAACCTGATGTCGTAAAAGAAAACGAAATACATTAAAATAGGTACGCAACCACAAATACTACGGCCACTTGTTATAGAAAAGGACGTCATCGAAGCAGTTAACGAATTTATATACCTGGGAACGCTCGTCAATACTGAAAATGACACTACCGCAGAGATAAACCGCAGAATTTGCATGGCTAATAGATGCTATTTTGGGCTTAATCTCCTTTTTAAATCTACAGTTATATCAAGAAATACAAAAGTAAAACTCTACAAAACAATAATACGCCCAGTCCTAACATATGGTTCAGAAACCTGGACTTTAACAAAAAGCAATGAAAACATGTTAGGATCTTTCGAAAGAAAAATACTAAGGCGAATCTATGGAGCGGTAAATGAAAATAGTGTCTGGAGAAGACGATACAACTTCGAACTCTATAGAATATACCAGGAACCAGATATCGTAAAACACATTAAAATAGGACGTCTGAGGTGGGTAGGCCATGTAATGCGGATGGAGCAAACCGATTTAGCTAGAAAAACGCTCCTTGATAGACCTATTGGTCAAAGAAGAAGAGGAAGACCCAGAACAAGATTCCTAGATAACATAGATCAAGATATGAGAAATATGGAAATACGTGTTTGGAGGAGGAAGGCGATGGATAGGGACGACTGGAGGGAGGTTCTTGGGGAGGCTGGGACCCGCACAGGGTTGTAGAGCCAAGATGATGATGATATCGTAAAACATATTAAGATAGGATGTCTGGATGAAACGATGGAAAGCAAACCACCAGATAAAAGTTTTTTTTGGATAAAAGTCTGCTCTAACATCAAAAGCGTAGGAATACCTTGGAGAGACTTTAAACAGGATCCTATCTTTCAAAAATCATATTTAAAATATCGCCTCAAAGATAAGGACACGTAAAATTATCTTGAAGCTCTATAAAGCCTCGTGGGGAGCTTCGCTGAACACATTACGAGCTTCAGCTCTGAGCCTGGTATACTCCGTGGCCGAATACTGCACACTAGTTTGGTTGAATAGCGAATACTTTAAAATGGTTCACGTCCAACCACATAAAACAATAATGGTTAATGGTTGTATCAGGTCCACTCCCCAGTTCTAGCTTCCAACATACAGCCGTATAGCTCCACTCTCTCTGCACATACGGGAAACTCTCGTATCGAAATACAATAAAGTCATCAACAACCCTGAACTGCCCATCCAGCACAATGTATCTCGGCTAACAGCAAACTGACTGTGATCCCAGATGTCTTGCTAAACAGCTTGCTGGTAATGGCTTCGTCCTTGTTACCCAATGGTTTTGATCTCTCTCTCCTTATATGGAAAAACCTGAGCAGAATTCACACGGGGCACTAAATCTGTGCATACAATCAATATGTGGGGAAAATTCTCGACAGCAAACTGCGACTGTGCAAGCCAAACTATTCGTCATCTGATTGAGAAACGGTAGGTAAGAGCATACCCTGGCGACAATGGACTTCTTAGCTCCAACGCCCATATGTCTTGAGTGGATAGCTGTATACCAAGGCCATCACGAAATGCCATTCGTGATGGCATTGGTGCCATTGCATTCAATGCATTGGCGAAACTCACAAACCAACATCACAATTACCAACTATCTCCAACTGAAGAAGAAAACGGACAAACTGAAATATAAGAAGAGCTATACTGGTCACTAGGAAGTAGTTACCAACTTGGAATCTTACGATTAAGCAAACTTTTGCTTCTTTTAAAGTAAGGTAGGTATATTGTTTCTTTTAAATTAAAAATAATAGATGATAAATGTAAAGACCAAAAACACCCTGTACATAAGTATTCAGTTACATTTTATTGAAATGTTCTGAATGTGATTTAGATCAAACCTTTTCATTTTTAACCAATGATTGTAAAGGAAAATTATTCACATATACACGATGAAACAACCTGAACTCGTCAACTTAATAACTTGTAGTCACTACTTATCCGCTGATAAAAAAACAACAACAAAAACGTAGTATGAATAAGGTGGTAATAAAATTTCCTCCAGTCATTCATTACACATAATTTTCACAGAAACCATAAAAAAAATTTTTTTGCTATAATAAAATCAATAGAACTATGATTCACGAATTTTTAATTGAGTTTTAACCAACAGTTTTACAAATAGGAATGATCTTTTGGGGCTTTTGTGTTTCAACGGTTTCTTTATCTATCTGTATTTTATCTTATATATTATAGAAAAAAATGCGTTAACTTTCTTCTAGCTATCAACTACTTTTTGATATTTTTTTGCCTATTTCCAGGCGCCTTTGTGTATATCTTTTCGAGCGAAGGTCAAATTATACAATCGATTCAAAAAAACTTCTATAAAAAAGAAAGATACTTTTGAAATTAGAGCATCAAAAATAATTAAAATTCGTTATTTCTCAAGTAAAAATGTTTTTCATTTTGTTAGTGCTGTGTTCTTCTTAGGATGCCTGTCCGTTCCGAACGTTGGCGATCATCTTGGCTATGATGACTTTGTTGGTTGCTATACGAAATAGCTATGTTGAGGTCTTTCTATACCATGCTCTCAGGTTAGCAAGCCAGGATATTCTTCTTCGTCCTGGGGCCCTTTTTCCTTAAATTTTACCTTGCAAAATGCATTGCAGTAGCTCGTATCTGCCTTGATTTCTCATTATATGTCCCAAGTACTGCAGCTTACGGCTCTTCACGATGTTGACCAAATCCACAGTTGTGTTCATCCTCCGCAGTACTTCTTCATTGGTGACTTTGTCTGTCCATGGTATCTTCAGGATCCTAGTGCTGTGTAATCATTCCTATTTCATACTATGCAAGTTAAACGTTTACTTTGTATTCCAGTTCTACCTTCGGCGGAATTTTAAATTTTTTATTGACGCTTGTAAAATAAAAGTATTTGCTTTGTTGCGTAGTTTCAGCTATCTTTGATTTCGCTGCTGATTCAGCTGTTGATTTATCTGTTGTATCTTAATTTTGCTGTGTAAACACATTTCGACTATAATGTCAGGAAATTGATTAATTCCGCTATTAAATAGAATAACTCTAATTGCCTTTCGTTTTGTTTACTGCCGAATACGTAGGATCAATTTCGGGAATTATTATATTTCTAATAATATGATTAATGTAATGCAAGACTCGATGTATAAATTTTTCCAAATAACACGTTTTGGCATGTTTTTCGAAGATATTTACATACCTACAGATCAAACAAGCCTCCGCGATTGCTAGTACTTTTCCTATTGATAGACTAAATATTTGAATATTCTTCTGAAATAAAAAGATTATACTAATTTGAGTATTTTATATCTTTAGGTATACAGATGACTCCCGCTCATCCAGGACACTATAAAAGCCATTTTTAATGTGAATGAAAACTTATTATAAACTTATAAACTAGATCTAATGTTTTATTATTTTTTAACTTAATATAAGCAAAAATATAGTATTCTATTTTTACAATGTAAAGTGACAAGCAAGGAAACACATTTTCTTACGCTACGCCAATGATCGAATTCAAATCTTTCGACAATTCATGATTTTGACTATTTTTTGCGAGAGTTTAGAAGAGTGCACCTGAAAAAGAAGAACTTTTTTAGAATGCTTAGGTGAGCAATATATTGAACTGGCATTGATTTCTCAAGTTTTAGTTTTTTTATTTGCTGTAGTAGCTTGTCGTTTCCTATTTTAATTGAAATAAAGACATTTGGGGTATTAATTTATAATTAATATTAAATGTACATATAAATAATATACATTTTATTTCGTTGATTATATACAGTGTGTGTTAGTTACAGTATAGAATTGTAACAGCATTTCTCAATTAAAAGCCGTTCCTGTAGAAAATTTGCAAACAATCCACCGTCATCCTAGTAAAACGGAATGGTAATTGGCTAATTATAAGTGCTCCACTGGCTGTAGATCCTTGTTTATCACGTCCACGGTCGGTTTAAGAATCGGCGCCATGATTATCTAAGACCCAAGACCTGCCCGACCTGACTGCTGACCTCTGTGACTTCACAGAACAGCTGCACGAAGATCTTGCTCAATACCATCCATTCAGCGACACTATTTTAGATCATTTCTTATTCTTATTAGTTTTTAAAAAGATAGCGGGTGTATTTAATGCGATAAAGTGTTTTTTGAAATCGCTTCGTTTCATTCATTGCTGTCACCATCGGTTCGACAGGGTGGGACAACTTTGAATCCAGAAACATTGATATAATTTAAAATGATCCATTAAGGGAAAAAACTTACAATGAAATTTAATTGGTATATTAAATTAATAATGTTGAAAACATTTGCTAAATCGTCTTACAAAACGGTATAAAGACCTTTAGTTTAAGTTAAAAGAGCAGTTCAATTAATTCGAGACAAATGTATATTGTTATATCTTACTTTTCAAACTGTTATATAAATCCACCGAACACCTCACTTAAGTTTACCACAAAAGTCCTAACCAACAAAATCAATAAACTAGCAACTTTATCAGATGAACAACAAGGATTCAGATCCGGAAGATCCTGCGTAATCGCCGTATTTGTACTAAGACAAATCACAGAAGAGGCCATCGAGTACAATAAACCAGCATATATATGTTTTATAGACCTGACAAAGGCTTTCGATCGCGTCCAAGTCGAAGACGTCTTACACCTTCTGTAGAAAAGAAACATACCAATCAATATTATACAAACCATCGAAAACATCTACTTTCATAATCGAATACACGTAAAGATAAGTGGAAAACTAACACAGTGTATGCAGTCCAGTACAAATTGGAGTCAGACAGGGTGACTCGTTAAGCCCACTTCTCTTTAATATAATAATGGATGAAATAATACAAGCAGTACGTAAAGGTCATGGCTACAGAATGGGGAACAAAGAAATCTAAATATTATGTTATGCAGACGATGCCGCATTAATCGCCGAGACAGAAGACGAGCTCCAAAGATTAACACACATCTTTAATACAAGAGCCAAGAAATATGATAATATCAGCAGAAAAAACCAAATGTATGACAACATCTAAATACCCACTACGATGTAAAATCGAAATTGATGGGAAAATAATAAAGTAGGAAGCAAGGTTTAGATATCTGAGAATAGATATAACTAGTTACGAAGATGTTGAAGAAGAAGTACGACAACAAAGCTTAAAAGCAAATAAAGTGGCGGGATCTCTTAATGACACAATCTCGAAGAAGAAAAACCTAAGACAAGACACAAAAACAAGAATCTATAAAGCGGCAATTAGACCTATATTAACATACACGGCGGAGACAAGACCTGACACATCTAAAACGAGACGACTACTAGAAACAACAGAGATGAAAATACTCCGACGAATATCAGGGAAAAGTCTGTTGGATAGGGAGAGAAGCGAAAACATAAGAAGTGCATACAATATAGAAGACATAAATGGGTGGGTGACAAAACGGAAACAGGAGTGGACCGAACACATTAGTAGAATGGCAGATGATAGGATAGTACGAATAGTACGAAATAAGTCACCAAATGGACGAAGAAGTATTGACAGATCACGAAAAAGGTGGTGTAATAGTTTAAACAATTAAGGAGGCTAATATTGAAGAAGAAACAGGCTTTAAAGCCTACATACAAGAAAGGAAGAAGAAGAAGAAGACTTAGAATAATCAATTACTCATGGGGTCCTTAGGCAAATGTAGTCAAATATCACATTAGTTGATGTCGCTTCCACTTGTCGCAATCTAGTGACGCTAATCGAGGATTCTTAGAAGTCAAAAGTTACGTCTTATGTTAGACTATATGGTGTAGGGTTGTATTATATAGGTAGTACCTTTTATCAGAAAGGCCACATCGAGCGTCATAGACGGAGATTTTTTTTTGATAACTTTTCTTCTCTTTTTCTTTGATAACAAGATACCCAACTCTCATTTATGGCTCCACGTGTCACAACCCAGATAACTGCTTTGGTCTGCAGGCTAAACTAAATAAAGATATGATATATAAGCCAGATATGGTGAAATCATATAAATGGTCTCCTTTACATCTACCAACGGCTTCTTTGAGAAGGTAGAATAGTGGTCTAAAGTAGAGACACTCCGTTGCCCTCTTGCATTCTAGTGGAGAAATCAACTCTAAAGGCGGAAGAAGCAATAATAAGGTCGACGGTATCAGGATGCAGAAAGCAAAAAGAAACTACTGCATTAAAGATCCTTGATAGATATCTTAACAAAATCACTCATGATGGCAAGTAAAATCAACAATAACCCTTAGTGGCAGCTCTTCTTAAATGAAAGCTGGAGTGCGAAGAATTTCCGGATTTGTTAGAATTAAAATATCGATAAAAATTGGAACATGGAATATTCGAAGCCTACTAAGAGCAGGAAAGGTCCATAATGTAATTCAAGAAATGAGCAGGGACACTATTGGAATATTTGGATTAAGCGAAGTAAGATGGCCCGGTGCAGTAAGACTAGAAATTGATGACTATATTATCTCTTACTCCAAAATGATAGCGCTACTACAACTTAAATGTAAAAACACTATACTCAATCTAACACAAGTACATGCACCCACAGTAGACAAAAATGAGAATGAGCTAAAAGAATTTTATGCAGAAATAACGGAAATCACAAAACGCCTCAAGAAACACCAGATCAACATTATACTAAGCAGCTTTAATGCAAAAATCGGCAAAGAAAAAGTAGCTGATATCACTGGAGGATACAGATTAGGCATACGCAATAACAAGTGTGATCGTTTGATACAATTTTGCCAGGAAGGAGAATATGTGGTATAAAACACCTGGTTTAAACTGCTTCCCAGGCAGATCTATATGTGGAAATCATCTCAAGACAATAATCAAAAGATTGTAAGGAATCACATTGATTTTGCTTTGACTAATCACAGATTTAAATCAAGTATCTAGAGTGTAAAAACCTATCCAGGTATGGACATAGGATCAGACCACAATACAGTCGTTATCAATCTCAGACAAACACTAAAAACAATACGCCGAAACAAGCAAAAGAAGTGCAATATTGAAGTACATACTTATAAACGAAGCTAATAAAGAAAAAGTAGCATCCAAACATAATGAAGACCTGAAGGAAGTTTCTATCCCTTACCTTTAAAACTTCAACTAAGTATAATCAAATAGATATCAGCCAGAGAAGATCAGTCACACTTGCATATTAAAAACAGACCCTACACCGAAGTGGTTACTCAATCGAACCTGAAAGACACATATACAACAGACCTGATAGCCCATAAAAGACTACTTACCATGTATTGTATATTCGGATAAAAGTTCGTCCACAAAAATGGAATTAAGTACAAAGTACAAAGTTGATTCCTGATTATAAATCTATTGGACTGTTCAGGGTGGAACTGATTTTGCGAAATCCACTTCGTTCGTTAATTAGTGACAGTGAGAGAAATTGATCTATATGACTTCGGATTAGTTCGTCTTTTGGTTGGTTTTAATAAAAGGATTATTATAGCCCCCGTCCGTTCTGAGGTAAACTCATGGCTGCTCCATATTTTCCATAGATATTAACTTTGGCATATTCTGGGAGATTTTGAAGAAGACTTACGGGAATCAGAATCATCTGATTCTGCTACAGATTTTACCGGTAATTAAGGAGTAATTTAGTTCTGTCATTGTAAACGGTCTGTTAATAGGATTATCTTCAATATCATTGAAATCTATTACTTGTTTTTCTTTATGTATTTTTTTATCTAAAAAATCTTTTGAGAAGTTATTATAGTGTTTTTTTTTTTTCGAATTGTATTGTAAATAACTCATCAATATCAATATTAGACGATAGTTTACGTTTGTTTCTGTATACGAACGGGACTCTCTTATAACTGATGCATCCAGATATTTTCCCAACTTTCTTCCATAGAGTGCTTATAGGCATAGAGCTAATATTAGTAGATAGAACTGCCTGTCAGGATTTTTTCTTCTTGTTTTTGTAATTTATTTAGGTTGGAACTGTAATTTTTTATAGTTAACTATATTTTAACGCTTTATTTTATTGAATTAGTTTTTATATTGTTTAATAATTTTACTACACTCTGCGTTTCACCATGGAAGAGAAGTACTTTTCAAAATTTCTATTTTACCTATGTGATTGATAACAGTGGTATATATTATTGAATGATCTGCTGTGATTTCTCTTAAGGTTTGGCAATGTCATTGGATATATGCTTTAAATAAATGCAACTCTGCTTTCTTGAAGTTTCATTTAGGAGTCAAAAATGTACTGTCATCTACGTTATTAATTGTCAAAGAGACTCTAATACGATAGTGGTTACTACCACACAAAAACGATATTACATCCCATGAAAGCATTATTTGATAATCATGAAGATACCTCATGTATATTTTAACATACAGGGTTGTCCATCGTATAGCAAGTTAAGTTTTTCTTCTTCTTCTTCCTCTTTATAAGCAATTCTGTTGTTTATTGGTGGATTAATACCTCTATGGAAGGTTGTCACTCCATCTTCTGCGCGGTCGTTCGATACTTCTTCTGCCGATTGGTGATTTATCTCTTGCTATTTTGACGACACAGGTCTCCTCCATTCTGCTTATGTGGTTATTCCATTGTTTTTTCTATTTTGTGTCCATTCCATTATACACTGTACGTTACATTTTCTTTTAATGTCATCTCTTCTCTTTCGATCTCTCAGCGTATTTCCTGTCATTCTTCGCAGTACTCTCTCTGCCGTTTCCAGTAGCCTTTGCGTTGTGGCTGTGTCGGGTCTTGTTTCTGAGGCATATGTCATTATTGGTCTTACACTGGCTTTATAAATTCTTGACTTCATCTCAGTGTTAATGTGTTTGTTTCGCCATAGTGTTATTAAGGCATCCTGCCAGTTTATTTGCTTTTTGAACTTGATCTCTCACTTCTTCGTCCAGGTCTCTATAGCTAGACAGTGTAATTCCCAGGTATTTTATTTCCATTACTTGTTCAATGCTGATGCCATCAATTTCTATTTTACATCTGGTTGGTTCTTTGCTGACTACCTTTGTTTTAGTTTTCTGAGATGAAATTGTCATATTAAATTCTTTTGCTCTTATGTTAAATGTATGAACCAGTTTTTGCAGACTATCTTCATCTTGATCTATGAATATTTCGTCGTCTGCGTAACAGAGTATTTTGATTTCTTTGTTTCCCATTCTGTATCCTCTTCTTTTGTTAACGCTTTTGATGATTTCATCCATGATCAAATTGAAGAGCATAGGGCTCAATGAATCCGCTTGTCTTATTCCGCTGCCTACTTCTATAGGTTCTGTAAGTAGTCCATCTATTTTGACTTCCATTTTGTTGTTTTGGTAGATGTTTTCGAAAAATTTTATAATATTTAGGGGAACTTCTCTATTATACAGAAGATGGATTATATCTTTGAGTCTTACTCTGTCAAATGCTTCCTTTAGGTCAATCAAACACAGAAATGCTGGTCTATTATACTCTAGTGATTTCTTAGTAATTTGCTTCATAACGAATATTGCATCTGTACATGATCTTCCACTACAAAAACTTTGTTGTTCATCTGCTAAACTTGTTCTCTGTTTAGCAGTTCTCTGCAGTTTTCTGGCTGTTTTTTATCTCTTTTTTTAAATAGTAGAATTAGTTCGCCCATTCTCCATTCTTCCGGTATTTTATTGTGTTTTATAATTTTATTAATTAATGTTGTTTATTATTCTGTCATTGCAGCTTCACAATATTTCAGTAACTCGTTTGGTATCCCGTCTTTACCTGCTACCTTTGTGTTCTTCAGGTTTTCAAGTATTTTCCGAAATTCTTGAAACCTCTTATGAAGCGCCATATTTCCTTTTGCGGACCCTAAAAATCATGTTCCATTTCTTTCGAAAGTCGTTCTCAGTGATCATTTTTTATTTTTCTTACAAGTGCATGTGTTTCGTTTCTAATTGTCTTGTAATTATGGTATGCCTCTTGTATTTTGGTTGACATGTATTTAGGGTAATCTTTTTTCTTTTCTTTACATTTTTCCTTCACTTATGTACAAAACCATTGAGTTCTTTGCCTTGGGAACGATTTATTTTTATTTATATTTCTTTCACCAAGAATTTCCTTGGACAAGGCTAAGATATTAGACCTAATTTTTGCCCAGCTTTCTTCGACTCCATCACTTTCTGTGATATATGTGTTTCTGCTTTTTTCGGTTATTCTTTTTGGAATAGGTATCTCGTGGAGTCATCCAGTAAGCTTTCGACTTTTATCTTTGTGGTGTATTCTGGTGTTTTTGTTATGACATATATGTGTTTTCATTCGGATTTTGCACAATACCAATTTATGATCGCTTCCTACTTCTGCTGATGTTATTGCTCTTACATCCAAAATTTGAGAGGGCTGTAACTCTCTATTCGACAGAATATAGTCTATCATAGATCTTTGTGCTCTTCTGTTTTCAAAAGTGTATTTGTATTGTTCTTTGTGAGGGGAAAATGTATTATTAATACGTATCTCGTTTATGCTGCAGATGTCCTTCAGAAAGTCTACGTTTTCATTTCTGATATTTTCGTTATATCTCTGTTTTATTCCTGGAACTATATCGTTGCCAACACGGGCATTAAAATCACCCATAATGATTATATATTCATCATTTGGGGTCATTTATTACAGTCTGAAGGTGTTCGTAAAAGTTTTCCCTCATGGTGGTATCTCTGTTGTTTTCTGTATATTTTAACATACAGGGTTTTCCATCGTATAGCAAGTTTAAGTTTTTTGAAATGCATAATTGTTTTCCAAAATTTTACCTTTAAGAGTTTATTCCAAGGGATTCCCAAATTGGATTATGACAATTAAAATCGCCTACAATTATTCTCGGAGTAGGAATCTAATCCAATACGGAGTAAGATCTGTTTCTGTGAGTGTTTGGTTTGGGTGTACATATATATATATATATGTATATGTTGCAAATGTTTATTTTTTTATTTCATTCTATTCTATTTATTTTGTTTTTATAATTAAAACTATTATGACAGGGATACATGATTATGTTATTGTTATTCGTATCACACTCATGTATTTCGAGTTTTCCATCATTATTCCAATATGATATTTTCAATGATATTGATTATTCTATAAAAAGTAGCAGATGCTAAGAAATCATTTAAGTCTACTGCAAATATTTCTTTAAAAGCAATAATAATGGTCACCTATAATTAAAACACCGCGCGCAATTTCTTATTACTTTTGATTATTTTTATGTCTGTTACGCAATCCATTAGCACTCCGGCTGGTAATCGCCATTAGCAGCGAGAAAACGTGTCCATCAATACACAATATCTATTTTCAAACAACTTATTAGGATTTTTGTTGTTCACAGTTTCAATTAGTATTACATCGTTAAGTGTTTGTGTTTACCACGGCAAAGAAATCGTCCTAGCTCGTCTCTGCAGGTGTGCAAACAATTTTTATCTTTTAGTTCGAAGATAAAGAAGTTATGATTGAGTAAACTTTGACTGCCAGAAATACGTGACTCAGATTGGTCACGGAAAATAAGCGATCAGGGGTTGTTTAGTTATAATATTTGAATTATTATACACGAAGGGCGTCGTTTATTTTCGTTATTTTTTCGACATTCCCTTTTTAGCTTTAGTAGTATCTATACCTATGTGGAAGAATCTACTTAGTCTAAGGCATTTACAACTACATACACAGTTTTATTTGATAAACGTAATTTAATAAGGCAAAAAGAGACATTTTAGTCTATTAAATATTTTTTAAATTGCACAATTGAAAACTATTATTCCAATGCAACTTTTAATTGGCTAGGAATCTGCTGCACGAGCGCCAGCTGGTTACATAACCTTTACGGATTGACCAACGTACGTCCTAGAACGACTAACGTCCACACTAAACCATCAGCGAAACATTATCGCCATTTTTGTTGTCGTCTTCGATAAAATGCTGATGATTGTCAATAACTTTCTCTAAATTAATGCACAGCTTGTAGATAACACACGTGTTTAATTGTTCTCGGAAATGATTCAAAGTCAAACAGAAATGGAAAAACGTCGATTCGATTCCAATTTACAAGACTATTAACTCTTAAACGGCGTACATATTTTACAGAGGGCGGTACATGGGGGTTTTCTTAGAGTAATATTGTTTTAAAATTTTCATACTAGGTATCTCAATGTTTTCCGTTATCTTCTTAGGAACTTACTGTAGGTAACTAAATTATATTCTATTATATAGTCGCCTAAATCTAAAGAACGAACATATAAATGGAGTGGGCCTAATTATGAATAATAAAATCGCCAATTGTGTCAGTCACTTTGTACCTGTATCAGAAAGGATGCTCTTAGTTCAGCTAAACACAACTCCCATAAAAACAAACATTATTCAAGTATATGCTTCTACAGCGGACGCCCCAGAAGAAATCATAGAAGAATTTTACAATGACCTTACTAATATTGTCAAAAGGATTCGGAAAAACGAAATAATACTAATAATGGGAGACTTTAATGCCAAAGTTGGCAAAGGACAAAGTGGAAATTTAGTGGGATCCTTTGGTCTAGGGAAACGTAATGAACGCGGAGACCGTTTGATTGAATTTGCAACAGAAGAACAGAAATAGACTATATTCTTATTAACAAACGATTTAGAAACTCTATAACATCTGTTAAAGCGTAGAACTAGAAAATTTGTACAAAGTAAGTCAAGAAATAACAGAGAAATACTTAAAACCTGAAAGAACAAATAAAAAGGAATGGATGACGAAGGAGATTCTATATATGATGGAAGACAGAAGAAACGCTAAAAATAATAAGAATTACTACAACAACATAAATAACGAAATAAAAAGGGCTATTAAAATAGCAAAAGAAAATTGGTTTAGCTCGAAGTGTACAGAGATAGAGTCATTACAACAAAAACATGATTCATTTAACCTCCATAAAAAGATTAAAGAAGCGGCAGGCTTATATAAACACAAGAACACTGGATTCCTGACAGATAATCAGGGACACATAGTACTGGAAATAGAGCATAAAAGGGATATTTGGATTAAATACGTGGAAAAAACTTTTGAAGATATACGAAGTAACACTGGTATTACAACAAACACCAATTGTGAATCTAGACCACCATTTACAGTCGAAGAAGTAAAATATACCATCAAAAGCATCAAAGATGGTAAAGCAGTAGGCCCTGATAATTTTCACTCAGAATTCTTAAAACTTATGGACTATGATGGCATAAAATGGTTGACAAATATATTTAACAATATATATGATACAAGCATAATTCCCCAAAAATGGTTAGTGTCAACTTTTATAAATCTTCCAAAAAAACCCAATGCGAGAAAGTGCGAAGACTATAGAATTATAAGCCTTATGAGCCATTTACTTAAAACATTTCTAAAGGTCATTCACAAAAGAATATATACAAAATGTGAGGAACAACTAACAAGAACACAATTCGGATTTCGTGATGCTCTGGGAACACGGGAGGCCCTTTTTGCTGTACAGGTGCTATTTCAGAGATGCAGGGATGTGAATTGTGACATATACGTATGCTTTATAGATTACCAGAAGGCATTTGACAGAGTAAAACATGACAAATTAATGATTCTAATGCAAGAAATTGGAATTGACAACAAAGATCTTAGAATTATCAGAAACATTTACTACAATCAAACGGCCAAAATCAAAATAGAAGACCAGTTAACTGATAAAATTGCAATAGAACGTGGAGTACGACAGGGCTGTATTTTGTCTCCATTGTTGTTCAATATTTATTCTGAATGGGTATTTAAGGAAGCTTTAGACGGTTGTGCGAAAGGAATACTAATAAACGGTGAATGGTTGAATAACATTAGATATGCAGATGACACTATAGTTTTTGCCCATAATCTGAATGACTTACAGATATTAACAAATCGCATAACAGAAGTCAGCAACAGATACGGACTAGCTCTTAACATAAAGAAAACCAAATTTATGACAATTAGTAAAAAACCAATACTAAACGCTCAACTTACAATCAACCAACAGAATATCGAAAGAGTTGAGCAATATACATATCTAGGCACCAATTTAAATAGCCAATGGGACCGTTCAACAGAAATTAAACAGCGAATAATAAAAGCAAAAGCAGCATTCGTTAGAATGAGAACCATTTTCAACAGTCGAGATATATCATTAAAAACAAAATGCCGTCTATTGAACTGCTACATATTCACAGTTCTGCTCTACGGAATGGAAGCGTGGACACTGACTGTTGCATCTATGAATCGGCTCGAAGCTTTTGAAATGTGGTGTTATAGGCGCATCTTACGTATATCCTGGGTTGACAGAGTTACTAATGTGGAGGTCCTGCGTAGAATGGGGAAAGAATGTGAAATTCTCATGACCGTCAAAACTAAAAAGTTGGAATATCTAGGAC
This sequence comes from Diabrotica undecimpunctata, assembly GCF_040954645.1. Lineage (NCBI taxonomy): Eukaryota > Metazoa > Arthropoda > Insecta > Coleoptera > Chrysomelidae > Diabrotica > Diabrotica undecimpunctata. The sequence goes on from NC_092804.1 coordinate 4,088,611, forward strand.
ACGTAATCAGAAATCAAGAACGTTACAGCCTTCTCCAGCTGATTCTCCAGGGGAAGGTAAATGGTAAGAGAGGACCGGGAAGAAGACGCATTTCCTGGCTTCAAAATTTACGAAAGTGGTATAACACGACTACCACTGAACTGTTCCGCGCTGCAATAAACAAAGTAAAGATAGCCGTGATGATCGCCAACATCCGGAACGGATAGGCACTTTAAGAAGAAGAAGAGTCGCCTAGATGAGAAAAACATCTAAAAATCAGAAATCAAAATGCCTAACAGGAGAAATGTGAAAGAAGCTTTAACGAAAAGCTGTAGTTTAACCCTCCAGTGGATGGGTGGGTCAAAAATTACACGAGTACACGGGTGAGGCCTGCCAGGACCATTTTTTTTGACAATTTTTTTAGTGTAAAATATTTTTTTTTACAAAATTTTTTTATTATTACAATAAAGAACACCTTTATAAATACATTTAATCAGAAAATAGGCTATTATTTTTATAACATCAAAAATACTCAAAAATACCAAAAACTGTTACTTTTTGACATATTTAAAAATCAATAACGTCGTTTTCTACAAAGAGTCCAGTCGTCAGAGATTTGACCGTCATAGTTTTATTAGGACATCATTTACGGACTCTAATACATTCTCGGGCCCATTTTGTGAATCGAGCAGAACTTTTCTAACTTCCATCACCACAATTTTTTGAGGAAGTATTTGCAGAATATGTTGCATCAAGAAGTAGTTTGAGGATTCTGTGGTATCATGATTTTGCTAGTCTTTGCTTTACCACTGCTCCCTTATGTTACTGAGCTTACTTTTTGAGCTCCAGATTAGCTCAATAATTCTCTAACTTTGATTTCTGTTTCGATGATTTTTGGCAATTTGTGATGATTCTTTAGTCTACTAGACATATTTTTGAAAATAGTTTTGTTACTGCTTGGATCGTTCTTAGATTACTTACTTATTTTTCTTATTTTTGTCCATTTTGGTGTTACAAGTATGGACTAGTAGTAAAATCGGTACTTACAGACATCCTAATGTAAGTATAAGGCTTATCATGTAAACAGGTATGGTCTGGTACCTCCAATAGGCGTAGTTAGAGTTCTCTTCAGCTACCGTCAACAAAATTAGTATAGCTAATTCGATAGCAAACGCAATATAATCGAGCAGGGCACGGGAAGAAGATGAAATTGTAGTATGCAGAAATAGGTGATGTTAAAAGTTAAAGGTAAAGCATCTGTGCTCGAATAGTGAAAGTATATCTTTATCGTCGATCGAAGGTACGCCAATGGATCATTAAGAAGAACCATCACGCAAGCCTTTCAAATTCAACTCAATATAGTGACATCGTTTCTTAGTCACTTCCTAAAATTACACAAGTTGCTTATCATTGGAAAAATACCTTTGGCAATACTAGAAGAAGTAAGTAATCTGAATAATGCGATTAGAGTTTTTAAAATGGGCACCTTTATGCATTAATACTGTTCTTCGAAGTCATCAAGCTGTTTACAATGCAGAGAAAGCTTCTAGGAAATTCAGTTATACTATATATACATTTTCACAAAAAATTGTTAGTATTTTTAATAATTAAATATCGTCAATATTTCAAACGTAATATCGGAAACTGTGTACATATTAATTGGGATAGATACCTCTTAGAGATGCGATTAGAACTAGTGATATTCATGATCTCAGTAATAAGTCTGTCCTTAATTTCAAGCTTTTTTGTAACTCCACCCTACTATCTAAATATTCTTGTTGTCGTCAGATACTATCTGAATACGGAATCCCAGAAGCTGGAGTTCCACAGGGGGCAGTCTTATCACCCCTCCTGTATAGCATATATACTTACAACAAACGTTCCTTGCCACAGGCAAGGTGAATGAGATCGTGGGTAACTTCGGCCTAGGAGAGAGAAACGATAGAGGTGATAGACTTATATGCTTCTGCCAGGAATATAACCTGCTGTTAAGTAATACACTCTTCAAGCTCCCCAAACGTCGACTTTACACATGGAAATCCCCCGCTGACTCACCTCACAACATCATAAGGAATCAGATAGATTATATAGCAGTACCAACAAGATATAAAAACATGATAAAATCATCAAAAACGTACCCAGGTGCCGGTGTTCCTACGGACCACAATCTGTTGGTATGCAAAATGGTTATGAGAGTAAAACGGCTCGAGAAAAGATCTAATTTAAACACAATTGATATTAAGAAACTCACTAACCCAGAAACCGAAATAAAAGTACGAGAACAACTAGGAAAGAAAATAAACGACATTAACGAGAACACGTCGGACATAATAGAGAGATGGGATAAATCGAGGGAAGCAATCCAAACAACATGCGCGACTCTATTAAAGCGTGACAGACGGAAAAAGAAAGAATGGATGTCTGATGAGATAATGGATATGATGGATGAAAGACGTAAATTCAAGAATAAAAATGCAGAAAAATACCAGCAGATCCACAAAATCATAAGAACGAAAATTCGAGAAGCCAAAGAAAAATGGTTTTCCAACGAATGCAGGGAAATAGAACAATACGAACGAAAATACGACAGTTACAATATGCACAAAAAAATAAAATCAATGACAAACAAGAGGAAATTCAATAAGTCACCCAACAGCATAAAAGATGGCGATGGAAATCTTATCTCGGAGCCATCAACGATCTTAGAAATATGGAAATCATACATAGAAAAATGATTTGCATCTGACAGGACTGATGATCACCTATATGGAGAAGGAGAAACAGGACCTTCAATCCTTAAATCGGAGATAGAAGATGCCATTGCAGCACTAAAAAACAATAAGTCAGCAGGTTCGGATAATGTACCCTGCGAAATATTAAAGATCCTATGTAAATCAGACAAACAGTTCCTTGATAATCTAGTTGAACTTTTTAAGAACATATATAATAGCGGTAAAATCCCGGAGGACTGGCTGCAGTCAACATTTATTACAATCCCGAAGAAACCAAATGCCCAGATCTGTGATGACTACCGGCTTATAAGCTTGATCAATCATGTCACTAAAGCGTTCACTAAGATCATTCATAGAAGAATATAATATGATAAAATGTGAGTCAAATATTGATAGATCGCAGTTTGGCTTTCGGAAAGCACTTGGAACTAGAGAAGCAATTTTCGCTCTCCAGGTGCTTATACAGCGGTGTAGAGACGTTGATAAGGACGTGATTTGTGGTTTGTGGATTTTAGAAAAGCATTTGACAATGTCAATCATGAACAATTGATAGATATTCTGCGAAAGACAGGTATTGACGACAAGGACATTCGAATTGTGGCAAACCTATACTGGGGTCAAACAGCAAGAGCAAAAATTGGCAACGAACTCACTGAAAGTGTGCAGATCAAAAGAGGTGTCCGTCAGGGGTGTATATTATCCCCACTCCTATTCAATATTTATTCCGAAGAAATATTTAACAAATGTATGGAAAATGCAAATGAGGGCATAAAAATAAACGGCGAGTTAACGAACAATATAAGATATGCCGACGACACGGTGATCCTTGCCAGTACCATAGACGAATTACAGCAGGTAATGGAAAGAGTTTATTCAGTTAGTGAGGAATACGGCCTGAGCCTCAACTTCAAGAAGACAAAGTGGATGCTGATAAGCAGGAATCAACAGCCTGCTCGACAGTTACGGATAAGTAACATACTAATTGACCATGTAGAATCTTATGTGTACCTTGGCACCAACGTAAATGCAAAATAGGAACAGGCCACAGAAATTAAGGCGAGAATAGAACGAGCTAGAGCAGCATTTAGCAATATGAAAAAGCTCCTCATAAGTAGCGATTTGTCTCTTCCCCTAAAACTACGTCTAGTTAAATGCTACATTTTTGCGATCTTACTGTATGGTGTGGAGGCCTGGACGCTGACGAGAAAACTAGAAGCATTCGAAATGTGGGTGTACCGACGCATTCTTCGTATATCCTGGACCGAACATGTCACCAACATAGAGGTAATCCAAAGAATCGGAAAGGAGAAAGAAATCGTGAATACAATTAAACAAAGAAAGCTTGAATATCTAGGCCACATATTGAGAAACGATAAGTACCGTCTACTGCAATTGATTGTCCAGGGAAAAATAGACAGTAAGCGAGGGCCAGGCAGGAGAAGACACTCGTGGCTCCAAAATCTGAGGAAGTGATTCGGGCTCACATCGGTCGAACTATTCAGAAGCGCCGCAAACAAGATCAGAATTGCCATGTTAATAGCCAACGTTCGCAACGGACAGGGCACTTGAAGAAGAAGATGAAACAATCCAAGAACAGGCTTTATGCAGATGATACTGCAATCAAGGCAAAACATAGGAGTCTGGATATGGCTGAGAGAAATCTATAGACAACACAGGATACGATAGAAGAATGGAGTATCAATGGAAAATAGCAATAAATCCAGAAAAGTCCCAAGCGGTTATCTTCAAAAAGAGAAGAGGTAACCCAGAAGAACCTAACATTCTAAAACATTTACACCACATGTAAACGCGACAGTCCAGGAAACAGCAACGGCCAGAGCCACAATAAGAGAATTCACAGGCCAATGACGACTGGAGATAAAGAGTTACTAGGATTCTTTGAAAAAAAAAGCATTGAGGACCATATATAGCAAAGGTAATGAACATTTTCTGTGAAGAAAGCAAAATAAATCACCCAATATGAGTGGGCCACGTTATGAGGATGGATGAAAGCAATCCTGCTAAAATAACTATGCCAAATAACCCGATGGAAAGCCCAGATATCTGGACGATGTGCAGGAAGATTTATGGCAGATTGGAATAAAGGGAATGGAGAAGACAGACCATCGGCAGGGAAGGATGGATGAATATTAGCAGGAATGTCAAGGCTCACAAAGAGCTGTAGCGCCAACTGATGATGATGGATGTTAGGCAGCTAGAAAGAATGAAAAACAACGAATGCATATGATGGATATGAAAATTCTTATGGATGGATGAGTGGGGTCCCAAAAAATGCTTGTTTAAGGTCAAAATTATAATCACTTAGTACAAAGAGTCGTGGTGTTGAAAGTTCCTGGAACAACTAAAGTAAAAACATCAAAACTGCAGAAAAATGTTGATTGGATTAATGCAGAAACTCATGGGAAAATGTAATAAGAGAAGTTGAGCTTTCATAGCGATTAAAACTTAAACAATAATGAGTTTACACTCGTGGAGGTTCTAGATCATGTTGTAACCATTATGGATAATGCACAGTCAAATTACAAATATTGAAAACAGCTGCAAACAAACAAAGCATCATCATCTGCTTTAATAAATAATATAGTAGTAAATAGTGGAGAAAAGAAATTGTTATCGACTGAAAAACGCATTAAGTGAAAATTAAAAAACAAACGATTAATTGAAATGACATTATAAACCGATATGACTGCAATTATATTTTTTTTCTAACTCTCCCGTAAACCAAGCAGGTGTTTGTACTTTTGGATGTATCTACTTCGACCTAATTTTGTAATTTTTCCTATGAATGTTCTAGGCTTTATCAAATTACCTTACTTTTCTAGATACGTGATTACAGGTATTCTATGATAAGAATGTGATAAGTAAATATCACTTGACGCTATATCTATATATAAAAATTTTACACAACACATTTCTTAATACTTTGTTTACGTTCTAACAAACCAATTACTAGTAATGATGCAGGTGTCTCTTATCTTTATCATATCGCTATCAAATACCAAGTAAATACTTTTACAACTTGTGCCATCTATTCTTAGTGCACATGTACTTAAAAATATTATTTTGAGTTTAATGGAATGCTATTTATAAATGCCAAAGGTCTCACCTTAATAATTTCACCCATTGGTACAAGTTGGAAAGAAACATTTTACAATATCTCAGTGACAAAGTGACGCTGAAGTGGAAGCTTTGCAAAAACAAAGAAACAAAAAAGCTCATAAAATAAAAACTTCGACATCAGCCAAATCCTGAATAAAAGAGGGCCTCCGTCCAAACTAAGACACAATGGGGGGCTTCATGCTATAATGCGGGTGGCCTCCAAATTAGGATAATCTTGGATGCGATAGGCCTTCATACTAGGATAAAGTTCGCCTGTAAATTAGGAGGAACATAAATTCCCCATTAGGATCAACTTGGACCAGTGATTCCCAAAGTGTTCTGTATCGACCCCCAGAGGTCGATGAAAACCTGCAAGTGGTCTACGTGGTCGACAAAAAAATTGGGGGTCTATGAAATAAAAATGGGCGTCAATATCAAAAAATTTCAAAAATTACAAAAAACAGTATAATTGATATAATTTTGACATTAAAAACTCACAAAAATATAATATTATTAATATAATTAATATCGTCGGTCTAAAACTGCTTTCACTTGATCTCGCATTTTATATTCGTCTCACTCCCTCTTCTAAACTCGCTCTCAAGTCTTCTAAAAGAGAAACAATGATCGGTGCTTTCTCTAAGGGCGCGCGAAAATAGCCACGCATCTCATCGACTCATAAATTTTGTATATTTTGGTGTTTCCAGTGAGCTTTGACAACCGATACTAAAGGCAAATCAATACATATTTCATGTTTTGAAGGGTTACTTCTTCGAAAAAGCAATTCCTATATCAAATATTATATCGGTAGCTACAGATGGAGCACTTGCCGTGGTTGGACGTTATCGTGGTTCTTTTGTAAAAGAAAATGTACCGGAGTATTAGCAATACACTGCGTTATCCATAGACAGCATTTAGTTACTAAAAATTTGAATGTAACATTGCATGAATCTTTCCAATTTGTCATTGATGCAGTAAATCGAAATCGAAACAATGTGTTGAATTCGCGGTTATTTGTCCAGTTTTGTAAAAAAAATGGTGAGAACTTCCAATTATGTATTTTTTCACACTAATGTACGGTGGCTGTCGAAAGGCTTATGCCTGACAAGATTTTTACACTCTCTGAAACACCTTTTTCACATCTTTATGCAAAACGGAAAATAAAATGGAATTTAAAAGGTATGCCTTTTATAGAAAAATGTTTAAATAGATACAGATACCGTTACTTATACCGCTACTACTAAATTTTGAAGGTATAGAGAAACTTATAATTAAGGCAGCAACAGAATCACTTGAAGGGAGGAGAGTAACACTAACATATCAAAAAAGAAAACACCATGGTTTAGAGAGGACGTGAAGACAAAATGTGAAGAAAACAAGAAAGCCTTTGTACAATACAGAACACAACAAACACAACAGGCATACAACCACTATAAACGAATCAGAAATGAAACGAATATTTTAGTTAAACAAATAAAAAAAGAACACTGGCAGAGCTTCTCAAAACAGATGAAACACGACTTCTATGGAACACAAAAAGAAATATGGGGAATGATCAGGGGGCAAAGAAAATCACCAATACCAGGGGTGACGACAAACGAAGAAATAAATATTGAGGCGGCTTGGAAGCATTACCATTACGTGGACCTTAAGAAGGCATTTGACCGGGCCAAATTAAAAAACCTTGTCCACTTACTATATGCAAGAGAGATACCTCTAGGAATAATCAAAACGATCGAAAATATCTAACAAAACAACACAATAAAAGTGAATGTAGAAGAAGAACTAACCGACCCTATTGAAGCTAGCAATGGGATAAGACAGGGAGATTCCTTGAGTCCTCTATTGTTCAACCTGATTATGGATGAAATAATAAAAAAAGTAAGGGATACTAGATACTAGATAAGGTAAAACTAGAAAGGGATACCAAATGGGAGAAAAACAACTTAAAATAATCTGCTATGGAGACGATGCAATACTGCTCTCTCAAAGTGGAGATGATTTACAACGTATGCTGTACCAATTTAATATAACGGCCAGAAAATTTAACATGTTAATTTCCCCAAAAAAGATAAAATACATGGTTACAACAGCAAATTTACTAAGATGTAAATTGGAGCTGGAAGGTCAGATAATAGAACAAGTGATGGAGTTTAAATATCTATGCATCACATTACATAGCTACGGAAAGCTTGAAACTGAAGTGGAAGATCAAGTAAATAGAGCAAACAAAGCCGCAGGCTGCCTAAATGAAACAATATGGGGAAATAAAAATATCGGGAAAGAAACGAAAGGCAGAAGTTACAAAATAGTCATCAGACTAATAATGGCATACGCGACAGAAACAAGACCTGACACAGAGAGGACAAAAAGGATGTTAGAAATAGCAGAGATGAAAACAGACAAATTGATGGTAAGACACTATGGGACAGAGCTAGAAGTAGATACGACGTAAGAAATAGAAGAGTAGAATGGAACGATCATATAAGCCGAATGACATCAAATAGAGTAGTAAAGACGGCAAGAGCTGGTTCCCCAATAGGAAGACGATCAGTAGAAAGACCACGAAAACCATGGAACGACAACTTACCGGAGGCACGTAGAAAAACAGACAGGCTCGTGTCTATAGAAAAAGAAGAAGAAGAAGGATCTTGTCTGACGTATTTAGTAGACATATTGATCTAAAAGCCCCTTCTTCATCGATTTCTTTTCGAGATTTTAGAATGAGTAACAGCTTTGTCATTTTCCATTCTTTAGGGAATATTTGTCTTCTTAGTAGATCATCCATGATTTCTTTAATATATTCAGCTTTTTTCTTCTCTAATAATTATAACTTTACTTGACTTAACGGGATATTGTTCGGTTAAATCTTTTAAAGGGGTTATGCGGATAGATGAACCCCCCTGGGTGGTATAACGGGAATTTTATAAGATTTATTAGAAAAATTTACAGAAATTAAATTAGCACTAACGAAGAACTTAGGGTGAAGTTCAGAAAGCAGTTTCAACAATTCTGCCTTTATAAAGCTAGACCTTTTTCTTATCCTGCATTGTTGGCTGTTATTAACATATTTTTGATAACTTTTTTATCGTCTTACCTAGTGAAAAGCGGTTTTAGTGTGGTTACTAATCTGCTTAAAAAAGAAATAATGCAAATTGTTGAACGTGGAGATTTAAAACTCAAATGTGTAAAACTCCAATAAGACATATTTTTGAAATAAGTTATGTAAATCCCATTATCCTATACATAATATTGAGTCTTTAATTTACTGTAGTGTATATTCTATGTACGTCAACAACCGTAATCCTAAAAAATTAACCAGTTAATAGAAAAACAATTTTTTTTCAAGAAAATGTATTCAAAAATCCAAAATCAAATCTTTTTTCGTATAATAAATTACCACAATCTAGACATTTACGCTTTAAACACTCTACGTACTAAAAGTCACCTAATAAAAACCTCCTTTGATACCTAGCGAGCAAGGGATTTTTTTTATTTCTTCCTAATAAATTAAAATAATCTTATCACCCCTACATGTTTGTTGGTGGTTCGATTTCGTGACCTACTTCAAATCGTATATCATCCACTTATCAAGTAGGCCCAGATAAATATTTAGACAAAAGTGATAAAATGGAAGATTTTTTTTGTTGAACTATCTATCGGTATTCCCACATTTTGAGCATCTGTAGAAGGTTATTATCGGTTCTTAAGTGAGGCCGATTCATTGACGTATATTAAACGTTTTTTAAAAGGTTATCGATTTGAACAAGTTGAACATACGAAATGAATAGAAATAAAAAAGAAATTTTAAGTCCATAAAAAATCAATTCTTGAATTTCTTTTATGAAAATTGAGGATTTTTGTCCATTTTACAATTTAGCAAGACTATTAGAACTGAAAAACAAATGTAGATAAAGACAAAGTCAGGTTCATAGCTCACTGAACTCCACAAATTGCTCCATTAGCAAGCGAAATGTTTTACTTTTTTGTCTTTGCAACTCTATTGTGAAGTTTTATTCCCCAGTATTTTGGTTCTTTACAAAAAAAAAACACACACACACACAATAGTAGTCTCCGATTTGAATGACACTTGCATACCTGTAGAAACATTTGGTCATACAATTCATTGGGGTTAGGAGGATTGGTACAGGTATATCAAGGACGAATCATCCGAGCCCTAATGATGCCCAGGCACTGCTTCATGACCATGAGGCCACTATCATAATAATGCTTGTCACGTGAAAGTCTTGGAAAACGATACTCCCACTTGACTCTTCTCCGCGAGAAGTCTAGGATAACGTGTGACTCTTTAACTTCGTTGTCTGTTCTTTTTAAACTTCTTAAATCTACCAGAGCCATTCGGGTTAGAAAACTTCAGTTTCAACACTCAGGTGGCAAAATCTGGAGCGGTGTTTTAATGTTTTGTTACTATTTTTTTTGGTTAGCACGTGCCATTTTTTGTGTTAGTTTTTTGATATTTTTTTTGCTTGCTCAGTTCTTTTTTGTGTTTTTATCATTTGTTTTGAGGGAGTTTGGGATGAGATCTCCTGAGGGTGGGAGTTAGTGGAGCATTGTCAAACTACTTACGTGCTATCTTTTTTTAGTCAATACCAAGCAGTTTCTGTTTGGGTTTTTTGAGTTTTCATCCGTGGAAACACCATACCTTATGACCTATCGCAGGTTGTGTTTGGGATAGTCCATTAGTTCGGCGAATTTTGATCTTGCTTTGTTGTCCATCTGGTCTTATAATCTGTAGTTTTTCTGTTTTGTCAATGTCAATGTCAATTTTGCAAGACTGCAGACAGTAAGCTTATTGGGCTGTAGTTCTATGAAAAATGATGTTTTTCCTGGTTTATATCCTGAATTTTGTGAATCTTGTAAATGCGTTTATTATGTTGGTCGGATAAATGTGAGACATTTATTAGAATATATCAGTGATATTTATTGTCCGGTCCAGATGCTTCTGGATCACTTCACTCACTTTTTTTGGGATGTGTGTTTCAGAGGTGGATCTTTTGCTTGTGCCGGTCTTCTGTAGTAGTCTTCTTCGACTTCCTCTTCAAAGTCAGAGTATTCTTCTTAGTGGTAGTTCATCAAACACTGTCTTTCTAGGATGGTTCTCATGACTTCTTTTAACAGATTTATTATCCGCCCTTAACCCTTTCATGGGTGTGAGCAAATTAAATAGTTTTAAACAATTTTCTTTGACTGTTTAAAAATTATATAACTATCCATAATGATTCATAGTGTAAAAAAAATTTTTCCGCCCCCTTTTTATTTTATTAGGGTGGTGGGAATAATACTTCCCAGTGCCCATACTCGAAAAATGTTAATTCAAAAAAGGGAACATTTCAAACTAATTTTCTCATGAAATCATGAAATACACAATATGTATGTATAAACGAGTATATCTCGAGTATATCTCATTGACCATGAAATTTCTTAAAACAAGGTGTCATGCATAATGGAATATTGTAGTAGGTGCAGGTGCAGTCCTTTTCTCAGTTTGTTTAGTACTGCACATCCTACATCGCCGTGTTTGGCATATGTCCACCAACTTCCACTAATCTCATTTCATTTCTAACTAAACGTTTATTTCCTAAAAATATTATGGAATTATTTCTACGTTTTCGTGAAGTAAAACCCTGTTTTTAGACAGTTTATAACAACCTTTTTGCCCAGGTTTGCTCCGTCAACGCCTGCCCACTTTCCAGTGTAAATATGGAACTTGTATATATAGCCTGTAGTTGAGTCTGCCAAACGCCATACTTTATAGCCTCGTTTGACAGGCTTCATGGGCATGTATTGTTTGAGTGATGATCTGCCTTCATCGCTATCTATCGATTCATCAACAGATAGGTAAGATGAGTGGTTATACATATATTGAATTGTACTGTTTAGTTTTTCCACAAGTGGTCTCACCTTATCCATTTTGTCATATCCAGGTTTTCTTCGAGGCACTGCATTTTCATTAATGTGTAGGTTAAATTTTTTTTAATTAATTTTTTGTATCTCTGAGATTCTGAGATCCACAAACTTGTGAAACTGCTGATACGCCTAAATATGGATCAGTGGACCAGTAATTGAAAAGCTGAGGAAGTGTATGTATTACCATTATAATCATTACTCCAATTAGGGCCTTCACTTCCTCTAGTGGGGGGTTGATTTGTCTTATAAACCCTTCTAGACCAATTCTGCTTTGCATATAGATTAGTCTGATAAACTATCGTATCAAAAAAATCTAAATCAAAAATTTTGGTGAAATAATCGATTTCTTTGTCTTCAATATTAAAATAGTATTCAGAATTGGCACCTTTGGAAGAATCAAGTGCAAGGTTGTCAAAGAATTCTGTGTTTTGATCCCATTCCTCATCATTTTCTTAATCTTTACTATTTTCCGATACCGATGGTTGAAAATGTAGAGAAACTGGAGAGAAAAATTACCTGAATATTGAGCATGTCAAGATTAAAAACATGCTGTATTCACACCAGAAAAACTTGAACAGTTGTCTTCCAAGTTTTCAAGTACTTCGAAAGCACCTTCATCTGATTCTACTTCTGAATGTTATTCACTGTTAGGTAAATAATATAAATAAACTAATGCAGCCCCATCATTTCTGGGGTTATCTAGATCCCACATTTCTAAAATAAAATAATAAAAATGAATAACGAGGATGGCGGTGGGAAGCATATAACCCACTTACAAATCTAGATTTAGCATACGTCAAATACGGTCTATTATCACTGGTTTTATATGAATATCTGTATAAAAGTCAAAAGAAAAATAATATTTAAATCCTTAGTACTCACTTTGATGTTCATAGAAACAGTTATTTCACAACTAGAATATAACCGCACAAAAAAAACCGCCAAAACAGCGGATATTCAAACAGAAGTATGAATGGTAATGATTAGACTTCGGCAAATATGCAAATAAAAATGTAGAAAATATGCGCATAAATATGCACGTGTTTACCCGAAAATATGCAAATATTATACAAAATATGCATACAAATAAATAAAAAAATCGTAAAATAGTAACAATTTTATTTAAAAAAAAAGTGTACATAACTAAATATTTCCTACTATTCATTAAGATTTACATTTATTTTAAGTAACTACATCATTTATTTTAAGTAACAATAAATGTCCAAGTGGTGTTCAAAATTTTCTAACAAAAACTTGTGGCTTCTGTCTGAGTACATATATTTATATATGGAAAAACTTCGTTCAACATCAACTGATGTAACGGGAGCATTTTTCAAACTAACCAAAACATTTGGTTCTAAATTAATTGTTTCCGAAATATTTCCAGCTAGAACACTGACTACTTCAGAAAGAATATGGTAACCTTTATTTTTTTCCATAGTAGCTTCAAATTTTTTTAAAATATCTTTTCCAATATTACCTCTAACGTTCCGACAACATGACGCAAATTCTTTTATTAATGCTGTACTTTCGAACAATGACAGTTTTGGTGATTCTAACTGAGTAATTGTTTTTTGAACAAAACTAAAATTTGATTTTATAAATGAAAGTTCTTGTTGAAGCAAGTTTGAAACCAAAAGAGATTGAGAACTTTCATCTGTTAACGTATCAATTATGTTCTTTATTTTGACAAAATGATCTGCATAAAAATTAGCTGCTTCTAACCATGTTCCCCATCGCGTTAAAATAGGTTGTGGTGGAAGAGGAATGTTAGGTAGCATTTCTTTATAAAGTTGAATTCTTATAGGAGATTTAAGAAATACTTTTTTGACACTGGATATCATGGTATTTACAAGAGGAAACTTTTTTCGTATTTCCTCTGCAACTCTGTTTAATCCATGCGCTACACAAGTAACATAAATTAAATCTGGGAAAAATATTTTTAAATTTTGTCCTGCTTTCACCATATAAGGAGTAGCATCCGATAAAATAAGCAGTAATTTATTAGAAGGAATAGTTGTCGGAAGAAAAAAAGTTGCTAATGTTTCTTGTATAAAACGCGAAATTGTTAAAGCATTTGTTTTCTCAAGTTGCTGGCATGAAATAAAATGAGATTTTGGTAAGGTATCTTCTTTAAGAACACCAATCAATAAATGAGCAATATACTTTCCTGAGGAATCAGTGGTTTCGTCTACAGATATGTAAAAATAATTATCTGCAATTTCTTCCTTAATATTAATTGACACCGACGAGTATAGCCCGTTCACATTATTTCTTCTTAGAGACCGATCACTTGGAACATTAAGTTTGCAATATTTTTTTAGAAACGAACTAAAATTTATATTTGCTAATTTTGAAAGAGGTATGTTTGCAGACACTAATGCGCGACACAAGTCTTCATTAAAAGTTTCTTGCGAAGTAGATTGGAAACATTTAGCCATTGAAGTTTGATGTTTTCCTCCTATTTTTCCTTTTTTTGCAATGTGTGAAGCAGTTCTCACATGTTGGTCTATCTGAAATTTCTTCTCACATGCTATCTATAAATAAAAATAAAAACCTTTATTTTAACCCAACCTTTAAAATATAAAAATATACAAGGTGTTTTTGGTTAATCAAATAACTGGTTTGGAAAAAAAAACACTTGCTTAGTGTTTTAAATGCAGTATTAATCCACAAATTAGTTTTTGTTACTAACCATTAGTACATCATATAACTTATTTTAAAATTCAACAAAAGTTTTTTTTTGTTAATTCAATTACAATAAAAATAATTGTGTTTTAGAATAGCTGAGTTCATAAAAAAAAGTAAAGGTGAAAAATTTTTCTAAATACACACCATTGTATTGTACCATGGACAATTTTTTCTCACTAAAGGAAGCTATTTTTCATTTAAAAACAACCTACGAGTACTAAATTTCAAGTAAATACGTTTATTGGTTTTAAAGTTATTGTTGTTATTAACTAAAAGAATTTAATTTTTTTTAATTTTAACACCCTGTATCTCGAAAAGTAAATAAGTTTGACCCCTCATTAACTATATCGTTTTGTTCAATTTTTCGAGAAGTATCTACAGTCAAACGTTGTAAGTGTCATTTGGAAACACCCTGTATGTATGAAATATTAGATATTTAATAGAAAATATTAGATACTTACAATTTTGCCACAGACTGAACAGTAGATTTTTCCCATATCCATAGACAGCTCTTTATAAGGTTTAATCCAAGTTGAAGCACTGGTTGTTTTAGGCATTATAAAATCACAATCTTCCTTTTTGTTACGCACAACGAGTGTTTACGCTTTGAATATCAAAACAAAAATGATTTACAAATCTGAGCATCAAATTAGAAATGTTTAGGTACCTAATTCAATAAACTGGGAGATTTTGGAAAATCCCTAAATTAGGAACAAAACTATTAGCCGTTTACCTGCTGTTAAGATACAATAAATTGTAGATAGATTTGGGGATTAGATCATAAAATGCAAATGAGCGAACCCTTAGCGATTATCCAATAACTGAATGTATCAGTGACCGAGACTTTCTAAGAATGTTGAGGGCTACTTAAATTGATCTTCTTTGAAATTGTAAATGTTTTGTACCTGTAGAGATTACGTACTTAGATCATTTCTTGATTAAAATGACTACAAAATTTTATACAAGAATTGAAATAAATTGGTATGTTTAAAAATTTTCAAATACAGTATAAAAATCTGAAATTTTATGCACTTTATGCAAACTTTTATACAAATATGCCAAAATATGAAATATTTGCATAAAATATGCACAATATGCAAAATATGCAATATGCATATTTGCCGAAGTCTAGTAATGATAATATCTATACCTCAGCTTCAAAGTAATTTTTTATAGGTTTAGTGATAACACTCATCATCATCATCCAGCCTCAAGAGTCCACTGCTGAACATAGGCCTCTTCCTCATGTTTCCAACCCCGTCTATCTTGCGCCGCTCTCATCCAGTTTTTATCGAGTCTTCTTAAATCGTCAGTCCATCTTGTAGGTGGTCGACCGACGCTTCTCTTGTCTTCCCTTGGCCTCCATTCCAATAACCTCTTTGTCCATCGCCCATCTGTCATTCTGGCTATGTGTCCTGCCCATCTCCATTTTAGTCTGGCTATCTTCTCGATGATGTCAGTCACTCCGGTTCTTCTCCTGATGTCTTCGTTGGTTATTCTGTCTCGCAGAGTTATTCCTAACATGAACCGCTCCATTCTTCTCTGCGTGACTCTCAGTTTGGTAGCTGCTGCTTTTGTTAAGGTAAGTGTTTCTGCTCCGAACGTCAAGACTGGGAGGACGCACTGATCAAATACCTTTCTCTTTAGGCATGTGGGCAGCTCACTTTTAAAAGTTTCTCTCAGTTTTCCAAATGCTGCCCACCCAAGGCCGATTCTTCTCTTCAGTTCATGAGTCTGGTTATCCCTGCCAATCATAATTTCATGTCCCAGGTATTTATATCTATCTACGAGTTCTATTTCTTTTCCACCAATACTGATGTTCTGGTTGGTTCTGATAACACTACTAGGTGGCAATAGCCTCAAATGGTGGGAAAATCGATTTACACTGCCTGTAGACGTGATATTATATGGTGGGGATTATATTTCCCACTGCCTATGAAAGGGTTAAATATGCTCCAATTACATCGGTCAATGTAAAACGATCATGTTCAATGTACAAATTAATTTTAAGTAAACGAAGACATTGTTTTAAGACGAAAATATTGAAAACGATTTAGTTGTAGCTATTAATAATAAAATTTTAAGTGGTTATATTGTTTAATAATTAAATAAAAATTATTTAGGTATTAGTTTATTATGTTACTATTATGTTACTAATAGTATGTTGTTTAAATTTATTTATGAATTAAGTTTGTGAGTTAATATTAAGTTAATTCACTTCGTATATATTGCTATAAATATTGCCTATATGTTGACTCTATGTTAAGATTTCTGCCGTTTTTAATAAAAATCTTTTCTATAGGCACCTTTTTCTTCAATTTTTGTTGCTTATAAATCCGATCTCAGTTTATAACGATGTTGTAATTACTTTATACTTTTAAAATACCTCATAAAACAAAGTCCCACTTTTCGTTTAAATGAAAATATTGCTCAGCCACCTGACAAAACAAACAATGTTTAAAAAAACCAAGCTTCAAATTGGATATGTACAAGAAGGTGTTAATAATACGTTTTAATCACAAAATCTCGTCGACCTTCACGAAAAAAACACTCAATTAACCACCTGTTACTGAAGTCACACTGGAGCTACATTAAATGATCTTAAAAATATGGTAATTATTAACACGTTGCAATACACTGCTCAAAAAAGTGAAAATGTATTGTTTGTTTTACATTTTTCTTTAAATGAAGGTCGAGGATCAAAGTTGAGCGTAGCTTCTTGGTATTTTCTCTTTAGCAACTTCTTTTAATACGGTTAAACAACAAATTCTAACATATTTGACTATCTTAGACACTACCTTAGATACTTATTCAATTGAAAAGCTTACAATGCAATAAATTCTTCTATTTTTCAATATAATTTTTATTTTATGTCCAAGTTTGTCATATTTTTCTACATAAAGCAGATATTAGTATACTTTTGTGACAATTCTTTTATATTTTCAATTGTTATATTTTGTGAACTAGTCTTTTATAAATATTTTACGATCTTCTTACCAGAGGTACAATTTGGTTTCGGAAATGAACACTCCAGCGACCTACAAGTGCTCAAGTTGACCGAATACATCACACAGGAATTCAATCAGAAGAAATACATTGGTACTGCATTCCTAGACGTCAGTAATTCAATTGACAGAGTTTGGTACCAAGGGATCATCCACAAAATGAGCTAATATATACACATCGGTTTAGAACGTCTTTCGACGTTGTCCGATACCTAAACACCATCTCTTCCTATCTTCGCAGTCGTTTGTTGTTAAATTTCTTTCGCTCATGGACTTGTTTACGCCGTGTTGCCATTCTAATCTGGGTCTTCCTCTTTTTCGTCAACCTATCGGTTGCCATTCTATTACTTTTTTGGGGAGTCTTGATGCTGGCATCCGTTGAACATGCACATACCACCTTAATTGTTTCTTCTCTATATCTTGAGTTATATTTCCTTCTATTCCCATACGTTGTTTTATTACATCATTTCTGATTCGGTCTCGTCTGGAAATACCTAAAGATCTTCTCATTGCATCCATCTCTACTGCTTCTATTCGCTTTTTGTTCTTTTCACTAATTCTCCATGTTTCAGCGCCATAAAGAAGAGTAGTTTTAATCATGGTCTCATATATATTAAATTTTCTTCCTTTCGTTATCTCTTTACTCCACAGTATACCATTGAGACATCCTAAGACTTTCTTTGCTTGAGTGATTCGTTTTTCTATTTCCCGTGTATCAGTTCCTGTATTGTCAAAGGCAACACCCAAGTAGTCATAGCTCTGACAGCAGGAAATATGTTGTCCGTTTTCGAGGTCTATGTTATCTGACTCGTTTCCAATACAAAGATATTTGGTTTTTGTTGTATTGACATTCATTCCCCAGTCGTTATATTCTTCTATAAGTTTTCTTAGCATGTACTGCATGTCTTCCCTGTCGGTCGCTAGCACTACCTGGTCATCAGCAAACTGGAGTGTATATATACATTCATTGCTAAGCTCTATACCCATCCTATGTACCTTTCTTTTCCATCTTTCCAATGCCGCTGCAACATATATCTTAAATACGGTTGGTGAGATACAGCATCTCTGTCGCAAGCCTTTTGTAACCAGGAATTCTTCCGTTAGATATTTTCCTGTTTTTATCTGTGCCTTTGAGTCTCTATATAGTTCTTGTACAGCATTTATCAATGTGTGGTTGACGTTAGATCTTTTCAACGTTGTCCACAGTTTTGTTAAGGGGATGTTGTCATATGCTTTTTGCAGGTCTACAAAAGTAATATGAGTTTCTAGATTCTTAGCCGATCTTTTTTCTATTATTTGTTTAAGACAAAATACGTTAATATAATGTCAATACGTCAATACGATAATGAGCTAATTTGCCAATAAAAAGTTCAGGATTCAGATATGACACGTCATATCTGAGTACTGTCAATCTTTCTGTATACCATCTACACCTCGAGGACGCAATAAATACTTTGCGAACCATGCTCAGCCTTTATGCTGATGACACAGCAATAGCAGCGAGAAGTCGGGATTCAAACCTAGCGATTAGATGCCTACAACATGCGCTATATCGCTTGGAAAATTTATTAAAAACCGCAGTAAATCCAGTACGACTATCAAGTGAGGAAGATGAACACACAAATATAATGGTCCAACCAGGCAAAATATTTAAGAGTGCTAATGGACAAAGAAATGACATACACACCACATGTCAACAGCACTGTCACTAAGAGCAAGATATTAAGAAACACATTAAAAGTTAAGCATGAAAACGAAGCTAAAAATGACAAACAGCATCATCATATCAGCCATAATTTGTGGATGAACATAAAACGAACAGAAACAAGATTCAACTAGCTTAAAACTATTATATAAGAGAGGTTGTGGACATTCCCCAATACGCATCAAAAAGGTATGTCTACAGAGAAACTAAAGAGGAAGGATCCTAGATAAAATCAATAAAAAAGCGTGTGGATTTTTAAGAAATTAAGAAATCATTCGAATAAAAGATAATAAACTTGACGAACTACGATAAAAATAGACCGGCAAGGCACAGAAGACCCAGACATCAATTAGTAGCAATAACAAAAATTCCATTGTGACACCGAGAATGAATATATTAACAAATTTTAAGGAACTGAAATACTGAAGTCAATACTTTTTGACGTATAAAAAAACAAAAAGAATGGATAATACCTACCTATTTTTAAAAAAGGTTACAGAAAAGACTGTAATAATTACCGAGGATTTCACTTCTGAGGATATACAGTCTGCCGCAATTCTGACAAGTGTCTGACCGCGGCTTTCCAAAGGAGTAAGTATAATTTGAAACAAAGTGTCCATTATAGGCTGAAGGATTCTGTAATCGTTGTAATAGAGAAGAAGATTTCTTAGAGTTACATCGAATTTTCTTTTCTCCCTTTTTAATTTTAACTTTAGCTTTAATTTTTTTAAAATAAAATCGAGTTCTGGATTGACTTAAATCAATATAATTCGCTGCAGGTCATATAATTTTGTGTCCAGTTGATCTGTGTCGTTTTAACTGACAAGAACCACGTGTTTAAGTCGAGCAAAGAAACATGTTGCTCTTTAAGTATTTAAATCTTCAAACATTGTCATCGACCTAAGGTCGCATTATAATTTAAATTTAAATATGTAAAAACATATATTGATGTCTCCGCTGCAATTTTAGTGTTAGCTTCAAGTACTAAAAGAAGGCATTGAGGATGATCTGAGCTAGATCGAAAACGTTATAGTCTAGGCGGGATCTGTTTTGGATTGGACATTTTCCATAGGAAGCTATTTTTTGCTGGAATCCCTTCAGGATGTGCCCAATATCGATAATCACGATATGCGCCAGTCGCAGACCCTGTGCTAAATTTTTTATTTAACAAAATCTGAAAACAATTGAAAAATTATCATTTTTTTTGCTCCTATTTTCGTTTATAATTCGGAAAATATTGATCCTAGAGAAAAAATTATAACAAGTTAAAAGTTTCGTTATTCAATTTTACCCAATATTTCTTTAGCTAGAAATTAAAAATTTAATGTTTGTTGTTGAAAATATAGCAATAATTGGAAAAAAAAAGTACAAAAAAATGAAGTTAATCCTTTAAATGTTTTCGACTTTCTAAACTTGACTTACAAGATCCATATTCCGCCTAGAAAAACTTTTTAATATGTTTAAAACGTGTGCTAAATTTTGTTAAGATCGGTCGGATAGATGTTGCATAATAATTTTGCAACCCAGCCTACTGGAAAAAAATCGCAAATTTTCAAATTTATAGTAGGCCCTAAATAAGGCCCTCAGATAGTTGCAAATTTTTTTACACATAAGGGAAGCCTCAAACTTTTTGTAAAATTAAAATCGGTTCACTAGGAGAGCCTAGAAGTTTTTTTTTTTAAGTTTTAAACATTTTTTATATATATTAGGCTTATAAACAAATTGAATAACTTTACAAGCTTTAAACATATCAATTTCTAAATTTATACACTTAAAGAACATTAAAAGACGCTTCTTTAAAAAAAAGATACATTCGGCTTACTGGTTGCCGAGATATTGAAGGTCAAAGTTGGCACACATTTGCCGTGTAACCATAAGTGATAGAGGGATCGTTTTTAAACAAATACCCTCGTCTTGTCAAGTACTTTTTATATGAAAAGTTTTAAAATAAAAAGATAAATAAAAACCGTTTTCACGTAAAATGTCGCTCGGAATGCATGAGAGGTGGTGGTGGGGGACATTCACTCGAAATGTGAATCGGCGAGTTCAAAATCATAGCGCGCGCTAAAAATTGCATTATCTCTATTCTTGTTAACAAAATTTGCTCTTTTTTTTGAATCGATGTCTCGGACGACAAGGATTTCAAATATCATATTTTCAAATACCATTTTTAATTGCAAATTGGGAAATTTGCAATTAACAATTGTATGTTAAACAAGTAATTGCATTTTTTCTTCATGCATTTTTTTTGAGCTTGCAATTTATACATTGAAGTAAATTGTTACTTTTAGTAAACAAATATGTATTTATAAATTGTTAATAAATAATTTAAATTGTTAAAACAAAGGCGAACGAAAAAAAAATTTTTTTTTTTTTCATAAATAAACTCTATTTTGACTCAATCTTCAATAATTTTTTTTAAAGTCTTTTGTGGATGGAGTAAGCCGAATGTATCTTTTTTTTTTAAAGAAGCGTCTTTTAATGTTCTTTAAGTGTATAAATTTAGAAATTGATATGTTTAAAGCTCGTGAAGTTATTCAATTTGTTTATAAGCCTAAAAAATGTTTAAAACTTAAAAAAAAATTTCTAGGCTCTCCTAGTGAACCGATTTGAATTTTACAAAAAGCGTTTGAATTTATTTATAATTATAAACGAAAATAGAAGCAAAAAAATGAGAAATTTTTAATTGTTTTCAGATTTTGTTAAATAAAAAACTTAGCACAGGGTTTGCGACTGGCGCATATCGTGATTATCGATATTGGGCACATCCTGAAGGGATTCCAGCAAAAAATAGCTTCCTATGGAAAATGTCCATTATGGTCTGAATTTCTACAGATCCCGCCTAGTCTATTATGCATCAATAAATTTTGGACGACACTTTTAACAAGTTTTAAATGAAATGTTTTTAAACTTTGAAAAATAAAGGCAGATATCGATCACAGTTTTATCAATCAAATCTTGCCCAAGTACTTTCGCTCACTAGAGCATCCTCAGGGGCAATTAGTCAGTTTCGGGCTATTCAACAATCCCAGAATGTCATAAACATAAAATTAACAATAAAGTTGAACATAACACTACATAGCCATTGGGGCTCGCATTACCAGGAGCCATATGGGAGCCATCAATACCGGGAGCCATTCTCTCTCCTGTTGCGACAAAAATGTAGCTTCGAATATTTTAATTAATTTTAAACTGTTTGTCCTTGTTTCTTCTTCTTCCTTTGCCCTATCCGTTTCGGACGTTGGCTATTAACAAGGCTATTTTGACTTTGTTTACGGCACCTCTGAGGTTATGCATCCATGAGTGTCGTCTTCTTCCCGGTCCCCTCCTACTGTCGATTCTTCCTTGGACTATTAATTGTAGCAGCCGGTACTTAGTATGCCTCATGACATGTCCGAAGTACTCAAGCTTCCGTTTCTTTACGGTGAAGATTATTTCTTTGCTTTTGCCTATTCTCTGCATTACTTCCACGTTAGTGATGTGGTCTGTCCAGGATATCCGAAGAATACGGCGATATATCCACAGCTCAAAGGATTCTAGTTTCTTCAGGGTGGCTTCCGTTGTGGTCCATGCCTCTGCTCCATAGAACAAGACCGGGAAGACATAACACTTGACCAGTCTTAATTTTAGTTCCAATGAGATTTTGCTTGTGAACCACTTTTTCATATTGTTGAACGCGTTTCGCGCTTTTTCAATTCGTGATATTATTTCTGTTGATTGGTCCCATTTTGTGTTGACTGTGGTTCCAAGGTATGTGTATGTCTCCACTTGTTCTATTTTTCGGTTGTTTAATGTCAATTGCATCGGAGGTTGTTGTGTTCTGCTGATGAGCATGCATTTAGTTTTGGTTGTATTGAGTTCTAAACCATATTCTTGACTTGCTGTGTGTATGCTTTGCATGAGTCTTTGAAGCTCGTTGCAGTCATTTGCGATAATAACTGTGTCGTCAGCATATCTAATATTATTGATTACCTCTCCGTTTACTTTGATACCCTCCGAAACTTCTCCCAGTGCTTCTCTGAAGATTTGTTCAGAGTATATATTGAACAGGAGCGGCGAGAGGACGCATCCCTGTCGTACACCCTTTTTAATATCTATCTTCCCACTGTGTAAGTTGCCCATCTTTATCTCAGCACTTTGGTTCCAATAGAGACTGGTTATTATGCGCAGATCCTTGCCATCAATATGTATCTTCCTGAGCATTTTCATGAGTTTATCATGTTTGACCTTGTCAAACGCCTTGGAGAAGTCGATGAAGCACAAGTGGCCATTCCTCCGGAGTCTCCCCTTTGTCGTAAAAGGTGTTAAAAAGGCCTGTCAGAAAATCGAGGAAGTGGTCATCCGTTTCGCATAGGAGTTTTATGATCTCGCTCTGTATGTTGTCGGGACCTGGTGTTTTGTCGTTTTTTAGCGATGAAATGGCTTTTTCCACTTCAGACCTTAGTATTTCGGGTCCAGTCATGTCGTCATCTTGGTCCACTGTCGCTTTGCGTTTATCGTTAAAAAGTCGTTCTACGTAATCTTTCCATGTGTCAATGAGCTTCAAGTCGTCTGATATAAGGTTACCGTCTGCGTCTATTAGTGTCGGGTGGGGATTATTGGTTTTCTTTTTAGTTGTTAATTCTTTGATCTTTTTGTGCATGTTGTGGTAGTCATATCTTCTGTTGCACTCTTCGATTTCATCGCATTTCTCCTTCAGCCAGCGTTCCTTCGCTTCCTTTATCTTTGTTTTTATATTGTGACTTGTTTCTTGATACTTCACTTGATTTTTGCATTTGTGTTGTCTTCTTTCTTCCATCATATCAAGGATTTCATCCGTCATCCATTCTTTTTTCTTTACGCGCTCCTGTAACAGAAGTGTCTTGTTTGTCATTTCAACAGCTCTTTTTATTTCTTCCCATTTAGCAACTGCGTCTTGTGCGGGTTCACTCAAGTTTCCAATGTTTCTTCTTAAGGATTCCTGTACTTGTTGTTTAATGTTGGGATCCTTTAATTTCCTAATGTTTATCTTGGTTTTATTAGGCTTCCCTTCTATACGTTTTAGTTTGATTCCTAGTTTACCCACCACTGGGTTGTGATCCGATTGAGCGTCACCGATTGTGTCCTTGTTTAGTGTAGTGTTATGTTCAACTTTATTATTAATTTTATGTTTATGACATTCTGGGATTGTTGAATAGCCCGAAACTGACTAATTGCCCCTGAAGATGCTCTAGGGAGCGAAAGTACTTGGGCAAGATTTAATTAATAAAACTGTGCTCGATATCTGCCTTTATTTTTCAAAGTTCATTTATTCGAGCATTCAACCTCATATCAATTAAATGTTTTTATACCAATATACAAATTTTGAAGTTTTTTTTTTCTGTATAAGTTTTTTATATAATTTTGTGTTGAAATTTTTTAAATAGAGTTTTTTTTAAATACGTTCAAAGTTTATTAACATTACCCCAAAATGTAATAAAAAAATTAACACTACGTGAGATAAAGGACAAAAAAGCTGACATAAAAAACAGTTAAACGATCAAATTTACATTCTTGGCAATAAAGATATTTAAAAAGTTGTTTGGCATTATATTTTTTATCCCACCGACCCCCATTCAACCACTACGCATCTGTTTTCTCCTTATACTGTAAGTTCCTATGTTTTGTCAACTTGCGGTACCCTGTATACGTAAAAATCAAAACGGGACGGGATCACCCGCCGATGGGTCTTTGTGCTGATCGCTAGGACAATTTTCGGTGTCATTTGCTAACCCCTTGAGGATTTTGCAGCTGTGATTTTGAATGTTGTCCTTTTTTGTCTATTAATCGAGAGGAGGAAGTTTACTTGTAGAGATCTCTATTAAAATTACTAGGTATAGGACATCAGTGTGACAAAAAGCTAAAAAAAACTTTTTTTTAGCTTTTTGAAATGTTTTTATGTCAATTTTTACATATATAGAAGATAAATTTACGTTTTTAAAAAATTGTAATGAAATCTTGATACTTTGTGTGTTTATACTTTGTTTCAGGATTATTAAAGTATCTTTATCACATTTATGGAATATACTATTAAAAAGAACTGGAAAGATTCTACAAAATCATAAAAGCGTCATTGTCGTGAATTGAAAATTTTTTGCGCAGTCACAAATTATAAGTAAATTAAGAAAACAATAGAAAAAAATATATAGGATTCTTAAACGAAAATGGTCAATAAAGAAGAAAACATTATATTTAGGATAATTATAGTACCTACATTGTGAATACTGAAATTGTTATTGCAGTGAAAAATTTTTCAATGGTTTGAGAAAGGTAACAAAAAAAGGACAATTGCAAAAAATATATGTTGCTTTTTTCTTCGTGGGATCGGTTGTTGACTTTTGCAGCTGCCAGAAACTGCTTTAAATAAACCAAATAATAGTTTGTTCTTAGACTTACACACAGTGTGAAAGTATTTCTGTAAATGGAGGCTCCAACCAAACGCTACCAAAGCAGAGGTTTCCAGTTTTCATCTCAATAACAAGCTTGCAGGAAGAGAACACTCAACATCTAATTCGAAATCACCACACTCACCTACAATAAAACACCAAAGTACCTTGTTGTGAGTCTTGACAGAACCATATCTTTCAAGGAACATCTGTCAAAAACAGTGGAAAAACTTCAATCCAAAAACAACATCATCCTGAGTAATTCGTTTATTTTTTAAATTCATCAGTAGCTTATTCCCAACGATGATATTTGAAGATAATGAAATACGACAAGGATACAGTTTCTAAAGAATATTCTTAAATTGTACCAAATATCTACTTAATGCTAGTAAACTATGATTAAAACTCCCCTAATCAAAAGCCCCCGCTTGTTTGACCCTGGCGAAAGTATAGGGAACTTTCTCATGGGCGCAGGTGTTGATTCAATTTAATCAGTTTGTTACCTTATCTCGCCACACAAACATCACCACTGTGGGAAAATCTCGGATCAACGCGGCGGTGGTGGACCGACGAAAGTAAAAAATTAAGTCTGGGAAATTTTATTGAGTGTTTAATGCGATTGTACTTCGGTTTTTGTTTGTTTTGATTGGTTTTAATTAGGGGTGAATAGTTTTCATGGTCTGTTTCGAAGGGACTTTAGAAGATCTGGCGTTAAATCGTGTAAATATTTCACAAAAAAAGTAATTATTTTTAAAATTGAATAAAGCACTTTAATATTTCTTTACTTACTATATAAATGTTCACTTCAAAAATAATATTTGTCATCTTAAGCCTTACTTCTTCGGTTACATTCTCTTTTTTTAAGCCTTTTGCAATATTGGTATTGTCGTTCCAAACAGGTCGCCATGTTCTAGGGCTTTTATAAGATCTAGGAGATCATTTTTGGCAACGCAATAATTATTTTAAGCCTTTAGTATTGTTTTAATGAAATATGCAATAAATTTTTATATCTTCTCGTGGATAGGCTAGGACAGATGCTGTTGTAAGTCTTTTTATTAAATCTACGAAGGCATTTGGACAATTCGGTGTCCAGTCCAATGCAATGCTGTTTTCGGTTAGTTTCCAAAGGGGCTCAGCAATGCGGCCAAAATCTTTAATACATTTTCGGTAATATGAACAGAGTCCAAGAAAACTCCTAATTCCCTTTTTATTTCCTGGCTTAGGTCAATCTTTAATAACTGAAACCTTTTCTGGATCAGTTTTAATTCCTTCTGCTGAAACGATATGTCCAAGATAGTATGCCTCTCTTTGAAACATTTCTTATAACAGCTTTAAATTGGCATTTCTCAATCTATCAAATACCTGGCTTAAGTTTTTCAGATGCTTATCAAAGGTTGTGGACATAATCATTATATCATCAAGATATACTAGACATGTTTTTCAGGTATGTCCTCTTAAAACCATTTTTATCAGACGTTCAAACGAAGCTGGAGCATTACAAAGAGCACCTGGGACCGGTAGAGACCACGGTCATTTGAAAAAGCTGTTTTGTCTTGATAATCAGGATGTACTTCTACTTGTGAGTAGCTGCTTTTTAAATCTAGCTGTCTTACTAATAAAACACTCGTATTCTAAGGTTATTCCGTATTTATATCTAGAATAGTTATCCTAAGTATAAGGTAAATATAATACTAAAATAATTTGTTACAAATAAACTCGGTATATGTTAGTTATAAGTATTCCCACTTTATTCCGAAATAATAGTTTGGCAATGTCGCAATCTTTTGCACAAATACATAGAACAACGACATATTGAGTGAAATATGTCAATTTTTATTTTTCTTTGAAACTGACAACTGAGACCAAATATATAACTATGTAACCTGGTTTAATCGTCTGTAGTCTACACAAAAGCCAGTAGATCAATCGTTTTTAATTGAGGCGGTGGCTAGAATAAGGGCCTATAGGCCTATGGGCCTTTCTTCCGGAGAAAACAGAATTGAACTCTTGTTGTTCTCTGTCGGCCTACCAATATTTTCTACGATATTACGGTTTTTTACGTTGGTACAACAATTTTTTAAGTGAAGTGTTGGCAAAGCTAAGAAAGGTTTGTACCTCTAAATCAACTCTGTTTTGGTGAATTTTTGACAATGTAATTGAGGTTATTTTATATTTTAAACTGTAAGTTTAAGTGTATTTTAAAGCAATGGCTAGTTGTAAAGCTATTTTAGGTAACGCGGTGTCAAAAGATGCCAAAAAAAATTGTTCAGAAAGACCATTGAAAAGAAAACGTGGCAAAATCTTATAAGTGTATTTTATGTATGAGAGAGTAATAAAACAATAAATTATGTATGCAAATCCCTAAACTGTTGATACGGGTGACTCAATGAAAAATAGATATTTGTCAACAAGTTTACAGAAGTATATAGGAAAACAATTTTAAATTGACTATGACCACCAGGTATAAAGGTTGGAGCAGAATAGAATACAATAGTTGTAAGATTACTAATCCCTAAATAAGGTTGCCAGTGTCGGAGTGATGGAGGTTAACAGGTACTAATGAATTTGCTAGAAATGTAAGATGTTTATTTTATTGGTTATATATAACCAATAAAAGTTTAATAAGTACCTACCTATTTGCAAAATAAAGTTTAATTCTTTAGATAAAATAAAACGTTTTATTTTATCTATTTGCAAAATAAAGTTTAATTCTTTGCCTATTTGCAAAATAAAGTTTAATTCTTTAGATAAAATAAAACGTTTTATTTTATCTGAAATGAGAGCATTCCACGAAGTAAGGGTTTCAACAATCAAACATTTAATTCTTTAATTCCAGGAATCTACGACAGTAATTGACTAGATAATTACCTTCTAAACTTATTCCACAGAAAATGTGATAGTGGGTTTTTCCATTTTGTAGGAAGGTCCAAGTTGCGTATTCAAAATTCTTAACAGTTCACTAAAAGTAGGTACTTCAGTCGCAAGGTGCAGTTTATTGTGTATACTAGTGTTATGGAAAATTTGGAAGTGCCGTGTAAACGCCGAAAAATTGGTCCTTTAACAGTTAATGAAAAAACATTAATATTTAATTGTTTTAAATCATTTACAGACAAACGTTTATGTGAAAGTGTTGATGAGACCGTTGAGTTAGTTAGCAGTACACTTGGTGTTGGGAAATCTACGATTTACAGAGTTATTAAAGAAGAAAAATGTGGTAGTTTTCAAATGCCACGTAATGCTCCAGGGAAACCAAAATTTCAAATAGAATATCATTTTAAAGAAGGACTTCGACGGAAAGTGCATGAATTCTTCTTTAGACAAGAATTTCCAACATTGGATAAAGTTCTTGTCTCAGTTCGAGATGATAAGGATTACCCAGAAATGAGTCGAAGTACGTTATGGAAACTTTTAAAAGAAATAGGCTTCCGCTGGAAAAAGAATCCCAGAAAGTCTATTTTATTAGAAAGAAGCGATATTGTCATATGGAGAAGACATTTTCTAAGAACCATAAAGGAAATGAGAAACCAAAAAAGAAAAATATTTTATCTTGATGAAACATGGATCAACGAGGGTCATACACCAAATAAATTTTGGCAGAATGAAACTGTTACAAGTCAAAGGCACGCTTTTGTAAATAACTTATCTACTGGTTTAAACCCACCATCAGGAAAGGGACGCAGGCTGATAATAGTACACATTGGCAGTTCAGACGGTTTTGTTGAAGGTGGTTTATTAACTTTTGAATCAACTCGTACCGGTGACTACCATGAAGACATGAACGCTGCTGTCTTTCAAGAATGGTTCGAAAAAATGATAGATCTTCTTCCTAAGAACTGTGTAATAGTAATGGATAATGCAAGTTATCACTCCAGACTTATAGAAGGACTGCCCACAACCAAGTGGTTAAAAAAAGACTTGCAGAATTGCAAAAAATATTACGTACCATCCCGGATCTATAAGAAAGGAACTTTATTCGTTGTGTGCCCTTCATAAAGAAAAATTTAAAAAATACGAAATTGATGAAATTGCCAAAAATCGTGGAATGACAGTACTTAGATCCCCACCATATCATTGTGAATTAAACCCTATTGAACTGGTATGGGCACAGATAAAGAGTGAAGTTTCAAGAAAAAATACCACTTTTAAAATTCATGATGTTAAACAGTTGTTTTTGGAGGCCGTAAATAATGTAAAACCTGAAAACTGGGAAAAGGCAGCAAATCACACTATTAAAGAAGAGGAAAAAATGTGGAAGCTGGACAATATTACTGATAAAATGATCGAGCCAGTTATTATAAACCTTGGTTCTGAAAGTTCATCTTCTGAATCTGATTTGGATTTGTAACAAGTAGCTGTAAGTTTTATATTAATATTTTTATTCATCTATTTAACATACCTTAGACGGTTTTAAAAACTCTTTTTCTCTTTTGTAATTTTTAAAAATTAAAAAAAATGTGAATTTTTTAAAACCCTTTTTAATGTAGGCCAGTCAGTTCTAATATAGTGTGTGATAAAAGAGGTCACTTTTGTTTACATACACATAACACTTTATAACACTGAAATAATTCATTTATTTTTTACAATTATTCAAAGTAATTTTTCAATTAATCTTGAGCACGCCCATGGAGTGGTCGGAGCTACCAGTTAAAATTATGCTAATTACTCTCTCGTTCATAAAAATAAACTATAGGCATGGATGTTAAATCTTTGAATCCTTGTTTCTTTCTCAAAATACACTTTTAGTAGATAGGCCCTTCTTCTAGCTACCGCCTCAATTATTAAGACTACTGGTAAACACCATGTGGTCGAAGCTTCTTTGATAATATCGGCATTTATCATGTCTTGCCTAATATTTTCCACTTCTTTTTGTCTAGCAAATGGTAATCTTCGCGGGGCCTGACGAATTGGTCTTGCATTTACATTATAAATTAAACAAAACGAAAGAAACAACTAGAACTTATATCATTTACATGGTGGAGGAAAGTGGATTTTACAAAAGAGTTTATAAGGCAAAAAGAATAAAAATACGGAGAAAGGATAGACCAAGAAAATCTTAGGCACAACAGATATATGAGATCGAAAAGAAAAGAGACAAATCAATAGAAGAAATAAAACATTCATCATGGAGCAGACACACAATGGAAATAATGTTTACGTTCTGTTTTAATTGAAAATTTGTTTCCTGTAATATTCCGAGATTGAAGACCACACATGTCACATGCGATATAAATCATCATCAAAAAATTAGTTAAAATATACTCGCAGCTGCACAATTTCCATAAAACCATACAGTAGTCGAGACTACGAGTAATTTCGCTTTTTATATAATGAAATATAATTATAAGGTCATTTTTGGGCACTTAAAACATTAGCGGCCTTTGACGACTAAAACCACGAATTACGTATATCTTAATCTTTTTTAAATAACCAATAAAACATTTTTTTCTGGCGTTTATGCTCGGAAAATTGAATAATATAATATAGAAAATAAAGGGCCTACGTCAGATAATGATGTTTGATATAATTTGTGCGTTAAGACCACCTTTGCGAGGAGTCTTTATAGCCGCAGGACGCTGGCCACACGCAGGATTTACTCAAAGGCAATTAAGAATTGCGAATTATACTTTTTTGCATCACAAACTTGAAACAAAATGTTGATTCGCATGAAATGTTATGTACGAAGTATTTGTTTGAGATAAAATGTAGCAGATCGAGGCGTTTTTGTCTGTGTGTGTGTCTCAGAAATATTTTTTTAACTTCGTTATTTACTTTTTGAAGAAAATCATATTCAAAAGAATTTAAGAAAAATGTCAGAAATTTAGAGTTTTTTTATAAATGGTAATAACTTTTTTAGAAATGAACATAGAACCTCCATATTACATGGAATGTTGGATCTTGTGTTGAATTATTCTATGAAGTTCTCTCTATGCGAATGGCTTACTTTGTGCCATTGAAGAAATATAGAACTTCAACTTTTCCAAAGTGGTTGAATGCTGATCTTAGAAAACTTACACTGAAGAAAAAATATGCTCACTATATTTATGTTAATAATCGTTCCGATGATGACTATATTAGATTTTCCTACCTAAAATTTGAATGTAAACAACTGTCTGAAATTTTGCTTCAACAACTATATTAAAGATATAGATACTGGCCTAAGAAATTATCCAAAATCATTTTGGAAGTACATCAATGATACGCGATCTAGTCATAAACTACCTAACTCCTTATTTTATCCAATCGGCAACGAATGATCAAGACATAGCTAATTTATTTATGAACTTCTTCCAAACTGTGTATTCACCAAATACCTTTAACAACCTTTACGTATATATCCATCCATTAAATAGCAACTTTAGTATAAATATTTGTCCTTCTAAGATTATCATGACTGATATTTTTAACGGCATAAATGAGCTGCCCAATAAACTTACTGCTGGTTCATATGGTGTGCCAATTTTTTATTAAAAAAGTGTGTCTGTACTCTTATAATGCCATTTGTTATATTGTTTAATAGATCTCTGGAAACCTCTATGTTTCCTTCTTCATGGAAAGAAAGTTATATTGTTCCTATATTTAAAAATGGTCAGAAAGACAATATTGAAAATTATCGTAGCATTTATATACAATCTGCAATCCCTAAGCTCTGATAGCAAAGCAACTTTCTTGGTTATGTAAAGGCTTAATATCTCAATCAAAACATGGTTTTTATAGCAAAAAATCCACTGCAACAAACTTGGTTTGCTATCAATCTGATATGGAAGACCGTAAGCAGGTAGATGCAATATACACAGATTTTTCCAAAGTATTTGATCGTGTAAATCACCAAATACTTTTGGACAAATTAATTAATGTATGGTATAATTTCACTATTTGAGAAAGTGAGTCATCGTTTAAAGGCCCAGAAATGCGGAAAGCTGTTTGGAAATCCAGTGACGTACACTTACTTTTATTTTAACGTTAATTATATTTTATTTTTCAAATATTAATGTTAGAAATAGGCCACAATATATTTATTTAGATAGTTATATTTATTTTATTTGTTTATTATTATATATTTTTATAATCTTATATTGTTTATTTTTTTTTCTATCTTTAAAAACGGAATAGAGATCGAAACGTCAATGTATTAAACATGTAAATAGATATATTGTGGCTTATGTCCAACCTTCTCCCTAAAAATACAGAATGCCACAAACAAGCAGCTATAGAAAAATAAATATATCTGTCATTTGTATGTTTGAAAACGGTCTCTTTATAGAGATCGAAACGTCCGTAAATTAAACATTTGAATAAATATATTGTGGCTTATTCCCAACATCATTTCTAAAAATACAGAACGACAAGCGAAAAGCCATAGAAAATAAATAGTACTATCATTTGTATAATTGAAAACGGTCTCTGGATATAGAGATCGAAACGTCAATAAATAAACATATGAATAAATATTTTGTGGCTCATTCCCTACATTCCCCTAAAAATACAGAATGCCACAAACAAAAAGCTATAAAAAAGAAGTAATTTTGCAGAAAGTTTACTGATACCAACCGGCTGTCGCGGAAGTTACGCTAAAACGTCTTTTGACGTGACTCGTCCTTAAAGAGTTACACAATGAAATTTTTTTAAAACAAATTTTAAGACAGTTTCCACACCACCTCAGAGGTGTGTCTTGTGGCACGATACTTTTTTTAAATGGGTGTTCGCCAAGAGCCATATTGTCTTATTAAATAAAATGAACAAAACACTTAAACAGTATAAAACAAAACAAAATAAAATCCTATAAAACAAAATAAAATTCTATAAAAACAAAATAAAAATAATGTTTGATGTGTTTAAACACAAACACTATACACACTTACTATGTTCTTTTCGTATTTTTATGACGGTAATAATCGCTGCATGGAAGAGTACAGGTTTTGTATGACCATAATTACTACTTGTGAACAAGAATTGGCTACATTGTACGACAACTTCTGGTCAAGTCTACTATAGAGAAGCACAAATAAATATACTACTTTATATAGTCTGTAATTTCTTATGAGGAAACGCAAATTGCAATCGAGAAAACAGGCAGTTTTCGAGGGCCGCTGTGTACATTTAAATTTGAGGATATTCCGCGTTTAAACTATGATATCACTCTTCTAAATTGAGGGTTTCTACTTTAGGCTTTCATGTCAGGTTTGTTGAATAAATTCTCTACATCTGGGAGACGTCAAAGAGTCAAGATAGGTTGTCATCTGTCTGACAGTATCTCAGTAACATCTGGAGTTTCTCAAGGAGGCCACACTTCTCCACTTCTTTTTAATATCTTCGTTAACGACATCACTTCCTGTTTCCTAAATAGCAAATATCTAATGCCGGCAGATGACTTGAAATTTTGGAAAGTTATAGATAGCTTAAAAGATCAAGCCTTGCTACAAGATGACTTAGACTTAGACCGACTACAAAATTGACGCAATCAGAACAAACTGCACTTAAATGTAAAAAATGTAAACTGGCAGCCTATCATAGTATGTTACATAGATTAACAGCAATTCCTATGTCAAAATACAATTTTGAGACAGAATTAAATATCATTAAGCAAATAGCAGTAAACAATGGATACAACGAACAAACAATTAATAAAATGTTAAACCAAAAACTACACAAGAAAGCCCTGAACTTAGTATTTCCACCACCAGAGAAAAAACCCAGTACCTTCTGCTCGATTACATATACAGGCAAAATATCAACAAAAATAGCCAAACACATAAAAAAGAAAGGAATAACACCAGCTTTCAGAACAAATAACAACCTAGGCAAATATATTAAAAACAACAAGAGCCAACATAAAAAACACTTACACAGTGGTGTGTACAAACTTAAATGTGGCGACTGCCCAAAAACTTACATTGGTCAAACAGGTAGAAATTTTAATAAACGAATAGCAGAACATAAAAGGGCTTTCAATAATAGAAAAACAGATTCTACATACGCACTTCACCTTCTAGATCATAATCATTCTTTTAATGACGAATTTAAAATTCTCCACATTCAAAATAAAGGCCTTAAGCTATCTTTGTTAGAATCTATGGAAATCAACAAATTAAAAAACACAGATATAATTCTGAATGACCAGCTTGAGACAAACAGTTCTCCCCTCCTCAACCTATTTCATTAGAGACTATAAAGTGTAAACCCATACGAAAAACAGATCACTTGAGAAAGGCAATCAGCCGAAACAGCTGTAGTGATAAGAATTTAAAATAAATTTTGTGGAAGTTTGAAAACAAAGTTTTCAGTGTTTTATTGTTACATAAAATGAATTTCCATCAAGTAACGGTCGAATCCATCAATTATGTAAAAAATGTTGTTTTATAGTTTTTCTCGTAAAGTCAATAGAATTGGAACAAGTTATACTATTAATAATCAGCCACTGAATTATGTCTCTTTTGTTCGGGATTTGGGTGTTATTTTCGATGAGAAGCTCACTTTCTGTGACCACATAAACTCTAGTTCAATAAAGGCATCCAAACTTCTTGGTTTCGTAATTAGGAATTGCAAGAATTTCTCCATTGATTCTCAATTGAGAAGATTAGTGTGTTGCTGCTTAGTTTGAACTATTTTGTAATACGTGAGTGTAGCGGGAGCAATGTCTACAGGCTCTTAGTATTTTAAAAATACAATTTGTCACACTCACAAAGTATTTTATAAACACAGTATTTTATTCTTCTTTGTTCATTGTTGCACACACATTCAAAATAAATGATTTAAAAAAAACTTAAGTTTGTTTAACGGTCTCTTCTAAATTCTGGCCCTTATGGCAACGTTTACATTTTTTAATAAAATATGTTAACATTAAAAAAAATTACTTGAAGTGTGATTGTAAAAAGGTGACATGTACTATAAATAATCCGTCTCAGACGTGGAAAAAAGATTACGATAATCAAATAAACTGCTTGTATTGTAAAAAAACATCACAGATTGCCCTGCTGTTCACATCTTTTCAAAATCACGCTCTAGTGCAAGTTTGAGAGAGGAGAGAGGGCCCAAGATGCTGCACACTATTTTCTAACAAACAGAACAATTTAAGTGGGACATGTGTTGCGTATGTTGATCTGTTTGGACTCTTTTGGCATTTTAAGGCCCATCTGTACTATTATATGCACAGTCTGCATAGTGTTAGAACACCAAGAACGATTTCTTTCACGGGCAGCTGTAAGATGCTTCTTTCTGGTAGTATTGGGTCTGGAAGTCATCTTTTGAATTCTTGTGCTTCTGTGCAGAGCATTAAGACATAGGCGTGCGCTGAATTTGTTTGGTATATGGCGGGAAATTACAATAAATATATACAATTAGAAATGTTCAGATGTTTTTGCAAACAAAAAACTATAAAAATAATAATTTTTTATTCAACTTATATATAATCACACAATGATACAGGATAAGTCAATTGTAACATAAAATATAAAATTAATTAAATATAATATGGGTAATTTAAGATAAGGCTTAAATTGTGGCTTATTCCCAATAAAAATAGTAATTGCATTAGTTACAGTTACAATGATGGGCCTGTAGTTATCCACCACCTTGTACCCCTGAGCTAGACCTATGATCTTTTGGTCTAAATTGGATGATATGGAACCCAACGACATGTGGTTTCAACAAGACGGCGGGGCCACACAGTTTATGCTGCATTGGATATTTTGCACAAGCGATTTGAGGGTGTTCCAAAACCTCTTAAAGTTGAAATTTAATATTAGCGCGGGAAATAATAAAATGCCGATAAATAATGTCCATGTTTCTCAGCAATGCGGAGAGAAATTTTTTTTGAGTTGCACACACATGTGTTGCAGAATTTGTCAACCACATGTAAAACATTTGTAATTTAGTTTAAATAAGTGTTGGTTAAAATAATTGTACTTTACGAGGGTTGTCTTTTTGGTTTTGCATATAGGCATACTTGTTAACAAAAGATATCGAAATAGTTTCAACAGTGTTAGAACCTATCCAAGCGCTAATATTCGATCTAACCACAATCCTTTAGTGGGCGTGTATAGAACCAAGTTAAAGAAAACAGGCGGAAAATGTGAAGTGAAAGAAATAGTCAGCAAAACAATAAATAGAGAATTCAAAGAAATCGATAATAAAACGGAAAGTACAAATGAGAAGATAGAATCCCTTAATAAAACGATAGACGACATTAAAGACAATTTTAACAACAACAAAGAAGGTAAGAATAAGACATGGATGATGACAAAGATTCTGCAGCTGATGGAAGAAAGAAGGAACAACAAGAACCTCTATGTATAAAACATTACAACGAGGTATACAGAGAAAGATCAGAGAAGCCAAACAGAAAGAACTGGAGAAAAAATGCCAAGAAATCGAAATTCTTCAAAGTAAATACGACGACTTCAAAGTGCATAAAAAGGTAAGAGAAATTACAGGCAAATTTAAAAACAGAAGAGTTCATTCAATATTCAATATTCATTCTCTCTCCTGTTGCCGACAAAAATGTAGCTTCGACTATTTTAAATAATTTTAAACTGTTTGTTCTTGTTTAGTGTAGTGTTATGTTCAACTTTATGTTTAATTTTATATTTATGACATTCTGGGATTGATGGATAGCCCCTGAGGATGCTCTAGTGAGCGAAAGTACTTTGGCAAGATTTAATTAATAAAACTGTGTTCGATATCTGCCTTTATTTTATCAAAGTTCATTTATTCGAGTATTCAACCTTATATCAATTCAAAAATTAATTAAAATCCTTTGTAAAAGGTATATATTTAAAAACAAAAACGGGCTGTGTTAGACAGAACGTTTTCGGAATACATCATTCCATCATCGGTGTCTAGGAGTACATGAATGTAGCCACTAAATATATGGGTAAAAACCCGTTAACAAATAATTAGTTACATTTGTTCGACATTATATCTTATAAATACTTATGATGTTAGAGTTACCGTTGGATTAGGTAACATGGCGACATATGACTCCACGTTGAAGCTGCAAGTCCTGAGACGTGAACCTCGTAACTCCTTTTGATTTATATATGGATGAGTTAGAATCATTAGATGTCAGTTAACTGTATAATTTTGCATAGATCATTGAGGTCTATTTGTTTAGTGATTACACCGCTAAATTGTAATAAGTGGTAAGAAGATTGTTGATTTGTGTAGTTTGTGCTAGTGAGCCATGGCCCAAAGTTTCAAGAGTAGCAGATTTGCTTCGAGTTCGAGTTGTTGAGAAGTTTGGAAAATATCCAGTGATCACCAGCCATCGTGGTGTACAATAGGACTGGTAGATATAACAGAACTTTTTTACATCCATAGACTTTCGATTGTTGATCCACTTAACAATGCAAAACGTAAGCTCATGCGTTAGAATTGAAGGAGAAAACTCTACGTTCTTTGACATTAATAATGGTCTAAGACAGGGAGACGCGTTGGCGTGTCTGCTCTTTAATATTGCCTTGGAAAAGGTAATCAGACAATTAAATATTAGAATGAATGGAACTATTTTTAATAGATCGACGCAAATTCTCGCATTCGCTGACGATATAGTTATAGTGGGCAGAAGTATGAGAGACATGGTGCAGTGTTTTACAAGGCTTGCGGACGCAGCAAGTGAATTAGGACTTGTGGTAAACGAGGAAAAAACCAAATATATGTTGGTTTCTAAAAACCCTCGAAATATCCAACAAAGAATTCAAATTAACAACCATACCTTTGAGCAAGTCAACGAATTTACATATCTTGGATCGCTAGTAAACGCAACAAACACGACAAGCGACGAAATAAAAAGACGCATAGCAATAGCAAACAGAACTGTTCACGGCCTCCAGAGACATTTAAAAAATAAAAATATAAAACGTGCACTAAAGCTTAATATATACAGGACCTTAATAAGACCAGTTTTGATATATGGGGCTGAAACGTGGATCTTATCTCAAAATGATAAAAGACTTCTTGGTATTTTTGAGAGAAAAATTCTTAGAAAGATTTTTGGGGCCGTAAATGAAAATGGGCTATGGCGTCGAAGATACAACTTTGAACTGTATCAGTTATACACCGATCCAGATATTGTGAAATTCGTTAAAGTGCAGAGACTTAGATGGGCTGGACACATTGCTAGGATGTCAGATCACGAATACACGAAGAGATTAACATTTTCACAACCAGAGGGCACAAGAAGCAGAGGACGACCACGAATGAGATGGATTGATGATGTGGAAGAAGACCTACAGATTCTAGGGGTTAGAAGATGGAGGGAAGTTGCCAGGAATCGACAGGAGTGGCGACTTCTTTGTGAGCAGGCCAAGATCCACAACGGATTGTCGAGCCACTTATGATGATGATGATGATAGACTTTCGATTTATCGGATAATCAATAGAATTTTAATTTATCTAATTTATTAATATTCCTACAAAAACCCGGGTGTGTGCTTTCCACCTTAGAAACAAGCATGCCCGAAGGACACTGGAGGTGGAATGGCGTGGTCAGATGCTGGAACACAGTGAGACGCCAAAATACCTCGGCGTACGTCTGGATAGAACTCTGTCTTATCGATATCACTGTCAAGATATCAAGGAAAAAGTTAGCGCCAGAAATAATATCATCCGCAAACTAACAAACACAAAATGGGAAGCACAACCACATACTCTCCGTACTTCTGCCTTAGCATTATGTTTTTCTGATGCCGAGTTTGGAGCACATTTTTCGTTGTCCACAGATAGAATTTTTTGTTGCAATAAACCATCCAAAACAAAGAACTTTTGATAAAATAGTATTTAAGTATATTCATCCAATAACATCTTAATTTAATCAGCTTCAAAACTATGTATTGCAATTATTGAACCTATAATACCAAAGAATATAGACGCATACTAATACTGCAAAGAGACTTTGCAAAAGCATTAAAAAACACAAAAATACCTTCATTATAAAAATTGGTTTGGAAAGTGACGAGAGATCTTTGGACGAACCTGAAACTAACGTTATATTTAAATATAATTGTCGTCTGAACGTTTTTTCTTCAATTAATATAATTAACAGTTACACCGAGTTTCTTTGACCATTCGACTTACCTTACTAAGTACTGTACAGGGTGATTCAAGAACAATTCATACTATCTTATCTGCATATTTTATATTATTAAATGTTAAGTGTTTGCAGACTAATATAAAAATGTTTAAAATGGAGCGAGGATTACAGCAAGGTAATAACATCTCACCAAAACTGTAAGATGTTATTACCTTTACTTGTTTTACATGCGTTCCTTTGTAGATGACTGCTTAGTCTTCATTTCAAGTAATCATGACTGAGTTCATCACCTACTTCTTAAAATCAATTAAAGTCGTCAAAACATTAAATTTACGATAGAACTTGAATCTTTAAATGCCATAAATTTTCTAGGTCTTCTATTACCAGACTCAATGATCACTTCAACTTTGGTATCTATCGCAAACCCACTCAAACTGACCATTCTTCTGGCACCCTTCTCTGACACTCATCCTTCTCTGGCACTCCTCTTATAATTACCCCTCAGGGTATTTCTCAGAAATAAACCTCTTTTAGAAGTTCCATTCATTGGTAACATAAAATTCCTTCATCCACTGATGAATACAACACAGAATTAAATATCATTCAACAAATAGCTGTTAACAATGGGTATGACCATCACATCATTGACAAACTTATTAGGAAAAGAGAATCTGAACTACTTCAGCAATCAGCATTTATTTCAAGTCAATCCATTTCTTCTTACTTACAGGTCTTTACCTTTTCACAATTCAATTATATCTGAAAAAATTAAAGACATTTTACTGAGTTGTTCTGACAACACTCACATTTTTCTCATTCACAAGTTGGCAACACTCTTAATAATATATTGTCCAATACCAAAAATTCCATCGACTATATGAACCGCAGTGGAGTTTACAGATTGTCTGGCTCTGATTGTGATGCTTCCAATGTTGGCAGCACTTATATATCATTAATAACTAGATCCGTTGAACACTCCAAACTGATTTTATCCAATTTTTTCACCAACTGAAAGTTAACAAACACCATCTGAACATCCAATGTTGGTGTCACATTAATTCACAACATACAAGACAAAAACATTTTACGTCTGGACCTGAATGAAGACTTGGAGATTGTTAAAGACATGAGGCCTAGTTCCAATTGCGTCAATCGTCCTTCTTCCTTTAATCGCGACTTACAATACATAATACACACAATACACCGTCAACTTTTCTCCTAATTTTCAGTCATTTTAGGTCAATTTAGTTCAGTCATTTCAGTTACAACTCTCCCACTACGTTACCTAGAAACTTGTTTCATTGTATCCTTTTCCGTTACACCATTCCACACACAGTAATTAATTAAAATCAGTACATTCTCCCACAATCAATCCCCACATCGTATTCATATGATCACTTCAAATTCATCTTTTTCTACCATTTGACACTCCATTTTTAGCCTCTTCTTTTTCACGTCTTTACTTATACAACAAACAATCTTTTGTTTTGCTTTTATTCTGTTTCTACCAACTAAATTATTTCTTTACCAATTTTCAAGGTACTCTTTAATAGTCTTCGGTCTTTGTTGTCCACTTCATACTCATAGTGTCCTGTTTTCTCATCGATTCAATTTCATCATTAGTTAACAATTTGTAACAATACATTCTCAAATCATAATTTTAGTTAGTTTGTTTATCTTATTAAAAAATATCTTTATTGTAACTTATTCGTCAATATTACTTCTATACTTTGGCCTAAGTTTATTTTATTTTTTTACATTTGTGCATAAGTTGCACATATTAACTAACATTACTCTACATAGGCAACCAACTTTACAATAAATAAAATATTTCATCCCTTCATCATTGTTATATAAACATATTTATTATTAACATACAATAATTTATCTCACTATCATATTATCATACAACATTTTTAACGACATTGCTCAAATATAAGATCACGCAATAATTCATTCAATCAATTAACCTTACTTTGTTAACTAATAACATAATATATCATCACCATTACTCTGGTTTTACAACCTTTCGTGGGTTCTAGCCTGCTCAAGAATTTCTCTCCAGTCGTAACTATCCATCTCCTTTCTCCTCCTAGCACGTATTCCCATATTTCTCATGTCTTCATCGATGTTATCAAAGAAGCTTTTTCTGGGTCTTCCTCTTCTTCTTTGACCAATGGGTTTATCAAGAAGCGTTTTTCTAGCCGGGTCTTTTTTTTCCATCCGCATTACATTTCTGTGTCCATATTTCTTTTATAAGCTGCTGTAACGCCATTATGGTATCATTGCCACCTTCTTTATATAGTTCAGCTGGAAGATTATTTATTCCGGGTGATTTGTTTCTGGCTAGTTTTTTAACTGCATCTTTAACTTTAAGAATCGTTGGTGGTTCCTCTCATTCTGACTTCTGCATTGTCTTGTGGTTGCCTTGAATTATTTTCTGTTGATGTTATCTTTCTTACAGAATGTTCTGAATTCTTTCTCTTTGATGAGGTTTTCTATATATTTAAGTCCCGCATTTAGGTGGTTCCGTTTTTTTCTTTTGTGTATCCTCTTTTCTTCTCTTCTCTTTGTCTAGTAATTCTCTACAGTTGTTCTCTTTCGTCGGGTAAGCATCTTTCTGTAGGCTTCATTTTTCTCTTTTATTGCATTCATCGTCAAACCAATGATTTTTACGGCCACAAATTTGTTTTCCTATTTCATCTTTCGCGACTGCTTCAACGTCTTCCTTTATTCTGGTCCAGTAGGAGTCTATATCTGTCTGGCCTTCTTCATTTACATTTTGATTCCTTAGCTTGTTGGTGATGTTTTCCGAGTATTGTTCTGCAATTGTCGCATCTCTCAGCTTTTGCATATTCCATTTTTTTCTATCAATTTTATTTTCTTTACAGGTGTTTGAAATTCTAGCCTCCAATTTTGAGATCACTAGGCAATGATCTGAGTCTATGTTTGCGCCTCTATAACTTCTGCAGCTTATAATAACATATATATTTCATCATTAAATTGTTATTATTTTTT
This sequence comes from Diabrotica undecimpunctata, assembly GCF_040954645.1. Lineage (NCBI taxonomy): Eukaryota > Metazoa > Arthropoda > Insecta > Coleoptera > Chrysomelidae > Diabrotica > Diabrotica undecimpunctata. The sequence goes on from NC_092804.1 coordinate 4,131,219, forward strand.
ATTTGCTTTAATTTGATAAAAAATTAAATCAAAAAAAGAAAAATTAATATCTTCAATCAAATGTCCTATCAATTCTATCCTACTAATTCTACCAATGCTAATAATTCTTTGTTAACCACCCTATATATAATTGATAACGGACCAATTTCTATTGCAAAAATTTTAACCAATAATGTCGACATACTTAATGGTTGTTAATAGTAGTCATACGAGTCAGGTAATCAGGCGTCTTCTCGTTTTATTCCATTAGCAGAATCGTTACAGTAATTATACCGTCGCCGTTGCTAATTTCACTACCAGAAAGGTTTACTAACACTTGCAAAGGTCAAAGCGATGTGTAAAATATATGTATCAATGTATCATCAGTTGATTTCTATGAAATAGCTGCAAGCGTAGTTGGTGTGTTCATAAAAGGATCCTGGTAGCGATGTTTCACAGCATGCTTTACCAAATATGGAATAAAAATATTGTGTTAAATGTACTAAACATTCATCGATATACAAGCTATGCTTCCGTTGATGTTAGCTGTTTTTCACTAAATCCTTATTTTATGTGGGGAATTAGTGGATTGTAAAAATACTTTTACAATGTCTTCTACTGTTTGTTCCCTTCTTTACTGTCTCAGTTTCTTAGCTACGTTACGTACCCTTTCTTATATACTTTCCTTTAACGTATGTAAGGTCTGTCTTTTAATCTCTTCTTCTTCTTGCAGTGTCATCTTTTTCCTTGGAGATTGGCGATCACCATGACAAATCTCTGTATAATTCGCAAAGAGTTTATCTGAATTTAATCCTGTTCATTTTTAATTTTTTTAAAGAAAAGACATTCAATTTTCCTTTTACCTTCAGTTTTTTCCTTAATTATTAACTGGGAAGTTTATATCTGCCATTTCTTAAAAGACATCACAAGAAGCTGACTTCTCTTCTATCATATCCATGTTTGAGAAGCATTTTTGAAGTTGTAATATGAGTTGTCCATAAAAGTTTTAGTACTCCCTTCTACAACCGAATACAACGAATATATTATCTTAAATGTCTTTAGCATATATTCAGGTTAAATAAGGTAATCAAGGATCGACGGCCATTTGAGTCTAAACCCTATCTGTAGTGATTATTCTAGAAAAATACAATGAAGTAGTTTTCCCTTTTTGTCTTTTCTATACTATAAGGCTCCTTAAATGTTACGCGTACTCAGTGCTTCTGTACAGAGTAGAAACGTGGACATTGGAGGCGGAAACTCTATCAAAACTTCAGGCTTTGATGGTATGGTTATACAGAAGGATCCTTAAGATATTATGGACAGCTAAAGTCACCAATAAAGAAGTAATACGGAGGATGAACACAACCGGGTCGTAAGCTGTAGTACTTGGGACATATAATGAGAAATCAAGGCCGATATGAGCTACTCCAATGCATTTTGCAAGGTAAAATTGAAGGAAAAAGGGCCCCAGGACGAAAAAGAATATCCTGGCTTGCTAACCTGAGAGCACGGTATAGAAAGACCTCAACACAGCTATTCTGTATAGCAACCAACAAAGTCATCATATCCAGAATGATCACCAACATTAGGAATGGACAGGCATCCTAAGAAGAAAGCCTTTCCTATGATTTTCTATTGCAGTTTTTTCTTTTAGCCAATCTGTTCCAGTTTAAAGGCGCCGGAGACTCACCTGTACCCCTTTCGTTGGTTACATCACGCACATCCAATAATTCCCATGCATTTTCCAGATATCACATGGACGTGGAATTAGGATTTATTCGTAGATTTTTTATAAAAGCTTTTTCTAGCTAACAATAACACTCTGAAAACTTTTGTTTTCAACGTTTATACAAATCTATATTTTTTACATCTGCATTTTTTAATATATTAATTTCTATAGAGTCTAAGAAAGATAGCTTAAAGCTTTTATTTTGCATATGGAGAATTTAAAAGTGAAGTGCGTACGTTGAATTTGTTTTGCTATTATTGAAAGCCTTTTTGTGTTCTGCTATTTGTTTGTTAAAGGTTCTACCCGTTTGACCGATGTAAAAGTTTCTGGGCAGTCACCACCTTTGTATATAGAACTGTTTAAGTGCTTTTTCTTTTGCTCTTGTTGTTCTTAATATATTTGCTTAAGTTGTTTGTTCTGAAATCTGGTGTTTTCTAGATATTTTTGTTCATACCTTGCCTATATCATGTAATCGAAGAGAAGGTACTGGGTTTTTTCTCTGGTGGTGGAAAGACTAATTTCAGGGCTCTCTAATGCAGTTTTTTGTTTAAAATTTTGTTTGTTGTTTGTTCGTTGCACTCATTGGTTACTGCTATGTGCTTAATGATACTCAATTCAATTCAATTCTATCTCGAAGTTATTTTTTTGATATGGGAATTTCTGTTAAACTATTCAGCATGCTATGGCAGGCTGCCAATTTATGTTGTGTAGGATGGTATGATGAATTGTGTATAGTGGTGTCAGTATGGGTAGGAATATGCAATTTAATGAGACATGGTGGGGAATATTTGGACAAAACATATCTGTGAAAGGGATGAACATAATTAATAATATAATTTCACAAATTTTATTATAAAACAGTTAAATCAGGTACATACAACAAATAGGATCAATTAGTTTTTAAGCTACATTTGCAAAATATTACATAGTAAAAACGTTTTCAAACTGTTAGTCTTAATATACCTTGTTTGAAATTAAACGTCAAATTATCAAATAGATTTTTATTTGATTTCTCAAGCAAAACAAATAGATTCAGCTATATTTTACGAAAAAAATTCACTGTGTAAATACAATGTATGATTAACCTCACCGTGACTTCTTCAGTTTATACTAGAGAATGAGGTGTATAGCAAGAGTCGGGGTAAATTGCAACAAAACTTCATAAAAAAATAAAAAATCTAGAACTTTTCAGATATTTGAGATATAAAGGGAATTTTTACTCTGAAATAAAGTTAATTACTTGTTTTATAAGATAAATAATGTTTTGTTATGTTGGCATCGCTGTTTGAGTTGTATTGTTGACTGACTTTCAGCAGAAAATCATCTGCACATTTTCATCCAACAAAAACTTTGCCTGCAAGTATGACAATGATATTCTAAATATCTTACTTTATTGCTTTAAATATTTTTATGATTATCCAATAAACAAAACTCACATTATTTTACGCACTTGTGTTAAAAAAGTATTTTTTTAGGTTATGTTAAGTTTTTATAAAACCTGGGGTGAATTGTAATACATTTTTTTCTGTTGCTTTTCACCCTCAGTACACATAGCTAACAGCTGATTGTTTTTTTGTCTTTTAGCATAAACATGCGACCCTAAATTATGTAAATATATATTATTTGATCACTATAATAATTGTTTCTGGTGTCAGAAATAAATAAAAATGCCTCGAAAGTATGTAAGTATTAAAAAGTGCAAATATTATGATCCATGTCATTAGAAAAGCAATTAATGATATATAGAGTAGTGGTAGTTTTGGAAAAATTGCAGAAAACTATGAAATAGAGCATACTGTACTATGCAGACATATGAAAAGAGATGTGACCAACAAAAAAGTTGGTCAGACTGCCCTGTCTGAAATTGATGGAAACCTCTTAGTAGACTTCAGATTTGAACTAAAACTGTACCAAAATTTAGGAATAATATGTCTGGACCTGATGTTTTTCATAGATTTCTAGCACGACCCAAGAAAGCGCTGTCGGATCGTAAGTGTCAAAATATAAAACACTCTAAAGCAGCTAGTACTAAACAGAGTATCAATAAATACTTTAATCATCTTAGTATAGAATTAAAAGACATTCCAGCAAATAATATCATTAATTATGATGAGACCCATTTATGCGATAACCCAGACCGAAAAATGGTTATTGCTAGAAGGAGTTGTAAGTATCCCGAAAGGATCATGAACTCCACACAAAAGCTTCCGTCAGCTGCTGCTGGCGATATAACTATTCTCCCTCAATATGCGGTATATAAAGAGCAGCATATCTATGATAGCTGGAGAGTTGGGGAGCCACCAAACTCTAGATACAACAAAGTTAGGATGGTTTGATTCTTATGGCTTTCAAGATTGGACCAAGACCATAGCAATACCTCATTTATCAAAACTCTATGAAGTAAAGATCTACTTAGGCGACAATTTAGCCTCACACCTATCTGCAGAAGTCGCTAAAATTTGACAAGAACATAACATCAAATTTGTTTTTTGCCAAGCAACTCTACACGTCTTGATGCCGCATTTTTCTACCCATTTAAACAGACTTAGAGGTCCATCTTTCTAAAATGGAAACAAGGCCCAGGAAGAAGTAAAGCACTTTGCCAAAGGATCGATTTCCAACTCTTCCTAAAGAGCTATATGTGTCACTAAGAGAAATTAATGTTGTTTCTGGTTTCAAAAAATGTGGCAATATTTCACTGAATAGAAATAAAGTTCTGGGCATGCTGCATTTCTCCAAAGGTTATAAAGTCAACAATAAGATTGCCGCTGCAACCGTAGATGCCAGCTTCAAATAGTGCATGAAACCTAAGACAATTTGTCAAACCCAATACAAGGCAAAAAAAAATACACTATTGGTCCTACCTGGCAAAAGCGACGAAGTTGTAGATTCTCCAGTAGAAATGTCTAATGACAAAGATGAATGTACAGTAGGAGCTAGCAATTGTAACAAAAGCCAAAGAGCAGCTCATTAAAAAGGAAAAAATCTGTTAAAGATCATGATGAATCAATTTGTGAAGAGTCAAAGAGTAAGTGGGCAAAAATTCCATTTTTGATAAAAGGAAAGCAATTAAAACATACTATATTAAAAAATTTCAGTAAGTTTGACTACTTATAGCTAAGCTTTAAGCATAAAAGAAGCTTTTCAATTGTTTTTGTTAGAAGTAATTATAGAGATAATCTTATTTTAAAAAAATAGAAAAGCTAATATTTTTTATTCTAAGAAAGCAATAAACTTTAATCCTATTCTGCAAGAAGAAATAGAAGCATTTATTGATTTACTTAACATTTTTGGAGCACTGCACGCTGATAGGGAACAAGTATGTGTGCAGTAGTATGAGCTGCATTGTCAGCAATAGATTCCATCAGATTATGAGCTTTCTAAGCTTTAAGAGCGTAGGCGCAAAATTTCGGGCCAATGCTTTTTAAATGCATTAATTTTTTTCGAATCCTAAAAAAACTAATAAGTATTTTTGAAAAATTTAAACGTAGAATTAAAGAATACATTATTACTGAGGGCCGAAAGTCCCTGGAAACTTCCATAATGTTTATTTTAATAAGTTACAGGGTGACAAAAAAGAGAAAATTTAGTGTGATTTTTAATTTCAAATATCTCATTCAAAAAAACTTTTTGTTTATTCTAAGGGACTTTTGGCCCTCGGTAATAATGTAATCTTTCATTCTGAGTTTAAATTTTTCAAAAATATTTGTTAGTTTTCTCAGGATTCGAAAAAAATGATTGCATTTAAAAAGCATTGGCACGAAATTTTGCGCCTACGCTCTTAAGAACTTTGAAACAACACAAGAAAGGAAACGTATTAATCGGGGATGTTTTTAATAATTTTGTTTTAAACTGCAACAAATCATATAATCCATCTGAACACCTGATGATTCGACCTCGCATTGATGAAGGTTAAACAAAAAATTGAATTTTAAGTGATCGAATAACTATCTCACTACCTGAACTTTTACTTTTTGATTGCTGCATCATATAAATGAGTTTTCATCTACAGTCGTCCTATTAGAGGATCATTTATAAACTCCTATAAGTTAAAAAACTAACAAAATCTCGTCTTAGCGTGATAGAAGGCAATATATATGCGTGTTATTCGAATTGCGGACCGTTTACATAGCATAACAACATCGACAGGAAGCAACAGAACTAATGACATGCAAAACTCGGTTTAATATTCACGATAAAGAAGAGAGAGGATGTGACAGAGGCACTTTATGCATGCAAAATGAATTTTTATTATATGAAATCGCTAAGTTTTTGTGCGCTTTGCAATTACTAATATTACAGGATGCCTTTGGGCTTGTGTTTTGTTAAGTAGGAGACTAAACAAATGTAAAAACTATCTATTATATTTGACATTTCGATTTACATCGCGAAAATCGTATGTTGAGAATAATTTCTTAACTGAAACATCAAACATAACCTATTTTTAATCAAAATCGTTGTTTATTTTCATTTTAATATAATAGATGATATAGGAATGCCACAAGAAAATAGTATTAGAAGCAAATACAAGCATTAAATTAATATATTTACAATTAAATGTCTATCAAGTACAATAGTTGCCACGCAAAGATGGGCAGTGAAGATGTACACAAGCAAACAACTGGTGTAAAGAGTAAATACAAGGATATTAACCTAAAAGGTGGAAGAGTAATAGAATTTACATTCGAAAGGAATATGCGCATCGTGAGTACTTACTTTGACCACAAAGAAATTTATAAAGGTAGTTCGATATCAATAGATGGGCAGAAAATTAATCAAATATACCATGTGCTGATAGTAGCTAAACATATGAAAGCCATAAAAGATAGTCGAACCTATAGAGGAACAGAAACAAAGAAGGACCAAGGTGCCAAGGAAGAAATAGTAACCGGTTGAACGTTATCATGACCTCGTTATAGGCTGTCGACTCTCGTTATAGGCTTTCGACTAGGAAAGGTTAAGTTACTGTTTACCATTTAATATCTATTCCATGCAGTTACTAATTAGACAGTTCTAAGGGTTATTAGGAACGGCTCTTTTCAGCATTTTTGGCAAGTGAAGATTAATGCCTGCGATATTTTATTGGGATGGTTTCTAATATATTCCTGTACTCATCAGAAAGTTCGTTGCCTGCTATGTTTAGAAGCTTAGCAGGCGGGAATGGAACTTTTGTTTTTGGGAATCTGAGTTTTTTGTTAAAATGATCTGGTGTTCGAGCCATTTTTTGTGGAGGGAACGTATCTTTTACTTAGGTTAAGTATCCTATCATGGATTGAGTCTACTTTTGCTATTTGGTGGATTAATGATGACAGAAAGTCGGGGCTTTTACCCATAATTCTCCTCAGGATTATTCTTTCTACGGTCATGACTTGATTGAGTTGTTTTTTGTTTAGTAGAGTATAGATTTTTACTTTGTATTTGATAATTGGTCTTAAGAAGATTTTATATGTGTGTAGAAGAGTAACTTGACTAATGTTCCCAAATTTACCACTTAGTGCTGTTAGGAGTTAGCGAATTTGGGCCTGTTTCTTCACCCTGTCAAGGGTGTTTCTAAGGTCAGTATTCCAATTGAGTGTCTTTGTGAATTCAACACCCAAGTAGGACACTGACGGTCTAAAATCGAGCCTTTCTCCGTTGAGCATTATGTGTTTCGTTGTTTCAGTTCTATGCGGGAGCATTTGGGAGTTCTGAATAAAGTGAGTTGAGTTTTTGAAGGGTCTAATGTTACTTACCACTCGATTATTTGGTCAAGTTGGAAGGAACGTGGTTTGGGTGGGAGGTCCTAGAACTCAGCGTATAGCAGGATACTCTCAGACCAGTTGTAGGGGGTTGGGAGGTCGTTGTTATAGACTGTATATAGTATTGGCGCAATTATTGAGCCCTGAGGTACTCCTGCAAGAGGAGTGAATGCGGGGATAGTTAGCTTTCGACATTGACTCGTATAGTTCGAGCGGTTAAGTAAAATTGGATTATTCTCAGGAATGGAAAGGGCACGGTGGTTTGGTGGAGTTTTTCAATCAGCCAGTGTGAGTTTGAGATGAATGACATTCAATTCGGATTTCGAAACGGATTGGGAACACGAGAAGCTCTTTTTGCCTTAATTGTGTTAACACAACGATGCAGAGATATGAATTTAGATGTATATGCATATTTTATTGATTATAGAAAAGTATTTGACTGCGTTAACCATCAAAAGATGATCGAAATTATGAGAAATACTGAAATTGATTAACAAGACTTGCGAATTATCTAACTATATTTGCACCAAACGGCAGCAATTGAAATTGAGCACACAACGTCCGAAGATATACGAATCCGATGAGAAGTGCGACAAGGTTGCGTCTTATCAGCATGATTATTTAATCTGTATTCGGAATCTATATTCACATAAGCATTAGACGAGGTTCAAGGTGGAATCAACATTAAGGGAACCATCAGAAACAATATCAGGTACGCTGATGCTGTCCTAATAAGAAAAAGTAGATTCTACACTTTATAATATTAAGATTTCAGTTAACTTGATTTAATAAAATGTTGACAGTTGACATTAATTGAAAGAGATACAGAATGTTAGAATGTACAGACAGTTAAAATTAAAAATTTTATTTTTGCTGCAACTTTCATGCCTAAAAATTTATAAATGAGGACTTTTGAGTATTAGGATTTATAATTTGATGCATACTTTAATGAATCTGATAGAGGACACGTCATATATTCCACATTTATACAAAAATATTAAAGATACACTATATCAACATAAAAGAGATATACTTGTTAATAATTTCAAACCTTAACAGTTTTGAAGATAATCGCATTTTACAAATCAACTGCATAATGATTCTTCTGATATTTGTGCGTTAAAAACCGAATACCTGGGGATAAGCATAATTAATAGTTTATTCTTATAAAAACAGCTTAAAGATGGTTATGTTACACTATAAAATTATGTTAGGGCTGCAGAGTACTTTGCTTTCCGACTAGAGTAAAAGGAGTGTAGCCTACTAATGAGCTAGCCGCGCTCTTTTAAAAATCCAACACAGGTTCAAAATACTTCTTCTTCTTCCTTCTTTTATGTAGGCTTTAAAGCCTGTTTCTTCTTCAATATTAGCCTAATAAATGGTTTAAATTATCGCTCCGTCTTTTTCTTGGTCTGCCAATACTTCTTCGTCCATTTGGTGACTTATCTCGTGCTATTCGTACTATCCTATCCTCTGCCATTCTACTAATGTGTTCGTTCCACTCCTATTTCCGTTTTGTCACCCACCCCTGTATGTCTTCTATATTGCATGCTCTTCTTATGTTTTCGCTTCTCTCCCTATCCAACAGACTTCTCCCTGATATTCGTCGAAGTATTTTCTTCACTCTTGTTTCTAGTAGTCGTCTCGTTTTAGATATGCCAGGTCTTATCTCCGCCGTGTATGTTAATATAGATCTAAATGCTGCTTTATAGATTCTTGTTTTTGTTTGTCTTAGGTGTTGGTTCTTCCAGATTGTGTCATTAAGAGATGCCGCCGCTTTACTTGCTTTTAAGCTTTGTTACTTTTAAACCTTGCTTCCTGCTTTATTATTTTTCCATCAATTTCGATTTTACATCGTAGTGGGTATTTAGATGTTGTCATACATTTAGTTTTTTCTGCTGATATTATCATATTGTATTTCTTGGCTGTTGTATTGAAGATGTATGTCATTTCGTATTATTCTATAGGTGTCTCGGGATTCTGGAGTATTTAATATTTTGTACTTCGTGTAGGCCTCTCGTTTCTTTTTAAATTTCTCTTTTATTTCTTTTCTGGACCATGGTGTATTTAAACAACAATGGACCATGGTTCAGAAAAGAAATAAAAGAGGAATGTAAAGAGAAACGAGAGGCCTACACGAAGTACAAAACAAAAATACAACGCTCAGAAAAAATAACATATCTCGGGTTCTCCTGGACCAAATTTTCTTTTTCTTTTTTTAAACTGGGGTACAACGTTAAAATAATAACTTTCGTCGTATTTTCATTACAAAATTATCCAAAATAAAGCAGCTAATGACTAAATCGCCTTTTTATGTTATTTTTTTTTTATTAACTGCTTATATAATATCAATCCACAATCCTCAGTTAATAAAGGTTTGAGATAATAATTTGGGGAAATGACTTTCTTCTATATTTTTCGATTGTTTAGCCGAATCATCTCGAATATTATTAAATAGCTATATAAAGACCAGTTATTAATATGAAGAAATAGTCTAAACTGTATTTTATAGAATGCAAATTAAAGCAATTGTATAATTATTAAATAAAAGTGTAAATAAACCGAATCGTCAGTTTAATTTTACTTACAATATTTTGCAAATGGAGTACTTTCAACAACATAGTTAATATTTGATCATACATTCTCACGTTACACCTTCACAATATTCGTATAAATATATCATCACATTCAGCAACACAGCATGCTCACATTATCGTTCATCTCGTCCACCTCTACCTCAGATTGTGCCAAGAACATGGAAATAATACTTCGTCTGAGGTCACAACTAAAAAGTTCAGTCTGTGACAATGATACCACATTGTCTTCAAATTTATAGTACCAATCGTCTTCAATATGAAGACTTCTACGAGGAGAATTAAAAATATGAGTATTTATCTATGTTAATGAGACTGACCACACCTTCGTTCTTAACTTTCCTCAAGGGCGGGTTAAATTTACTAGCCAGAGGGGTGTCAGTGACGTCTATAATTTTCGGGTAACTCCCGTTTTTAAACATTTCTTCGCTTAGTCTATAAACTCCGGAGTTAGCTAGAGAGAGGTAGACTAGATTCGTTAAGGGTTGGAAGCTGTGGTCAGCTATTACAAACATGACATTAGAATTAAGGACTAGGTTTCTTAGTTTTGGTAGTTTAGTAAAATTGAGCTCGAATATTTGCTCTATTCTATTATCGCTTAAAATTAAAGTTGTTAAAGAAGCCGACTTCAAAAAGGGCCTATTTCTAAAACGTATCTTATTAGTCGTTAAATCTAGTTTTTCTAAATTAACATTAGTTTTGAAAGTATTTACATCCAGTATAGTCAAATTGTTGCCAGACAAATCAACAACCTTCAGATAATTAAGATGCCGGAAGGCTCTTTGGTGTATTATTGTGATCTGGTTATGACTCAGCTGTATTCTATCTAGTACGGCGAATCCATTGTATGAGAAGATATTAGCAGATAAGTTGAAGATGTTGTTGTAACCGTAATTTACTGATCTGACTGATGGTGCTCCTTTTGGTATTGAGGTCAGTCCTTTGCCCATTTGTGCTAAGTATGTTGGAAGCTGTGTGGTGGTTTGCACTGGTTCTGGAATATGTAGTTTCGGCGTAGTTGACCTAAAAATATAAGTAGAGATATTAGTCACAGTCTGAAAAATAAATATAACCTAAATAGAACAAAGAAAAGCCGTTCTAGAAAAATATAAATCTCAAATATAATTCAGTTAAGAATAATATATAGTGATTTAAATTCAATAAATTATAGTGATTTTTTCACGATTTCGTGAGTGAAAATTCAAATTTAACCGCAAAATCAAGGTCAGTGGCTGGATTCAAGGGGGTGGGGGTCACGCAGGTCCATGACCCCCCCCCCCAAACAAAATTAAATATCAATGAAATAATCCTAAAAAAAATAATCATTCATTCAAATTCATTTATTCTAGGGGTAAGTGTAGACATATGCGGAAGCCTTTTTACATTGCTCTTTTAAAAAATCAACAATTCTGAATAAAGTAATACCTCGACTAACGCTACCTCGACTTCCGGTAATTCAGACTTACGTGATTTTCAAATTTTGTCAATTCGTCATTTGAGTGCCAGAGAATCCTTCGATTATCGATGAGATAGAATTACCGCCCACACAGTATTGTGGCACTAAATGCATTCTTCAAAATAAAAAATCAAATGCTGAATCTGTTTTTAGCAAACTTTACTATGAAGTAAAGGAAATAGCTGAACAACTAGATATTAAATTGAAGATGCCTCGTATAATTTCCCGTCAAACCTGTCCTCAAAACCAACCTGCTAACTCTTGCGAAAAACATTTCCGAAGATCTATTTATTTACCCCTTTTAGACAATATCTTCACTGATTTAGAAGAACGATTTTCACCGAAAGTTATGAATCTATTTAATCTTCGAGTTGTTTTAGAAAAGAATACATTTTATAAAATTATATAATATTTACTCTTATTTTTATACTATTTTTAATCACTTAACTTTTATTTACCACTCGTTGCCGGCTTTTGCTGACAATTCGTGAGAAAAATTTCAATACCGAGTAAAAAAATATTTCACTCACTTATAGCCTAATGTGCCTAATTATAGAAATAACTATTCTTAAATTAGATTATGTTTTTTGTTCAATAAATTAATTTAAATAAAATGCTGTTTACACTTCTTTTTAGGGTTCCTTCTTCATTACAGAAGGGTGGGTATAACTACAGCAAATTGCTCTCCATCTTGGGCTATTCTTAGTATCGAATGTGTGTCCATGCCTGTCCAGTCTCTTACACTCTTCAGCCAGGAACATTTTCTTCTTCCTGGATCTCTTTTTCCTTCTACTTTTCCTTCCATTATAAGTCGTAGAAAGTTATATTTTTCTCCTCTGTAAACATGTCCTAAATAACTCGTTTTTCTGTTTTCTGTTACAATATTTAGCAGTTCTCTCTCAGTACTCATTCTTCTCAACATCTCGTTGTTGGTCACATGCTCTGTCCACGAAATCTTCAGCATCCTTTGAAAAACACATATTGCAAAGGCTTCTATACGCCTCATACGTGTAATTCCGAGAGTCCATGTTTCCAAAGGAATAAATGAATGTTTTTACAAATTAATATCGGATAACCAACGATAAGATAGAGTTTATTAGGAATGTTAAATACATTCATTAATGTTTACACTTACATTGAGTTATTGCATTTAAATTACTTAGCTTTGGTTTATATTTATTTTGCCTTGATTTGTTCTTGATTTTGTAGCCATAGGATAGGTGGATTTAAATTAATTGTCTTTAAAATACCTAGTTTAAATTGACATTCCTTGGTCTTTCACTATATATAATTTAATAACTTTCGTTTGGTTTAATAGTCTTGATTTTGCTGTTATAGAGTGTGTGGGTTTATAATGTTTTTTTGGTTTAAGTTTAAGACCCCTTAATGTTGTATCCTTCTTTGCACCCGTAGGGTGTTTGGATTTTTATAATTTCCCATTGGTTTAATATATCGCTTAAAATAAATATTGAGAAAATCCCTTACATAAGGCACAAATCATATCAATCGTAAAGGTGCAAAAATCTAAATCCTATATCAAAATCACCCTCAAGACCTATGACCCCCCCCCCCAACAAAAATTTGTGGATCCGCGATATGTAAAAAAAAAATAATCTCAAGAGATTATTCTATGGTAGAAAACTAGGGGTAGATATGGGTCAAATTATTATAATTTAAAAAATATGTATATTGTTTTTGCCAATTCACCTAGTATATTTTTTTCATTCCAATCACTATATTTCTTGAAGCCCAAACACCTACTTGCCGTTCCGCTCATGAAATGCTTTTTCGCTTTGGCCGGATGGAGAATCGCTGACGCGATTTTGGAGAAAATTCCAAATTAGAAAATCGAAGTAGCCGGGGAATCCCACGAACCACTAGGTAGTGTTTACAGTGTCAGTATTTATTATTTGGTGCAATATTAACGAGCAAATATTTAGAATGGATCGAAGTAAAGCAAAATTTACTACAAAACCTAAAAGTAATATTTGAAATTACTTTAAAATTAAAAGTGTACAAGGTAAAACAACGTAGTTTTGCAAATTTTGTGATAGTCGATACGTGAAAAATGCAACAAGAATGGTGAAACAATGCCCGGTGGGAGCGAGACAATTATTTGAAAAGGATCATCAACTGCTTTCAACGAACAGTTAGGTTCGTTCAGTGAAGGTAAGTGAAAAATATATAAAATAATTAAAGTAATTATAGGTGGTTTCTTATGGCTACATACAACAAAAATTGCAACTAAAAACAAATTTATATTTTTTTGTTGAGGGGTTTGTTTGGGATCAATCCTATTGTTTACTATATTTCTAAATTAGAGTCAGATAAGCCTCGACTAAGTCAGGTAACTGAGTGTTTTTTTAACTTAAAAAACCATATGGACAAAGTCTACATCTTCAAGTCCATTATGGAAACAATAAGAAAAGGCAATAAAGATGTTTGTCTCTAAAAGGAAACAAATGCCAATACATTCAATTCGTTTTGCAAAGAATATAATGGATTCTAAAATTAATGGTGTTCATTTAAGCAGAGAAAAACAAGTTGAGGGAACTGAGTTTATAGATAATTTAGCCACTTTAAAATATCTTGATGACTCGGCTAAAATAATGACAGATTTTGCACTTTATCGGTCCAAGTAGAGATTTTTTGGAAAACCATATGTTGTAAAATCCATTGAAAAACTAAACTCGATCATATGTTGGAAAGGTACGTGTTTCGGAAAAAAATTAACTAAAATAGCAGTGGATATATTAAGCATGCCTTCATCCAGTGCAGCGACTGAAAGAAGTTTCAGTACTTATGGTTTTATCCACTCCTCTAAAGGAAACCGCCTTACTGCTGAACGGGCTGGTAAGGTAACTTTTATTGCTAACAATTTAAAATCGTTAGACGTAGACCAGTCCCTGACTGAGCTGGCGACTCGTGAACAACAAAATCCCACAACTCCTCATCAGTACATTGAAATGTAGAATGAAGATGACCATGATGAGCTAATGGTAGAAATATCTGAGGCCTCATCTTTTCAGATTAGATCACCACATCCCTTATTTGCTGTTATGAAGAAAATTTAAATACTTCTCAAATAAATTGTATTTTTTTATATATAAAGAACACTGTTGTTTCGTCCCATAATTTTGTATATAATTTCATGATTCTTAATACCCTTTCATCTTTAACATTATCCCTAAGCTGAGAATGACATAGGGTCATTCTCAGAAAATTCTCCATATCGAGAATATTCTCTGATTTTTCATTCTCGAGAATTTTCCAACACTACTCCTAGTTGGAAAAGCTGTACACAGTAAAATAGAGCTATTAAGGTGTTAACGTAAACGTTATTTAAAAATATAATTTTCATTACAAAAAATTGTGGCTTTGCTCCTAAATTACCTATGTATTACTTAAAAGTACGTGAACACCTTGCAAGGTTTGTGGTTGACAAGAAAATAATAACAACTTTATATTGGAATATGTATCCAAGTAAATAAATTTTTTAAGTCTTTTTGATTTCCTGACTCTGTAAATTGAATAAAGCGAAATCGACGAGTTAACTCTACCTCTGATCGTGTGTGAGATGGTTTTGTTTGGCAATTGCAAGGTGTTTGTTTATTTATTTTGAGCGTAAGTTGTAATATCAAAGTATAAATATGATATACTACAAGTAGTCAGCAAGTTTATATCAATATTTTTGTTACGGTAACAATTTCATTATCATTTTAATGATGAATGTGCAAATTACTTCATTTCATTCAGAATTGTAGTGTGAATTGTTTGAATCGGCTACTTATATTTTTTACGCGTTTCATTCGTAAAGAATATTCAAATTTTGAGTTCGACTCATTCTTATTTATGTAAATTGATCGGATATATTTCCATATATGAATGAATATGATGGGCTGAAGCGTGAGCAATAAAAAATTACAATTTTTCTTTCGATAATGTCTAAAGGACAATGTTACTTGGCATTTTTTTGATTTGATCTAAGTTCTCGTCACTTTCCTAGCCCCTGATAGACTATAATTAGTTTCTAAAAACTTTTAGCCAAAGCAGTTGGTAAAACAGTGAGCATGAATTAGTGAATTTTTAACGAAGAACTGAGTATTGACGAGAGACTAGGTGAAGAGATCTACTGGTACAATAAACGCCAGCTTAAAAGTAGAAGGTACCATCTTATCGGAAATCGACATCATTTTTACTTTGAATAGTCTTCTTAAAGTCCTAAAAGATAGTACTGATTGAATAAAGTGAAAAAGATCCGTTACACGGCTGATAAAGATAGTGCAAAATTATGGATATGAGAATTTTAATACAATAAAGAACTAAAGTGATGATTATATTCACGAAAATGTCAGCTATTTAGGACCTCTTTTAAGAAATGAAGAATATGAATTCAGCCCAGTTGATAATAAAGGACAAAGTTTATAATAAGAGAAGAGTTGAACGACGACAAATGTTCTGGTTTTAAAACATTAGGAATGAACCGAATTGCAGTAAGCTGAAGCTTTTATAAATACCTATTATATAGAAAACGTTACTAAAATAGAGATCTAACGTTACTCAATAATATGTAAACCAAACGGTCTACAAAGCCAAGGCATTAAGAAGTCTACTCTCTTCGCTAATGGGGTGGAAAAGTAAGCTGAAGTTCAAAACAAAGATCACAGTTGCAAACAGCATTATCCTGCCAACATTAGAATATGCCTCTCCAGCATAGAGACAGACCTGCAAAACAAACAGGGAGAAGATCCAAACAGTCCAAAACTCCATAATCAGAGAAGCGCAGGGAATACCAAAATACGTACCGTTAAGATACGTATGTCATCCTGGTGCAACTTATACGCACCCTGATGCGCATCGCCCTTCCTTCTGGAGCTTTAATTAAATTTGATTGGACGGGAGATCCGAAAATCTCATATAAAAGTTAAAACACCTTTAAATAAGGGACATTTCGGATCTCGAGGCAGTCGTTCTCTAGCCCTTTACGGGCGCTCCTAGAGCACTTTGCTCTAAGGGCTCTACGTATTTTCTAAAGACTCTGTGGCTGAGTTTTTTTACCAAATATTGTTGTTTTATTTCTTCGTCCTATAAGAACAAACAACAGATCTTGTCTTTTTCAAGACGAGATCCAAACAAAGAGCGTTCGGACTAACATTGCGCAATGTTGCGTAACATTGTGCAATGTTGGATAACAACTAGTAACTATATAAATTCCACATAGTTACTAGTTCCGATACGACACGTATATAGAGACTCAAACCAAAAGAAGATCCTACAAACAATAGACGAGAGAGTATACGAGATTTTCAACGACCTCAGAAACCATCCCAACAGAATATTAAGAGAGTTAACAGACTATGATGAAAACCTAAGGACGGTGCACAGACGGCCCAAACAACAACTAGCAGGATATAGAGTGGACCAGATGGATCTAAGAATACTGAGATAGCCATGTAACAGTCAAGGCAAGCGGTAAAAGAAGGCCCAAAAAAACCTCTAGAAGAATATACATGGGGTGTATGATGGCAATATACACCTGGGAATGGACACTTCTTAACATTTAAGTAAACATATATACGGGGTGTGTGAGAGCACCATACACTTGTAAATGCTCACCCCATAGTTAAGGATAAAAAAACACCTTCAGCCATTTAAATTCTCTGTACAAGTTCAATTAAATACCGATGCTTTCACTAAAACTAAATGAATAAGTATAAAAGGTTCATCAGATCTTTTACGCAGCCGCTTAGGAGTAGGCCCTTATGGTAGGTCACATAGAGACCCTATCGCGTACCTGAGCATCGAGACCAGGGGCGACAAACATTGGCTTGGTGGTTACACCACTAGGATGCCCAGCCTACGAGGAGTAGGCTGGGCATCCTAGCTAAAACAAAATTTATTTTGCCAAATCGGCGGCTGAGTGATAGAGCACACACAAAGTTTGGACAGAAAGTCATCAACTTAGGCGGGTGGCCCTCTGTTCGAAACACATATCTTTATTAAATCCCGAAGTCGTGCTAGAGTAGCTTATATATAGAGTCAGTAATGCGAATAGGGAGAAAAACTATCAATACAGATATTGTGTGCTATCCCTACAGATAGGTGGCCTAACCACAGTCATGAGAAACAGAGGGTGTTGCATTACTCAGGACACCCGAAGTAACTTTCAAGATCATAAGCCTACCGACGTAAGTCTCACGTTGGGGAGGGATAAAGGGAAAGCCTGGGGGTCAGATAGGTACCACTTCATAGTGAGGTCAGACCCGTTTGACCTTCGGACATGTGGATGTCACTTCATAATGGTATACACATGTTAATAGGGGCAGGGTTGATCACTATGTGCGTGTGTGTATGTGTGTGTGTGTGTGTGTGTGTGTGTGTGTGTGTGTGTGTGTGTGTGTGTGTGTGTGTGTGTGTGTGTATGTGTGTGTCTGTGTGTGAGAGAGAATATTCAAAAGCTTGTATAACATTATTACGTGAAATACACAATTTTTTCATAAATAAGACTGGGGCAACAATGCAGAATTTGCACTTCGTATATGCATATAAAAATTATTGAACGTATTACATACATTCATTGATAATAAACTTAATGTTGTCAATAATGATAATTAAATGGCGCGCATCGTGTTCCATCATTGCAAATAATATTATTATATCACTCTGTTTAATACTGATGTTAGAACAAAAATAAAACTGCTTTGTCAACAATATTTATCTTCAACTAAGACCCAAAATATTTATGAATATCGTTTTGTAATACAAATATTGTTTATTGGTTGAAGTATTATATAGTAAAAGGTAGGCGTAAAAGCTACTAACAAAATAAATGTCATGTGAACCTGAAATTAAAATCTGAAACCGACATTAAGTTCAGATTTATAATTCTTCAGTAATTACTTAAATACCGCCAATAACTAATGGTCTAACCGCGCTCGTACTCTTCATTACAGGATTTAGAAAATTATTGCTTCGTCGATATTGTTGCATCATGATATTCATGTAGTAGTGATTGATAACTAAAGCCCTTAGTCCCTGTTAGAAACCAGGCGATTATACGTCACTCTGGAGTAACCGATCTTCGCCATCTTCAGTGAACCTGATTGTCAGATAAGAAACAGTAGATACACAAGATACACTAGAAATTTTCACTTCATTGTAAAGTTTTTTAACTACCGTGTTACATAGCCAACCCCACAAACCAGAAACCTTCTAATGGAAAGAGGTTTTATCGCGGTTACCAATACGCTTATGAAATTAGAACTAGTTTGCAACTGGTTGAATGTGGAGATTTAAGACTCCACCTTGCTTATTTGAAGCAAAGAATTGAACAATTCCAAAGCCACCAATTGAACAACTGGCATCAGAGCATCAGGTTAAAATATGAAATAAACTTGCATGTTTTTATTTTACAATTATTGCCCACACAAAATAAATAAATAAATAACACATCAAATTAGGAAGAAATGTATCAACTAACCAAAAAACCTTTCAAGGTAGTTAATAGGATTTTTTTGTTAAATACAGGGTGTTTCTCAAAAAGGTATGTCATAAATTAAATCACGCGTTCCGGGGACAAACATGAATTGATTGAATCCAACTTACCTTAAAAGTGTACACAAAAAAAGTTACAGCCCTTTAAAGTTACAAAATAAAAATTGTTTTTTTGCATTATCTCCTAAGCTACTTGATATTTTGTAATAAATGAACACGTTACTTTCTTGTTCTGAAAGCATTTTTCATACAAAAGAAACAAGAAAATCTAAGCGCACACAAAAATTTTAAGGGGGGTGTGCAGCCCTAAATCCCCCCAAACTTTTGAGTATGTTCAAATAAAATGAATTTTGTGGCATCATTAGTTTAACACATTATTTTTAAAACTTTTTTGCCTCTTATCACTTTTTCGAAAAACTATTTTTTTCCTAGTTGGCCATAAAATTACAATTATTACTTTCTACGGATACGAAAAAACGACTCATCACCAAAGGACTTTCAAAGTTAATGTTTGTGCAAGAATTGTGGATAAAAATCTAATGGACCCAGTATTTCTTCCCAACAATTTAAATGGTGATAATTATTTGCAGTTCTTGGCAAACGATTTACAGGAGTATTTGGAAGAAATGGATATTGCAATAAGGCAAAATATGTGGTTTCTACAAGATGGCGCTCCACCGCATTACCGGGAAGAAGTCCGGGAATACCTTTGCAGGCACTATCCTGGTTGGAGGATTGGAAAGGGTCGTGACGCACCTATTTCTTGGCCACCCAGAAGTCCAGGTCTTAACCCCATGGACTTTTGCTTTTGGGGGTTTATGAAAGAGAAAGTGTATTTTATAACAATAGAGGACGAGCAACAATTGAGGGTTAGAATAATTGAAGCTGCAAATCAATTTCGTCAGAAAAATATGATTTTTCAGCGCATTCGGTTTTCCTTATTAAAACGATACCGTTTATAGACATTTTTTTGTACTTGTTAATTCATAAGCCATTTATTTAGTTGCACGTAATTTTTTAAAGGTTAATGGAAAGGGCCGTAACTCAATAAATGTTTTTTGAAAAAAGTGATAAGAGGCAAAAAAGTTTTAAAAATAATGTGTTAAACTAATGATGCCACAAAATTCATTTGATTTAAAAGTACTCAAAAGTTTGGGGGGATTTAAAGCTTCACACTCCCCTTAAAATTTTTCTGTGCGCTTATATTTTGTTGTTTCTTTTGTATGAAAAATCCTTTCAGAACAAGAAAGTAACGTGTCCATTTTTATTACAAAACGTCAAGTAGTTTAGGAGATAATGCAAAAAAACAATTTTTATTTTGTAACTTAAAAGGGCTGTAACTTTTTTTGTGTACACTTTTGTACTAAGGTAAGTTGGATTCAATCAATTCATGTTTGTCCCCGGAATGCGTGATTTAATTTATGACATACCTTTTTGAAACACCCTGTAGAGTTGAGCTCATCCAAAAAATTTCGAAAAATGCATCAAAACATATCGGTAAGTGGTCTACGGGGCAAAACAAGGTTTGAGAAACGCTGATATGAACAAATAAATAAAAGAGTTAATACGTACACATTAGCACATACACATTTACAAAAATTTATTTATGTGAACGTAAATTATCATTCAATTAATAAATATTGCCATAAATCGCGATCAAGGTCATTGGTTTGCATCGAAAATTATCATTTGCTAAAGATAGAATACATTTTGCCCAAAATGTAACGTAATTGGAGATTAGAAATATCGTACGAGATTGGCTCTCCATAAATCAGTTCTGATGAAAGTGTTTTCTATACGAGGACCGGAATGTAAGTTATTAATTACAGTAACGCCATTGTACAGACGTTAATCACACATAAGTAGTTGTATTTGATAGCAGCTCTGCAATATTTTATAAAATCATTTTTTTCTTGGTGTCAGATTTTTTATGCAGTTAAGATCAAATCTGACTCCGCGTGGCAAAGTGACCTGGTAAGAAATTAGATCAAAACAAAAAAGGTGTAACATCCTTCATTTAGTTTTATTAAAATCAACATCATAATTTTCTATTGTTTACTCTTTGTCCAATTACATTAATTTATATATTACAGTAGATTCAACCAATTTACATCAATGAGAATGATATTGGTCAAAATTTGGATTTATTAGATAATATTCAATTCGAATTTACGAGTGGCTTGGGTTTCAAAGAAGTCTTTGGCAGGATCCAAGTATTGTATCCAATCAAAATGTATGTATCTGCACAATTGATTTTAAAAAGACTTTTTAAAATGTCGAAGATTTACGAATACTCACAAATTTATACTGGCATCAAGTGGCAAAAATAAAAGTGGAACAAGAACTATCGGATTATATAAGTATAAAAAGAGGAGTGGTACAAGGCAGTAGCGCACAATTTGCCTCTGGGGGGCGGGGGGTTTGGTTGGTCACCGAAATTTTTTTTATGATGTTACCTTCATTTTGAGTCCTTAAAATGTGTAACAGTGTCGGAATAGGGTCCTGGGGGGGCGGGTTTTTAACCCCCCAAAACCCCCCACTGGGTGCGCCAATGGTACAAGGCTATACACTCTCGTAGGAAATTTTAGCTGGAAGTTTGCTACAGACCCTTAAAGAAGAAACGGACGATATTGGAATATGTCATTAGGATCACTTAAAATTATTTCATAAGAATATAACGCATTATATCATTGAGTTCAATGTATAATATATTGCTTTTTCTCTCCAATCTCTTACAAACTTTTTATTCGCTCCGTGCGTGACCATGATAGGGGTACCTTGAAACGATGCCAGCGTGCGTAGCGGCGAAATATGACAAAATTGGACACTATCTTTTTACGCATAAATTTTATCAAAAATGTGTGCAAATACACGTTGCGTATTTAGTTGTGCTAATAATAGCAAAAATAGTAAGTGTAGTTTTTATAGGTTCCCAAAGATTACATATAAATTAGAGAAAAGAAAAAGATGGATCCGTGCTATTAATATGAAAAAGGAAATATCACGTAACCTCATTTTTATGCAATTGAAATATTTAAATAATTTACCTTAAATGATATTTTATAAGGCTTCAAGCTAACTGCAGAGTGCCTGATGACTTTAGCTTTTATATCATAACTTTTACTATTACTGTTTTTAATTATATGCTCTTTCACGTGAAAAACTTGATTTGCCAGTACTAGATTTTTAACTTTTCTTTTCCGTTTGGGCTTAAAAAGATATATTATGATGAATTTTGAGAAACCCAGTTTTTAATACTACATTTATTTTGTACATAAACTGAAAAAATATAATTAAAAAGTTAATTATTAATAATTGTCAATTTCGCCTGTATTTAACAATGTCAAACATATGTCATTAATGTCATATGTTTAACCTGAAAATTGGTAGGTCCAAAACTGTTAGATGAAGGCGGTAGGTATCGCGTCAGTCACGCACGGAGCGAATAGGATGAATAAATTTGTTGATAGCGAATCACCTTGTTTTAACCCTCTATTCACTGTGAACTGCCTGAAAAGTTTTTTTTTTCGATTGTTATCCTATTTTTCGTGTTCCTAAGCGTCATCTTCACTAGCCTTATAAACTTTTCTGGTATTGCTTATATTCAGATTAAATCATATAACATTCCTCGGTTTATGGAGACATATGACTTTAAATTCAATAAATAACATAAATGTAATCCTAACTTTTGTTTGTAGTTGTTATTTTCAATTAATTTTAGTATGCAGTCTTCTTCTTCAAGTGCCCTCTCCGCTACGGAGTTTGGCAATTATCATTGCTATTCGTATCTTTGAAGCTGTTGCTCTAAATAATTGGTTAGATGTGCACTGGAACCAGTCTCTTAAATTGCGCAGCCAAGATATACGTCGTTTCCCCACGCTTCGTTTGCCCTGAATCTTTCCTTGGATAATTAACTGGGGCAATCGGTACTTTTTCTTTCTCATCACATGACCAAAATATTCCAACTTTATCTCTTGATGGTGATCAATAGCTCCCGTTCTTTGTTCATTCTTCGAAGAACTTCACTATTTGTTACTTTGTCTGTCCAAGGTATTTTCAAAAGTCTTCTGTATATCCACATTTCGAAGGCCTCTAGTTTATCAATATTGCTCTTCTTTAAAGTCCAAGTCTCTACTCCGGACAGCAGTATCGAGAAGATGTAGCATCTAACCAATCTCATTTTCAGGTTTAAGTTAATGTCATGACTTCCCAGAATGTCCTTCATATTAACAAAAGCAGCTCGAGCCTTTCCAATTCTAGTTTTTATTTCTTCTGTGATGTCATTGTTGTTGTTAACGCTTGTTCCCAAATATTTATATTTGTGCACCCGTTCGATTTCGTTATTGTGAATGTACAGGTTTGCATGTACAGTATACAGTACACCTTTGATACTCCGTTTTGCAATCCGACACGTTCGGTAGTCCGACATACCTCCCGTCAAGGTCGCCGCCGTGTCTGCTTGTACTGAAACTTGTCGCGACATGAATCTCAAGTTCAAAACGAAAGCACAAAACGCTGACTCTAAAAGATAAATGGGATATTATTAAGAGATGCGAGTGTGATAAACTCCAACTGCGATATCCTAGATTCTATGATACTGAACGAGCTATAGTGTACGACATGAAAAACAAAGATAAAATCGAAAAATTTATGAAATCTGTAGAGAATGATTCTAAGGACAGAAAAATCCTTAAAATGAGTGTCTATCCTGATGCTGAAAAAGCTCTGCACATATGGTTTAAGCAACAACGAAGCAGAAAAGCTCCTGGTGACATTTTAAAAAATAATGCTTAGTTTTTTCATCAGGAATTAACATGATTTTCGGGCTAGTCAAGGTTGGTTCGAAAACTTTCAAAAAACGGTACGGAATACGATTTTTGCAGATGAGTGGAGAGAAGGTAAATGCAGATGAGTCTGAGATATCTGAATTTATTCAGAATTTGAGCAAAAAGATCACCGAATTAGACCTAATTCCTGAACAACTTTATAACGCTGATAAAACTGGTCTGAACTGGCGCCAACTTCCAATAAAGACATTTGTCACTCAAACGAAAAAAAGTTTTTGGTAAAAAACTTCAGAAAGAACGTCTCACTCTCATTGAGAAGCTACATGTTACGTACATGTGGGAAAGCCGTGCCTGGGTGACAAAAGATGTTTTTCTGGATTGGTACAAAAATAGCTTTGTCCCACAAGTTAAAGATGAGTTAAGAAAAAAGAAACTGCCAGTGAAAACCCTCCTCTTGTTGGACAATGCTCCAGGACGTTCTGATAAGTAAGAATTAAAAATCGAAACTGCCGATGGATATATCGAGACAATGTACTTACACTGCATTGATTCTAGCAAAAAATACTATTGCATTGATTCAGCCCATGGATGAAAACGTTATTAAAACTCTCAAGGCATACTACAAGAAACAACTCCTTGTGAATATTTTAAGTCAACCTAATGCTGACATCACTTCAATTTTGAAAAACTTTAACATTAAAGATGCGATCATCAATGCTGCGTTTGCCTGGCTGCAAGTTAAGCCTACTACATTGATTAAATCGTGGAAGAATATTTGGCCCAACAACCCACTCCTTCCAATAGAAGTTAACAATGAATCCAATGACCAACCTGTGCAAGTTGTACTAGATGCTGCCCTTCAAATTTGCAACGATACGACTAATTCATCAGAATTAAGTTACCGGCCTATTGCCTTACTCAGCTGCTGTTATAAATTACTAGAACGACTTTTATATAACCGAATATGTAACACCATTGAGGATGCTGTACCAATTGAACAAGCTGGATTTAGAAGAGGACGAAGTTGCTGTGACCAAGTGCTCTCCTTAACTACATTTATTGAAGCTGGCTTTGAAAGACGCGAAAAATCTGCCATAACATTTATAGATCTCACAGCTGCCTATGACACTGTGTGGAGAGAGGGTCTTATTTATAAGCTGATGAAAATCATACCTTGCCTCAAAACTTGTCAGCTGATAAACAATCTACTGACTAACAGACTGTTTCAGGTATATATGAATGATGCACAGAGTAATTTTAGAAAACTTAACAACGGCTTACCTCAAGGCTCAGTGCTAGCTCCTTTATTATTTAACCTTTATACAGCAGATATACCTGAAACAAAATCGAGAAAATTTGCTTATGCTGACGACCTGGCCATTGGCTTCCAAGATAATAGTAAAGAAGCAGGAGAACGAGCTCTAAACGAGGACTTAACTACACTAAGTAACTATTTTAAGAACTGGCGCTTACGTCCTAACACAAGCAAAACTGAAACCTGTCTCTTTCACCTGTCGAATCAACTTGCGGGCGATACTCTAAATGTAACTCTAAATGATACACCTATCAAACATAACAACAACCCCAAATATCTAGGCGTCACACTTGATAGAACACTCACCTTCAAAAGTCATCTTACAAACGCAGCCGGTAAACTAAGAACAAGAAATAACCTAATATCAAAACTTGCTGGAACAACTTGGGGTGCTTCTGCAGATACTCTTCGGACCTCTGCTCTAGCTTTGGTTTTTTCAGTGGCAGAATATTGTGCACCAGTATGGCTAAATAGTGCACATACAAGCAAAATCGATGTCCAACTTAACCAAACCATGAGAATAATCACGAGAACAATAAAACCAACGCCAGTGAGATAGCTGCCTACTCTGAGCAATATTGCTCCACCAGATCTACGCCGTACAGCAGCATTAGTGAGAGAGTACCAGAAAATTGTAGCCAACGTACAATTACCAATACATCAAGATATCCCAGACATCTCAAAAGAGCACCAGCGACTGAGATCTAGAAATCCTCCAATACGATCTGCCCGAAAAATTGGTAATTCCTATGATATACATAGGCAATGGACAACAAGATGGATGCCAACAGTAGAATCGGACTATATTAAGATATCCACCCCAATTCAGGGTTTCATCGGATCAAATCTGCCCCGGTCCACTTGGGCAAGGCTTAATCGTATACGTACCGGATATGGTAAATGTGCTGATTCGCTGTTCAGTTGGGGTCGTGCAGAAAGTCCACAGTGTGATTGCGGACAATCTAGCTAGACAGACCATAAGCCATTGTGTTTCAGACTGCTTGAATCGTGCCTACCGTGGAAACCTCCAGGACTTTGCGGAATGTTCCCCAGAAGCAATTGAATGCCTATGTAAATTGGACATTAATATTTAGTGTCATTCATTCTGTCATCTTTAGTGTTTAAATAATATATTTAATATATATGTATATATTATTGTATTTGTATATTTATCGTACTGTGAAAGTCCATACGCTAAATAAAATCAGAATCAAGAGAAGCTTTACAAGAGTGAATTTTAGATGAGTCTCAATGCTGACATAACAGATGATGAAATAATTAAAGAAATGACAGAATCTGATGAACACGTGATCCAGGAAGCATTTGATGCGTTGATGCGAGTAGAGAGCATATGACTTTGAAAAAATTTTGATGTTAAAGGAGATACAAGAACAAGTAATGACAGACTGTCTAAACAAGAAAAAGCAAAAGACAATCAAAGATTTCTTCAAAGTGTGAGCACAGTACATATGTATTTACATACGTCCATAATTAATCTACCTTAGTTGCGGCATTATGTAGCGGCTTAGTTATTAGTACTTGTAATGTATATAAGTTATTATTTACACACTGTATGTACATTAAATTTATTAGCTTCCATATTTCTTCAATAAACATGTTTTAGTTAGCCGAAATGGGTGTTTCATTTGCATATTAATCTGGGTAGCATTTTACTAATAAAATTTAAGAATATTGTAGGCTACTGCTAGCAAAACAATGCCAAATATATAATCACTTTCGATAATCCGGACATTTTTGGTAATCAGACAGCCCTTTGGTCCCATACCTGTCGGATTACGAAGGGACAACTGTACTTATTCGAACAGTAGATTCTGGATATATTTCCTCTGACTCTTTGTACTTTTTTCCTGTTTTTCTTGCCAAAACGTTCCTATATTCTTTATCTAACCAGTCATGACATCTATTTATATGCACTCTTCCCATATGTGTCTGTTTGTATGATCTGACTATGTCTATTCTTCTTCTATTTCCTGGTTGGTAGGATTCTCTAGTCTTTTATTTATTTATTTCTCTAGTCTGTTTACTAAATCTTTCTCTTGAAGGCGCTTTAATTGGAATCAATGTATAATGGATAACTATAATATAACCGATTTTTAAATTAATGTGCTACTATAGTACCCTCGAATTAACAAGTTAAAAAAGATACAATCTATGACGATATAACATTACCTACTGACCTTATTTTTAGATCAATAGGGTTGTAAACAACCCTTCCCTTTCAAAATTCCGCACACAACCCGTTTGATTGTTAAGTTGGTACAGGTGTTCGATTTAATAACATGAGATTCATTTTTCTCCCATCACTTATTTAGAATCTGGAAGGGTGAGGATTTACAAAACTATTGGTTTGATAATAATAATAATAATATTATTAGACCAGTCGTCAGATAGTTAACCCCTAAAAATCATACGAACAAGCTGACTTTTGCCGAGAATATCAACTTTGAGACCCCAAAAAAATGCAAAAAAGTTAATTACAGTAGACTCGCGATTATCCAAGCTAATTGGGACCGCGCGTACCTCGGATACCGAAAAACTCGGATAACGCGGAGATCGGGTATTTGGTAAATTTTCCTGGCCATCCTTAAACCGTTTGTAAAACTCGGCAGCCTTAGCTTGAAGCATGGGGCCACTAATTATACTTCCCAACCCTTGAAGATTAGAAAAGCATAAATATAAGGCTTCAGAAGTTTGTTCGTATTATCCTTTCTTTATAGTTTTCCGCAACAAATAATTTCCACCACTCACGTTTTTATTAACCCATTGTTCAAGATCTTTTGGTTTAGGTCTCTAATCTCCCACAGTCACTTCTTCAACAACTAGGTCAACAGCAACCTTTTTTACTGACTCACCCTTATCCGAGCGTTTTATAGCACTTAATTTTGTTTCTAAAGAAATCACAACTCGTTTACGTTTTAAACTCATATTGCACTTCAAGTTACATAGAAACTACATAAAGAGAAGACACGAATGAACTTGTAAGAGCTTACAGTGGGACGAACCGAACAGCTAGCTTTGATCACTCAAACGGACGGGTAGGGAAGTGGGTGGGAAGGTGGCAAGTAGAAGCATAGGGACTAGAAGAATAACACTCGCTAGTGATCCATCTCTTCAGCGTACCAACAGCCAGCTTACACGCTTTCACTTGATCTCGCTCTCCAAGCTAATTTATTACATAATTTGTTCTTTTCAATTACTACCTCGGTTAATCCAGAGGCTCGGTTAGTCGGGACTCGGATAACCGAGAGTCTACTGTACTTTTACCCCCGGGCTTCCCCCTAAAACTCCCCTCGAGGGGGGTAAAAACGTAAAAAAATTGATTTACACAGAATCTGTACACCGTAGAAAAAAATATTTCAAATAAAAAATGTAGCTGAGATCATTTTAAACAAAAATGTTTATTTGTTGCATTTTGTGTGCCATATATGACGCACAAAAAAAAAATACAAAATACTAACCAAGTGGGATTTTTTTTGTATTTTTACCGTAATCTTGTCAAGTTTCTAATCGTAGATTTTTTTTAAATACAAAAATCATGCAGTAAGGGGTTAATACTTAGTTTGATTTTATTTTATTATTTGTATATGTGTAATTATCATACTCTTAAAATCCATACGCCAAAAAAATAAAATAAACTTTTGTAATGTATACGTATAAAAACAAAAATATTTGACTGCGAATTTACTGCACTAATATATAAAAATAACAAAATCCAAAACAAACTAATCATATTCCATAAAGGAAGCCGATTTTGTTCATTTAAAATATTCCTATCAGTCGCTTATTAAAATTTTAAATTGTGTGTCATTATTTGAATGGAAATTTACACATGATAAATAGGGAAATATATTGGAAGTGTTGGAATAACGTATGGTCCTAAAGTTTTGGGAAAAATTTCAAAAGCATATAACTCTGACCACAATAATCTTATATTTTTATTAATTTATTCAACAATTTAACTCAAATGACAGTCAAGGGACCATTATTTTCGATTTGCCTAATAATTCCCCTGACACGTTGCATCATCCTTTGGACGACCTCGGCGTCAATTTCTCTAATTATTTTTGTATATATGCGACGTCTTAACTGTTCCTGATTTTGTGCTTCCCATCCGTTATTATAGACTTTCCGACTTAATATTGCCCAGAACTCTTCAATTGGTCGAGCCTGAGGTAGGTGGGACACTCAGGTAACACTCAGATGGGATTCAGAAAAGGGCTGGGTACAAGGGAGGCTCTGTTTGCAATGAACGTTCTCTCACAGAGATGCTTAGACATGAACCAAGAAATTTACACCTGCTTTATTGATTTCGAAAAGGCCTTTGACAAAGTACAACATGAACCACTAAGACAAATTCTAATAAAGAAAAATATAGACAGCCGAGATATTCGAATTATATGCAACCTATATTGGAATCAAACAGCAAATGTGAAGGTTGAGGGTAGGCTAACAGAAGAAATTCAAATCCGTCGAGGAGTCCGGCAGGGATGCATCTTGTCGCCACTTTTATTTAATCTGTATAGTGAAGCTATTTGTGAACAAGCACTCGAGGAAGAAGATCTTGGTCTGATAATAAATGGTGAGACGATCAACAATATAAGGTATGCTGACGATACGGTTCTCCTAACGGGAACGATAGTAGAACTACAACATCTCGTTCAAAGTCTCAATATATACTGTAACAGTTACGGCTTGAAAATTAATTTGAAAAAAACTAAATTTATGGTAATCACGAAATCAAAGAACATCAGAGCTAATCTTGTAATAGACAATACAACGATTGAGCGTGTGTCCTGTTATAAATATCTAGGTGCTTGGATCACAGACGATACTGATCAAACAAAAGAGATTAGATGTAGAATAGAAATCGCTAGATCAGTCTTTAATAGAATGCGCAAACTCTTTTGCAATCGTGATATCAATATAAAGTTACGAATACGAATGCTGTGGTGTTATGTCTTTTCTACCCTGTTGTATGGAGTAGAGGCTTGGACACTAAAACAGTTGACCACAAAAAACATCGAAGCTTTCGAGATGTGGTGCTATAGGCGCATTCTCAGAATATCATGGATGGACCGCGTCACTAACACGCAAGTACTCCAAACTTTAGACAAAAGATGCGAAATTCTAAATGAGATAAAAACTAGAAAGATGGAATACTTGGGGCACATTGTGAGAGGTGAAAAGTACGAACTTTTAAGAAATATCATGCAGGGCAAAATTAAGGGCAAAAGAAGTGTGGGAAGAAGAAAAATATCGTGGCTTCGTAATCTACGTGAATGGTTCGGGTGTAGTTCGATTGAACTTTTTAGGCGCGCTGCTAACAAAGTCGCAGTGGCCATGATGATTTCCAATCTCCGCTAGGAGTGGCACGAGAAGAAGAAGAAGAAGAGGTAGGTGGGGGGGATTGTCTGCTTTCGGTACAAAGGTAATGTTGTTAGTTTCGTACCAGTCCCTTGTGATCCTCGCGTAATGACATGAAGCAAGATCTGGCCAAAAGACTATTTGATCATTTGCATGATGTGTGTTCACAAAGTGAAGCAATTTAGAGAGACATCTTTGAATATAAATATTTGCGTTTAAGGCTTCGCCTCGAACAACACCAATGTAGGGCTGTGAGATAAAGCCAGCCTCAGAAATTGTACACCATACCAAAATTTTGTCCTCAAATTTTTTCTTACTTTTGAATTTTATTTCATCAGGTACATTTTCGTAATCGTTCGTGTAAAACCCATCGTTACCCTTCATCTCAGAGTTGGACAAAGTAAAATATTTTTCATCGTCCATCACGATCAACTTGTTGACGAAATGCACTCGCCTTAACGAGCGGCAACATCTCGGAATTCTCTCTAATTGATCCTCTGTGTATTTTGGAGCTTTCCTTCTTTTCCGGTAGATAATATTGTTACTTGATAGGGTCCTGTATACTGTAGTCTTTCCAACATGAAATCTTCTGGCCAGTTTTCGCTGTGAGACCCCAATTTTGTTCTTAGCTGCTTCAATCAGTCTTGCCTTTCTTATATGGTTCAAAATCCGCGGTCGGCCACTTTTACGCAAGTTAACACATGGTATCCCTTCTTCACATTCTCTGATTGTGCGATAAATTGTCGATTTGCTTATGTTTTGATCTCGATAAATATTAACAATATCTCGCAATTGATATTAACAATATCAATTTTATAAGACATTTTGCAGAGCACAAACCAAAATATTCTGCTTTGTTTATTAAATGTCAATAACTGATGACATTTCAATTCCATTTCCTTCTTTGTTAAATGCATTTTGCTTCTCAATCAGACCAGGTGAAATTTTTACCAAAACTTTAATACCATACGTTACTAAGAATTTGAGCAGACAACATACATAAATGTATGGATATGATAATTTTGTTTGCTCTGAGCAGTTTTCCTAGATTGTTTAGCTGGAAAACACGTCTTCCACCTCGTTTTATTTTCCCTGCATGATCACCTGGAGCAGTTCGTAGCGCCCATCTCTCATAACATGGCCCAAATGTTGCAACTTTATAATTTTGATAATGTTAAGGACTTCTTTTTTTTTCATTGTTTCCAATACTACGTGGTTTGTATCTCTGTTCACCCAGGTTATTCTAAGCACTCTGCTGTACGCCCACATTTTGAAAGCCTGCAATCTATCGGCGATCTGTTTCTGTAGCGTCCATTCCTTCACCCCATATAACAGCACAGAGAACATATAATCCCTCAAATGTCTAACTCTTAATCTCTATATTGTATCATCCTCCATTCCAGACAAATAGACAAGCATTTGTTCGCTCACTACCTTGTGTTAAATTTTTCACATGCGAAAAACTATGTTGTATTTTATGCCGTAATAACTCCTATCATTCTCCACCTCAATTTTAAAATCATTACGCTACTCCAACCCTTAGTAATAATTCCTACTCCCACTTCAACCCCACTCCTTTCACTCAAACGAAAAAGACTCTCCCTCGACTGTTGACTGCCGCTAGTCAATAAATATTCTCATTGGCAAGTATCAACAATATGAATTATGAAAAATGAACTTGATTAAAAAAATTGAAAAATCATGAAAATAGTAATACGGAAACATATGCAATCTATCTATAAACACCATGAATGGGCATCTTATTTAAACTTAAAAGATATCCCCAAAGACAATCGTCAGTAAACATTTGCTGTACTCTTGCATATTATGGCAGATAAAAGAGAAGTTTATTAAATCAAATTTTCCTAGCTGTTGGATGAGAAGAGCACTATGGCCTTTTAGATCTGAAGATCTAAATCCATTAGATTTTTTCTACTATGAATTCTGGAAAGAAAAGGTTTTTTCCGAAGTTTAGAAAGATTTAGTAGAAGAAAATCAAAGAAACTGCTTCTTTAACTTTCTTTCTTTTTCTGTCCGTTTCTTTCAGGAGTTATTTTCCTTTTCCATATTAATACCACTCGTTGATATCACTATCTCAAGATGAACAGTTATTTATGACTCACGCCGTTCTTTTTCCAAGTCTGACTTCGATCTGGATTGTGTTTTATGGTTTGGATATCCTTACATCCGAACATTGATAGAGACATGCAAGGAATAGACTGCCTTAGCCTTTGTTAATTATCACAAGACCTTTGACTCTGTTGAGCTGTGGGCCGTATTCGAAGCAATGGATAGCGCGAGGATAAACTAGAGAAACACTAAATTAGAAAATAATTGATGAGAACACAAAATTTAACAAAATATATATTCAGAGACGACTTAGACAAGGTGAAATGAGTTCTTTGAAGTTATTTACATTGGCTCTAAAAGACGTTTTTAAGCAGCTTAACTGACAGCAAAAAGATTTAAATATTGACGGACGATCTGGGTCATCTTCGCTTTGCGGACGATATTGTCAGAATTAGTAGCGAACTTACCCAGCTACAAGAAATGCTTTCAGAATTAAGAAGTTTTCAAAAAAAAATAAATCTAACAAAGACCAAGATTCTTACTTTAGAGGAAGTACCAGTTACTGTGGGGGAGAAAGTAATGGAAAGGATGAGAGAATGTATTTACTTAGGTTATCTAATAAAGTTGAGCAGATAAAACAATATGCGGAAGTAACATTCCCATACACCTCAATGCAAAAGTTTTTAATTCCTGGATCCTTCCACTGATGACTAACGCTAACCATAAAAGAAGAAATACGTAGAAGAAGAAGAGTAGAGGATGCTTCATTGAAGTGGTCTTCTGAAGTGGAAAAAAGACGGTAAGATAATGGCACCACGTAGCAAAAGACACATTTAAATGGAAACCACTCCCTTTGGGAGGCTAACGTTTAGGACTGGACAGTCAAGAGCTGTTGAAAGAAGAAAAGATATCTTCACTTATGTTATTGCATATTCAAGAACTATATTGTACGATTCACAAATGAATATTTCTAAAAAGAACATTTCTAGAGACAAGCAGTCTGACAAATACATCAAAATATTGTTGAATCTTTTCGGTACATTATTCCACAACGTAGATACAGAATTATATGATTTAATAGCAGTAAAGATGGCACTTATTGACTTTTCTTAACTGTGCTCTACTTAAAGGCTTAAATTTGATTGTCTAAAGCTTTATCTATATACGAAATTTTTTGTTCAACCATTTTATTTCTTGTTTAAAAAATAGATAGCTGTGTTATATTTTTAGACTGTTTAAGCTAATATTATGAGATTGATCCTTTGTTTGCAAATGTTGGTTTGTGTATTTAATACAAATTGCGCAGTGTTTTATGCATATTATATGTATTTCATATAGATGGATTGTATGCTATATTTTATAATGGGAGAAAACAATGAAGGAAACATTGATTCAGGAAACAAATCTTTAAAAACACTCACTATATATTCAGTGTTTCATTAAAACTAAATGCCGTACTAAAGTTACGTGTTCTTCAATATTTCACAGAAGAAAATAAAATCAACATTGGAAGGCACTCAATAAAAGTTTGATACCAAAAAACGAAATGTTGCGAAGAAAAAAACTACAGACATGATTAAACTGCTCGTACCAAAACCAAACGAAATACATTTTGAACTACTAAACGTACTTTTGAAAAAATCACTCAATCTTGTAGGGATATTATTTAATTTATTCTACCGGAACAGCAAAAATCACATGAATTTATTAATTTTTACTACTGTTTGCTGTTGCGCTACCGACTAAGCAAAATGCCAAATATTTTAGCGAATGCTGCACAGTCAGTCTAAAAAATCATGTTTTAGAAGTATGTTTTAACATCATACATCTCAATACATGGGTAAAACTCAGTATCATTTCAGAAATGGTATAGGTCATGCAGGGATTTGTGAGCTGACTCTCAGAGACAGAGTCATAAAGGAAGAAATGAGAACAGGCGTTACATATGTCATACAGCGCACAGCATAGTTGAAGTACAGCTAGGTAGCCATGTGACCAGAATGAATGATGGGCGGTGAACGCAAAATGATGGACGGTGTGTCTCCACAGTGTGGAGACGACGAGTTGATAGAAGAAGCAGTGGTAGACCACCTACACGATGGACAGACTACGTCAAAAGAATCGTTAGGAATTGGCTGCAAGAAGCTCAAGACCGACACAAATGGAAGAAATTAGGGGGAGCCTATGTTTAACTTTGGACGCAGAAGGCTGGATGATGATGATGATGAAGGATTTGTTCAGCATGCAAGTCTAGTTACAGAAATATCGAAATGTTTGTAGATTTATTCGCATATTTAATAAGTCGAGAAGTCATTCGATTCTGTCTAACACGGAACCCTTATCGAAACACGACCAAATTAAAATCTAGATCAGATAGGTATAAGAATAATAGTAAATTTATACTGGCATTAGAAAGCAAAAATAACAGTAGGCACGAACATATTAAAAGAGATATTCGTGCGTGGACTCCGACATGTCTACATGCTGTTATCTCTCTTAACTTGTACTCTAAAGAAGTATTCCACCAAGCATTTTGTAAAAACAAAAATGTATAGAAGCAGCTGTAGAAGCTAGAAGCTTTAGGAGAACAAATACTAGAAGTAGTACAAAAGAATAGTGCAGTGAAGATATTAGAGTAAAGTTAGCAAAGAAAAAACGGACACAACATATGGCTAATCACAAAAAAACACAGAAGATCGGAAATACTACACAAGGGGCTGTAAATATGCCAAAAAATGCAGTGCTGAAGGTAAAAAATGAAATATATGAAAGTATATGTAAACAAATAGACTAGACTGTCATCGAATGCCATAGTCTGTGGACTAGTACGCATTTCGATGCGCATCGCCCCGCCTCGAATTTTCCCATTGGCTCTTGACCTGTAAATCCCTATTTATCGCTCGAACAGCGCATATAAATATTGGCGATTTTCAGGTCAGCCAAGTCAGTCCCTCACGGGCTCTCCGAGAGCTTAGTGCTCTCGGGGCTCTGCTTCCTGCATTTATTTTCCATACTCTGTGGCTGAGAATTGTTTCAACTTAACTTGGTGTTTTATTTCGACGAAGAAATTGTCATGTAAGAAATATCTTGCCTTTTTCAAGGCAAGACACCGAAATATTTACAAGTCCATAACCCGAAAATGGACTTAAAGTAGAGGAGCTCTCGACGTTAACTCCGAAGCCCTCTACAGAGCACCCAGGGATTTCAGAAGATGGTTAGACCCTTAATTGTTCCCCCGAGGTGACAAGACATAGGCTTGAACAGAATAAGCAAAGCGTAGAGAATAATAAAATAACCAAGAAAGGATAGAAAGTAAAGAGTTCATATCAGCCTAATACCGCTAAAAGATTTGAAAGATTATTATCCAAATCTATTGACTAAGATCGTCCACGATTTCATACTGAAGATAATCTAATGGACTAATCCATGGACTAGAAATTAATCCACCATCAGGCTCCGTTCCACATTCGATGGAATATAAAACCAATGGTTAACTACACAGACTACACCATTTAATAAATAACTACGAAATCTAACATTTTTTTAATACTAGGGCCTTTTGTTTTAACCTTTAGTCATCCTGTACAGGACTTGCTGTAACATAGAGACAAGTCTATCTATTTATTGAATAAAATGTTTGTTTACATTTTTTTTTGTTATGCTTTGATCTCTCTTGTGATCGTTCTTGCTAACATTTTTTGTCTTAGAGATTAGTCGAACTACTTCCGAGTATCTAGCCAGGGTAGAGATATCCATGATTGGTTGATCTTTTCACGATTCTGTCACGAAGTCAATCGTGGATTTTAAAAAGGTAAAAGTAAAGACAATGAAAAATGGACAAGCTTCTATACCTACAGGTCTCTCCATTGAACTTTTAAAGTATGGATTGGACTAGCTACTGCAACTATTCGCTTTTATGTTTAATTGGTTTTTGAGAATCGAAGAACGTCCATCTGATTGGAAAACAGCCTTCGAATCAAACATCCATAAAAAGGTTGATAGAAGAAAGTGCTGCAACTATAGAGGTTTAAGTGTAATAGACTCTGTTTCTAGACTTTACGGCAAGATTATAAAAGAAAGAATAGAGGATCAAGTTACGGCAGTGGAGGGACAAAATGAATTTCGTGCAGAAATGTCTTGTTCTGACAACTTTTTGCCTAAAACAGCTTGTAGAAAAAATAACAGCCAAAAACTTAGCTATGATAGCACATCCATTAGTAACCCAAACAAAGTCACTAAACGAAGCTGAAGAGATTCTTATGGAAGACCTAGAGTTTATGGGAAATTACTTTCAAAAATGGAGACTTCGCCTCAATGCCTCGAAGACCGAAGTAATATGTTTCCATCTAAACAACAATCTGGCGTAAAGAACCCTTAACGTTCACTTTGATAACACACCACTCAGCCACAATAAACATCCAAAATATCTAGGCGTTGCCTTGTACAGAACGTTAATCTTTAGAGAACATTTAAGTACAGTTGTCGAGAAGCTAAAAACCAGAAATAACATCATTCAGAAGCTCTGCGGCACAACATGAGGGGCATCTGCATCCACACTCAGGTCTTCAGGCCTAGCTCTTGTTTATTCCGTAGCTGAATACTGCGCGGCAATATGGATCAACAGTGCTCACGTTAAAAAGATATATGTCCAGCTAAATAACACCATGAGAATGATCGCTGTAGTAATCAAATTTACACCATCACATTGGCTACCAGTGCTGAGCGACATTCCACCACCACATCTTCGCCGACTCAATCTGCTTACCAAAGAATATAACAAGATCCTTAGCAACACGCCGCTGCCAATTCATAACTATATAGAAGATGCAAACAAAAGTCGACTGCGCTCCAGAAAATCTCCAATACAAACTGCAGAATCAACCGCAGCCACAGGGTTCAACATGATCAAATCAAATGGATCCATGAATGGTCGACTGCTCAATCAAATACAGTCATACCTTACATCCCAGGGACACCTCCTGTATTTGACCCACCACGTAAGACCTGGTGCACACTTAACCGCATCAGAACTCAACATGGTCGATGCGCAGATATTTTGCACAAATAGGGCAAGCTACCATCACCGTCATGCAGCTGCAGCGAGGTAAAATCTATCAAGCACATAACGGAGGAGTGCCACTAGCGAGCATACGAGGGCAGTTCATAAGACTTTCTGTTTGCGACGATCGAGTCGATTAACTATATAAACAACCTCGTATAGACTTTTGCCTATAAACTGGGAAGTATTTTTATATCGAGTCAATTTTAAATTTATTGTAATATCGTAGATGTGTCGAAATGCCATAATAAAATTGTGGATCAAAGTTTCTATGACGTCATACGTTTTACGGAGCACTGGCAAACTGAAAAAAATCTAATATTTGATGTACGAATCCTAATGTTGGCAAATGACGAAGAAAGAACAGAAAAACTGGAATGGGTAGAAATGGACTATCTAAGAAGATCGAGGAACAGAAAGGATTTACAATACCGTAGATACAATACCTTTTCTGGTACGGGTATGTAATACAAATGGAAGAATAAACTATGGCAAAAATAGATTTTAACCAATGTTCCATGGAATAGAAGGAGAGGAGGAAGACCAGTATTGGAATGGAGAGAAAGAATCGGAGGAATAATGAGAGGTAGAGACATAAATAAGGAGGAATGGACTGACCGAAAAAAAAGATGGTGATTGAAATGCGGGATACGGTAGAGGCTTTAGAATCACCATAGATATATATATATATATATATATATATATATATATATATATATATATATATATATATATATATATATATATATATATAGTCATATTTTCAGTACAAGTATACAAATTAACTCGAACCATATTCAACAAAAAACTAGCAACTTCAAAAAAAAAACACACAAACGGTTTGTCTTCGAAAACTCAGCTGAAAACCACAATTTGAAGCATGGACAAGATAATGTATGCTACAATATTTTAACTAATTTACTGTACTAAATAAATTATTTAGAACCAGTCATTTAGTGTCATTGATTAATTTCTTTATATTAAATAATTTTTAATAGTTGATAAGAGCGCTAAAAATAATTATAACCTAAAAAAGCGAGTCAACCAGCATGAATTGTCGAATTCTAGGAATTAAACGAGTATTTCGTAGAATTTGTGCACCGTATGCGCGTATATGTATGTTTGAAAATCACTTGTACAAGGTTTCATATAAAAGAGATGTTAAAATTTGCTTATCTAACTTCCCCATGATATATATCTGGAAAATCCAGGGATACTTGCTTGTAAAACTGGGAAATAATGAACTTTGCACTTACATAGACACTTTGCACAACGTAACCACTAACAAAACGGCACAAAAATCCATTTTTTCGTCGATTAACTGCACTACTTTGGGAAAAGCATGTAAGCTCGTTTGTCTTCTGCTAACATTTAACTTTATCTTACAGTTACGTCACCAGATAGCGTTAAATTCCAAAAACACTTCGATATAACAACGTTTGCGAGTTTTAGCACCTTTAATGAGACTGGAAGTTGAAAGGTCCTGACGTTTATGGTAGTAGAGTTCGAGTACGAGCACTATTGTTTGTTGATTCGATGTAAAAAACTGCATTTTTGACTTGACGTGCTTTATAAATATTTAAATAAGGTTATCAAGGATTTATCTGTTTTATAACTAACTGTTATATTATACGAGATAATTCCGAAACAATGCAGTTAACTTTTAAGGTCATTACTCGACCCCTAATTTGATGTACAATGTAGGAAGTACTAATAGAAGATATTTTACTCGATAGTAACGTTAAGTGGTTGCTTTCTATTGTTGGCGATACAGTAGATGCCCATTGACCTTACTTACATAGTGTGTTAAGAAAAGTACAGTGAATAATCAAACTAATAAAGTCACATTAATAACAAGAAGTGGATCACTGAATTCTGAAAAATCGACATTTGACTGGTGCCAATCTCAAAGAAGAGCTTAGAGAGGTCCGATGTGTGGTTACCAGCATTTGGACAGCCAGAAGGAGACTGAAGGCAGGCAACCTGACACTAAAAAGAGCACCTAAAAAAGTAGGATCTGCCTACATGGCAACGACACGTGGCGTCGAGTCTATAGAAGGCCAGGAGAGCGATTTGCTCAATGTTGTATACAAAAAATTGTCATATGGAGACTGTTCTTGTATGCTTTGGGCAGGCATTTCCGTGGATGGTAAAACCGAGTTAGTTTTCGTGCCTGGTGGAGGACGTGAAGGAGGTTTAACCGCGGCTCGTTACATCAGAGACATTTTGTCACACCACTTTCCTATCTATAGCCGGTTCACAATTTGTTGATAGCTCACTACAAGTTTAACCCTAATTAGAAAACTGAAATACAGAGAGGATGGGTAATACGATATAATAGTAAAAACCAACCTAAAACTGACGGTTTAAGACGTTTTCGACTAACCCACC
The DNA here is from genome assembly GCF_040954645.1 of Diabrotica undecimpunctata. NCBI lineage: Eukaryota > Metazoa > Arthropoda > Insecta > Coleoptera > Chrysomelidae > Diabrotica > Diabrotica undecimpunctata. Next base: position 4,171,216 of record NC_092804.1, read on the forward strand.
TTATATCTGAAGGAATACAATACCTTATAATCCTATTACGGGGGTATTTTGAATGGTAAGAGATGAACGACCAGTGTCGTAGAGTATATGATTGAAACATTTATTTGAACTAAATAAATATATTTTTTAAATTGTACTTATGTAAATTGTATTTTTTAATAAAACTTATTTATTTTATTCAAAAATAAAAAGTTTCTTGCCATTTGTAAAAGATACATTTATTTAATTAAGGAAAAAGGCGCCAAATGTCGCCTGGCAAAATTTCCAATGTGTTTTAAATGTATCCATTATTTTCGAATCCGGAGAAAATTAATAAATATTTTTGAAAAATTTAAACGCAGAATGAAAGATTACATTATTACTCAGGGCAGAAAGTCCCTGAAAACTTCTACAATGTTTATTTTAATATGTTATGTAACAGGGGTGAAAATAAAAGAGAAAATATAGTATAATTTTTAATTGAAAATATTGCATGCAAAATAAACTTTTTATTTATTCTAAAAAATATTTCATTCTGCCTTTAAATTTTTCAAAAATGCTTTTTAGTTTTCTCAGGATTTGAAAAAAAAATGGATACATTTAAAACACATTGAACATTTTGACAGGCGACATTTTGCGCCTTTCCCCTTCAATACCTTACGATTACAACTACTATTACTTACCTTATATAATTACGATTAGAAAACTATTCAAATTCAAAATAAATAGGATCAACTTCGGAATCCGAGTCGTCTTGAGGTTTAATAATTAGGTTAATAATCTCTACGGCCGCATCAATTATGTTATAAAGATTTTTTGTTTTTTTGTTCTTCTTCTATTACATGTCTTACTGCATCTTTCCAGTTTTGTTTTGTAATATGTTATAAAGACTCCTATAACAATTCACGTACAGCTTGTATTTTATATGACGTATTTTTTCTAGCCACATAACTTTTCATTTGTGCCCAAATGAGTTCAATTGGATTTATTTCGCAGTGGTAGGGTGGAAGTCTAAAGACTGTGATGTTTCGCCTTTCCGCCATTTTGTCAACTACGTATTTTTTTGAACTTAGATTTGTGTTGCCGGGCAATTTTTAAAAGTTCTGCTTTTACCATTCCATCTTCGTAAGGCAGATACTTATTCCGCAGCCAGTCAAGAATATCCTGTTTCTTCCACGCATTCGTTAGAAGTCTTTCTACTAGTCGTGAATGGTAAGGTGCATTATCTAATACTATAATTGAATTTGGTGGTATGTGTTCAATCATTTGCTCAAAATACTCTTCGAAAACATCAGCTGTCATCTCCTCGTGATAGTCTTTTGTGCTTTTGGAATGAAATTCCAACAAACCATGCTTAACAAATCCATTTTCACTGCCAATGTGAGAAATTATTAATCTACTGCCTTTACCAGAAGGTGGGGAGATACCAGTAGACCAACCTTCCATAAAGGCTTGCCTGGAGCTTAATATATTTTTATCTGACCAAATTTTTTTTAGAGTATGACCTGAGTTTACCCACGTTTCATCCTGGTAGAAGATGGGCCTTTCTTCAGCCCGGAATTTTCGTATGAATCTTAGATAATTTCTTCTCCAACATCATCTTCTCCTCCCGGTCAATCAAAAGTGATTTTCGGTCTGATTTCTCCCACCGGAAATTTAATTCTTTTAAAACTTGCCACAATTTAGTTCGTCCGATATGAGGCAAATCCGGGTCGTCTCTAACTTCTTGTAAAATTTTGTTTAGGTTTGGTATTTCTTTTTTGAAAAAAAATCCATGAATTTTCCTTCGAATACCATTTTTGGCAAATTCATCAATTTCAATAGGCTTTTCCCTCTCTTTAAGTGTTTGTTTGTGTTTGGGTTAGCTATACCGTGTTTTTTCTTTCTGATAGGAACCTATATAAAGTTGACTCTCCTACGCCAGTCATGTTGGCACAAGTTTCGACTATGTTGCGAACAGTGTTTGTGGGATTCTGAGAAACCAGAGCATCGTGAACATTCAGGACAATAGTCTTCTCTCTTGGTGAATAGACAGACTTACTGACTGTACGCAACAGTACCGGTGTAAAACTTGATGATGAAGCCATCACAAACAATCCAACAAAACGAGCACGAGCGAAAGGTACGTATATGTTCGTAGGTATATGGAATAAAAAATCACTCACGCACTGCATATAATTCGCAAAAGAAATATTCGAGACGCTAATTACTGCCGTAGACGCGGAAACACCGACGAGCCGTAAGTTACATGCGATCAAAAACGTACTAAACAAAAAAATTGTTTTCGTTCGTAATAACTTCACCCTTTCAAGTTAAGTTTCGAATATAATTATATTATTAAAAATCTGGGGAATTCCATCTTAATTATCTTGCAACGAATAGTACCTTCGGATATGAATTCCAGGTTTTCTAGTAAAGTGATTAAACGCGCAGATTAGTATTGAAATATCCAAAGAGATAAGGTATTCTTATTTACAAAATTGTCAAAGGTTAAGGCTGTTTTAGCAGTTCAAGTACACTGCGATTTGAAATGGGCGTATCACTTACTTTTCTACACTGCTTACGCGAGACCATCTTTACTCAGTGCCGCCGGGCGACGGGTAGTTTAATGACAACAAATACATTATTCTCCATTCAAATTAGTTTTAACACGAACTAACTGACCGTACGTTCATGAGATTTGACGTCACGAAGGCGATAACGATGAAACTAAGCCCAATGATGAGTAACACGTTTCACTATTAGATTTCAGTATTTTTTAGCAATTTTCTTTAAAATTGGAACACGCTTTTCTCGACTATTAATGGACACAGAAAGGTGAAACAAAAATCAACGATTACAGAAAAAAAAACTCTTTCGAGTGATGGGCGTAAAAAGTTTGGTTATAATAGAACGTTAAACAGTATATTCCAATTTTTCAACAGAAGTATCAAAAAAATAAAAAAAGTAAAACCATCAGTTTAAAGGCAACATAATTTCGAATAACGTGTCCAAATTTCGAGACATTTTGTCAGTAAATAACAGAGAAAACACTGTCCCTAGGTTTTGGTGCACCGATAAAACAGCCTTAAATTCTTATTTTTATTAATAGAATATAATAACCAACATTAGTCGTAAAAGTTTTAATTGTTTTTTTGCTAAATATATTAGTATTAAAATATCAATATTATATATAACAGTATTAAAACATTATATTATTATTTAATGAATAAACACCTTAGGAACGCCTATGATTTACGACCGTTTTATGAGTTTTGAGGCATATTTCGTGCTGTCAACAATTTGTGAACGAAGAATAAGTGTAAGTGACAGTATAATTATAAGTATGAATAGTTACTGAATTTCGTAGTTGTTTTTTTTTTATTATTTAAATTAATGTGTCTCGGCTGCAATGACCATTGACACAAACAATATTGTGTACAATAATTACAATAAGCACATGTAACTAATTGCTACAGTTAATCTATAAGCTTAGAACCTATGACTAAATTATATAATATAAATAAAGTACATGGAAAACAAGGGGTCATATTCTGTTGAACAACTCAATATCTTTCCTTGATCGCGTGAGTTTAAAACGTCTTTGATATTAGACTTAAGTTTATGTTGCACTCTGTGTTTTGCGTACCGGGGACACTCGATCAGGATGTGTTTCACAATTAATGCGCTTAGCAGATTTGGCAATTGAGCTTCGGCTCGGACTTCATTAAGTATTCATGTGTGAATCGGGTATGTTCTATTCAAATGTCAAAATTGCATTTCAATCTTACTGTAGTTTTAATCTATATAAAAATACGACTTTTTAAACACTAGCAGGAAAGCATTTTATATTATAATTATTATATAAATTGTTTTCAAATGCAAAATTCGATAAGATCTGCATATTTGCATATATTACACATATTCTTTAAAATTGTTTGCATATTTCCGTTAATTTTGTGCATATTTATACGCACAAATTTGCTCTGTTTTCTTACATATTCCAGTCTCTACTTACGTTCTTCAATAAGTTTTTTCTTTAGTTTTCTATATTTTCCAAAGTAGCGGTGACAAAAATAGATTATATCAATACTAAAACTATTATGTATTATTACAGTATTGTAACTTAGCTAACTTTAATTATTTGAAGGAAATAAAAATTTTCGTGAGAATTAACCCTAGATATTCAATGTAGTCAGATAAGCCACTTGGGCCAGAAAACAAAGAGCTCTAGACTGAACACTTGCAGGCCACAGCTGTGTATCCTTCCCTATCCCTGTCCCTTCCTCGTTGGTTGGCCCGGTGCAGGCCCAACACCGTGAGATCCTCGCTAATAATAATACGACAACCCCAATGCCAATGGAAAAGCGACAACTGAACATGAACACCCGTTTAGTAGGTACAGATTGCGAGATAATAGTGTCATTAACGTTGGCTGTGATTCCGTTGATGAATGAGATTCAATATAAGGTATGGAGTAGTACACCAAGAAAACAGTTCAGTCAAGGTTATTAAACATTTTGATCATTATTTGTAAATTTTTTATGAATTTTTACATTTTTTCACTTAATACTTGGTAATTAATACTAATAAACTCGCTAGACATATAATACTAACATGTACAGCATAAGACATACAAAAGTAAATTGCTCAAGTAATGAAAATATGAAAGTAATTTCTGAATTGAATTTAAAAAATCCTTTTATAATCTTTTTTACAGTACTTTTTTACAGTGTTATTATATTTCTCTTCCATGGTAAATGTTATTAAACACGAATAGGATAATGAACATAGGGTTCAATGGAATGATTCAAGTATTGCCTTAAAAGAAACGGATGGTAAAAAGAGAAAAATCAAAGAAGCGGCTCTAATTATGCTAAATGAGACCAATTGTGTCGCAAATTACTTGACAGAATGCAGGAGGATCTGGTTACCCATATTAAAAGAGGAAGTTAATTAAAGGAAAATACCAGTATTAGTAAGTCAATAACATATCAATATGTTCAATAGCAATAGAATCATGCTGGGACCTCTCTTCAGATCATTCTCCCATTCTAATTGACCTAGACTCCAAAATCATACTCAGAAATAAGCCTCCAGTCCTAACCAATAATCAAACAAATTGGAAAATATTCCGAAGCGCACTAGCAGAACAAATACCAACGAACTTGCCACTTAAAACAGAATTACAAATTGAAAATGCGGTACAACAACTTACTACCTTTCTACTCCTGAACAAACAACATGGAAGGAAAGCATAAACTGTTCGCAAAGTGCAAAAAACCTGATCGATGAGAAAAGAAAACTTAGGAAAAAGTGGCAAAACACACACGCTCCTATTGACAAACAAAATTTAAACAGAATTACCAGAAGACTTAAAAATCTATTAAAAGAAGAGAAAAACAGGGGGATCCAAACTTACTTAGAAAATTTGACCACATCCAAAGACACCAATTATTCTCTATGGAAGGCGACGAGAAAGGTAAAAGGTCCATAAGACGCCATACCTGCTCTAAAAAATGTCAAAGGTAAATGGGCAAGAACAGACACAGAAAAATCTGAGACATTCGCTGAACATCTTTCTACAGTATTTAGTCCATTTAACAGAGTAGTGCCATTAGAACAAGAAGAACCATTTAATTCTTTTCTTGAGGCTCCATATCAAATGGATCTACCAATCACCAAGTTTAATATTAAAGAAGTAAAACAGATAATAAAGAATGAGATACAACCCAATAAGGCTCCGGGATTCGACCTCATAACGGGTAAGATCCTCCAGCAACTAACCAATGACTGTTACAGAATAATCACTATGATCTTCAATGCTATGCTTAGTCTGCATTACTTCCCTCTGCAATGGAAAGTGGCACAGATTATACTCATTCAAAAACCTGGTAAAGATCCAAAAGATGTCAACTCATACCGACCGATTAGTCTACTCCCAGTCATCTCTAAGGTCTTCGAAAAACTTCTGCTACGAAAAATCAAACCAATATTTTTGCAGCCTTTTTAGACACCTCTCAAGCTTTTGACAAGGTGTGGCATACAGAACTTCTGTACAAATTAAAGAAAAATTTACCTTACCCTTACTTTAAACTGCTTCAATCATACCTTACAGAAAGGAGATATCTGGTAAAATATAGTGAAGCCTATACAAAACTCTACCCCATCCTATCTGGTGTACCTCAGGGTAGTGTGCTCGGACCGATTCTGTACCTGATATATACGGCTGACTTGGCAATAGAACAATCGCTAATGCACCTTGGTATATCCAGAATGATGCAATACATAGAGATCTTCAGGTACTAACAGTCTCTGAAGAGTGCAAAAAAACTTCTGAACAATATCAAAACAGGTTGCGGGTGCATCCTAATACCCTGGCACACAATCTTCTCAACAACCAACAAGCGAAGAGATTGAAGCGACATGACCCCTTGGACCTACCTCACCGATCCTGACAGAGCCTACAGCAGTGGGAGTTACGCCTTCAACAGCACCCAGCCATTGTGATCAGTGCCGCTTTTAGTGCTCGCGTATCAGTGTATGTGCTCATCCTACCGGTAAAAAGTCAATTTTTGTCGTGATGATTTGGTCACTGGACCTTACATCTCTCTGTCATGTAAAGACAAAAAATTTTACTTATTGTTTTCACTGCAAAACAGATTGTAAAAATCTTAAATGTTAATAAAAAAAAAAAAAAAAATAACATATCGAGGATACATCAGTTATGTTTTTTAAATAACAAACATATAAAATCAGAATTTGGTGTTTATTGAGATAAATGTAAGACCAAATATTTACCATGTCGAGATAGTATTATGACGTTTTTTCCTGTTTTTTTCCTCATGATTTACTATGGAATCACTAACAGGAGAATTTTACTGTCATCATGGCATGTGGTTGACTTTTTAAAGTCGAATTACACGCTATGATTTTTTCTAACGGATATTCTGTTGAGTTTAAGTTGATTTCATGTAATCGAATGAACCATCTTACAATAAAGTCGTCCCAGGAACGCAACTCAGCAATAATGGCAAGATCATTTTAAAGTCTACTTTAACATGTATAATATATTCCTGAATTGTCAATATAAAAATAAGCCAGATAAAATTAATTTATTAGAAGAATTTTTCACCAAATAACAAAAAACAAAATTTGTTTAAATTTATTAATATTTTTATTTTGAGAACGATTTGCGAAATGGAAATTGAAACGTCAATAAACTTATTTTAACCTTCAATTGTGGCTTATTCCCAATAAAATAGTAATTACTTTAAAATGCCACAAGAAAATAGCTTCAGAACAATATTAAAAAAGTCATTATTATTAAAAAAAGAATCTAAAAACAATACTTACCAACGCCTGATTGTCATATTTTTGTCAAATATTTGTTAATTTAAATCTACGAAAACTAGACGTGGCTACTGCTCCCATAACAATGGAGTGTCTATTTAAAAATAAATTCGAAATATTTTTAAGAAATGAAATTGAATTTGACGACAAATAAAGCATGTTCCATTAACTATAATATAATATTAAAGACAGTTCCATGTTAACAATGTTACGAAACATATTTTTATTTTATATTTGCCTGCAAAATATTTGTTACAACCACATTAGTTATTGTTTGTGTTTATATTTTGAAAAAAATGTATATTGTAAATCTGTAAATAAACTCTTGTGTTAGGATAAAAATGTTTTGATTTTAATACAGTTTTTCAGCATTTTAATTGATCAACTGTCTTTTTATGAACCTCTTTTGAAGCGGGTAAACAGGTCTTCTTCCACAATATCTGGTCTCCTTTGTGGAAGAAATTACAAAAATGAAATGGCGCTGGGCAGGTCACGTAGCCCGATATAATGACAACAGGTGGACACGGAGAATTCTAGAATGGAGACCAAGGACGACAACAAGAAGCATGGGAAAATCTCAAAAAAGATGGGTAGATGACATAAGAACAGTGGCAGGCAAACAGTGGATTAGATTGGCGCAAGATAGAGAAAGATGGAAGCAATTGGGAGAGACCTACATTCAGGAGTGGATGGAAAATGATTGACAAAGAAGAGAAACAGGTCTTTATATATTTATGGCTTTTACTTTGCATCTAATTACAGTACATGTAAAATATTTAAATTTCTTAGCAAGTTGATTTTTTGCATTGATATTATGTACTATTTCGTTATAAAAAGACATTCTTGACAGAAAGACCGAACTTTTCTATATAATAAAATATAAACTGGTGCAGAATAGCAGTCGATGGCAGACTGGCAGACATGACACTAGCCCAATACTATCCACATTATTATTCAACTTCTAGAGTAATAAAATAAGGGAAAATGAATTTTAACACTACGAACGAATTATAAACGATAGTCAACCTATATTAATTTAGAAATTAACAAATTTCTGGTGTCTGTCTCAATATCAAACACATGCCATTCAGCTTGGGAAACCAGGACCATAGCCAGGGAGCTACAGTTGCCACAAATTAACACCTTAATCCATATTATAGTCATCAAAGCATACAAAACTTGCCTTACATTAAGATATCTTTGATAGTTGATATACTTATTTACTTTTATAAACTAATAGAAGTGCTTTTTGACTACTTCACATCTGGTTCATTGCGCTGTAATACTTTTTAAGCATAAGCATTGTCAAATGAACTCTCATATACTTAACTCTTCATTATGATAGCTCCTTCAACCCTTTCTAAAGTTAAATATTTTACTCTAAAACCCACTTTTGATTGATGTTATGTTTTTTTCTCATTTGCTAGCGCCTGACGGCGTCTCGCAGCTGCGGAAATAAGTGAAAGCGGCGTTGAATCCGCGGCACGAGCGTCCACGTGACCGCGTTGTGAACTACACGCGAGCGCCTTTCACACGGTTCAACCCCTATTTTTCAAAATCTCGCCACCAAGATAAAGCATACTTACGCACACCCGGTCTACGGTGGATAGTTTCGCGAAAATTACTGATTAAGGCAGGGGTGTATTAGCTTCAATTTGATTGTATAAATATGAATATGTACAAATAAAATAATAAAGGTTAGTTTAAATCGAAAAATAAAAAATTCGTAAAATAGGTACCTTCTATTTTGTCTAACGTGTTGGCTCCACAAAAAAATGTATTTATTATGATACATTAACTATAATAGTTATAATATTACTGTAAAAGGGTGCGTCACACAGTGTGGAATGCTTACTGAAATTACCTGGCTGGTTTCTCAAGATTTATGGACTAAAAGACCTAATTATATCCAAAACACTGTATGTTAGCTTACAATCTGATATTCCTTCTCCCTTTATTGGAATTTCTTCGTCCACATTTTCCAAATCCTTCCTGTTCCGTAGCATAGTCCCGTTTCCATGAGTTTTATGCGTTTAAAGTCTATCAGTAGGGTGCTAACCAGGCTGTCGTCCCCTCCTCCTTTATCTGTGCTTGAGACCGGCAAGAGTTCTGTCGAGCTACTCAGAAGAACTAATGAATAATAGTAAATGAACAACAGGATTTTCGTACTGGGAGATGGTGTACAGATGCAATATTCGCAATAAAGCAAATTACTGAGAAATCACTAGAGTATAATAGACCAACAATTCAGTGTCTGATTGACTTACAGAAAGTATTTGACAGACTAAGTCTCAAAGATGTAAGCCATCTTCTGTATAATAGAGAAGTTTTCCTAGATATCATAAACACAATTGAAAACATCTGCCAAAACACCAAAATGGAAGTCAGAATAAATGGACACCTCACAGAAGCTATAGACATAGGCAGCAAAATAAGACAGGGGACTCACTGAGCCCTATGCTCTTCAATTTAGTCATGGATGAAATCATCAAAAATGTCGACAAAGGAAGAGGTTACAAAATGGGAAACAAAGGAGTAAAAATACTCTGTTACGCAGACGAAGTAATATTCATAGCCTAAGGTGAAGATAGCCTGCAAAGACTAGTCCACAGAATTAAGATAAGAGCAAAAGAATTTAATATGACAATTTCAATCAGATGTAAAATAGAAATCGATGGCATCAGTATTAAACAAGTAATGGAAATAAAATGTCTAAGTCTAAATGTCTAAATGACTAAGTCTAAATGACTAAATGTCTAAATGACTAAGTCTCAAAGATGTAAGCCATCTTCTGTATAATAGAGAAGTTTTCCTAGATATCATAAACACAATTGAAAACATCTGCCAAAACACCAAAATGGAAGTCAGAATAAATGGACACCTCACAGAAGCTATAGACATAGGCAGCGAAATAAGACAGGGGACTCACTGAGCCCTATGCTCTTCAATTTAGTCATGGATGAAATCATCAAAAGTGACGACAAAGGAAGAGGATACAAAATGGGAAACAAACGAGTAAAAATACTCTATTACGCAGACGACGTAATATTCATAGCCCAAGATGAAGATAGCCTGCAAAGATTAGTCCACAGAATTAAGATAAGAGCAAAAGAATTTAATATGACAATCTCAATCAGATGTAAAATAGAAATCGATGGCATCAGTATTAAACAAGTAATGGAAATAAAATATCTTGGAATTACACTGTCCAGCTATGAAGACCTGGTTAAAGAAATGAGATATCAAGTACAAAAAGCAAATAGACTGACATATGCATTCGAAATAAGACTCGACACAGCCACAACACAAAGATTATTGGAAACGGTAGAGATAAGAGTACTAGGAAGAATTACAGGAAATACACTGAGAGATTGAAAGAGAAGTGAAGATATTAGAAGAACATGTAATGTACAGTGTATAAACGAATGGACAATAAACAAAAAAAATGGAATAACCGCATAAGTAGAATGGAGGAGACCCGTGTGGTCAAAATACCAAGAGATAAATCTCCAATATGTAGAAGAAGTATCAGAATTGCTTATAAAGAGGAAGAAAAGAAGAAGAGACATATTCTAAAGCATGTTTAAAAATTTGTTTGGAATATATATTAAAGAGAAGAGGAGACAATATACTGTGCTGTATCATCATCTGATAGTGTCGCCGTAATATCGGGTGATGGTTTATTAGGAGGACCTAATAAATCACTAAAACAATTTTTTGCATACCGGGCGTGCATCGCAATAAATCAAACAGAATATTCGAATACCTTTTAAAATTTTCATTCATTCTAAATGTAATAAATATGTTTCATCAATATGAATTATTAAATCAGAAAGCCTTTTAATTTCTACAATTATTTTAACGTTGCAAGGATAATGCATATACTTGTATTACTTTACCAAATTATTCCGATAATAATAAAAGTGAACATGCGGGGACATGCGGGACGTCTCGCGGGACAAAGCGCCAGTTCCGTCCAGTGTCCCGTCCCGCAGAAAAATCGCTGTTCTGTCCCTCATCCCGTCCCGCTGTAAACATCTCTGCCCCTTCCCGCGTCTCGTTTCGTCCCGCGGGACAAAATGAGTGACAAAGTGCGGGATGAATGTCCCGAGAGCATCCTTATTTTTGCATACCACTTTATTTATTTATTTGTTTATCTAGTGTGTTGTAATGTTTAGTACTTTCAACGACTTCATATCTATTCTTTTATTTTAGATAGTGCTATAATACAGTCCCATTAATTTCATATAGGTAGAACTTTTAGTTCTTCTTCTATATTGTACTTTTTAATATTTTTTGCTGAACTAAAATAGTTGTATCAATACTTGCACTAACATCAATTAGCTTTATTTTTATTTAGTTGTGTTACTCATATAACGCTGGAAATGTTTTCATTAAAAAATATTATGAGTTTTACTCCGGTTCTGCCTTCCTCGTTTCCCAGATTAGTAACTGACATAGGACTACAATGGGAGTTGGATTCGAGTGTTATTTATTCCACGTCAATGGGGGTCAGTTCATTAGATTTTCTCAACAATTTTGGAAAATTAGGCCACGTGTGTGGATTAGACTATGTTAAAGGGAGTGCGGTGCTTGCATACAAAGCGATATGTAAAATTTTTAATTGCTGGATTGGGTATATTGAGTAGATAGGTTGTTGGTAGAAAACGTTTTTGATAAGAATTGTCGAAGATGATTTTTGTATAAAAAGTATGGAACTAAAATAAAATGAAGAGAAAAGGAACCGATTAAAATAAGAAAGACGTAATCGAGAAAGAGTTGCCAGTTGTTATTGAGTTATTATGTTGCCAAGAGTGGACATGTTCAAAAAAGTATTATTTGTAAAGAGTTTGGTAGCCTATCATGAAACCTTTGCACCTGTAGGGAGAAAAAGTAAAGAAAAAGTTCACTCCATGTTGTGGCATGAAGGAATTTCAGGCCCCAATAAAGAAGACAATGTTAGTGCGTTGTACATGTTTTTAAAACAACACATAGATGTTGAAAAAGTTGTTCTTTGGTTAGCCAACTGCTCTTCCCAAAACAAAAACTGGTACCTTTACACATTTTTAGTGTATATAATAAACTCTAATGACTTTGCAGCTAATGAAATAGTTTTAAACTATTTCCAACCTGGTCATTCATTCATGAGTGAGGATAGTTTCCACCATCAAGTACGTCCCAGCATTTTCCATTTCGTGTCCCAACAAAAGCTAAAATTACCATCACCTTTGTACTTAAGTGACATAGTTAATATTAAAGCTGAACGGGGCAGTTACCATTAGTTGTGCAAGACAAACTATGATGTAATGAGTCCCTACCAACAACTGTACTTCTTATAAAAAAAAATCAATGAAAGGAGTTAAACTGCCCAGCTATCACACTGCCCCATGTGGATTTCCAGAAGCAAAGAAGACAAATATCCTTCAGCCATTAAACTAAGTACTGCCAGAAAATCGAAAACAATTTTGAAAAAAATTGCATATTTATACATCTCAGCCAAAAAACTGAACCTATTGTGACATTCCATCTACTTATGTGAAAGTATTGGTTACATTTTTTAGAAAATATGTTAAAATAATTCATTCCTAAAACTGTATATTGTTATTCTAATGTAATGTAAAGTTATTAGATTAAAAAATAACTAAACGCAGTGTTCTTTCAACAAACTATTAAAAATATAAAGCAGTACATACGGCAAATATAGTGTTACGATAAATTCTGACCCAAAACCGTAAACATATTTATTACTAATATTCTCATTCATTCACGTATTTTCTAGGTAATACCTACCTGACACACGATGGGTCCCCCTCCGCTATAAAAACAACAATCGAACTTTCTGCAGACGAGCCGATATAAAAATACCAGTTTTGAGACCATTTCGCCGCTCTGTCTAGTCGAGAAGGCCGTCGACTTTTCTAGTCTAACGGTACTGGGTATATAATAGGACCGTTTCGGAGAAAGCGGTCTGTCAAAAAAGAAGCTCGCGTTCTCGTTTAAATTGTAACGTCCGTATAGATAAATTATGTAATTATTAGTCAAAAAATTGTTGTACAGTGGTTTAATAAATTGATATAAATTATCGTGTTCTAGTAAATTAAAATAAGAACAATAAGTTAGAATTAAGAAAAACATAATAATAGCCATTCACATTACGAAGGAAGAGTGCACCATTTTGTATTTTCAACTTTTTTTCGCATAAAAAATTAGAATTATAGGTACATTAAAAATTTTTATTTGTATTTAACATAAATGTATCTAAAGAATAAACAATTAACAACTGAAATATCATTATATTGAAAATTACAGCATCCCTCTAAACTACAAGTGGAGTTTTCTCAAAATCCTGTTACTTACTTACCTTAGCTGGGCCTTAGCGTTTCTGGCCTTTCCTTATCGTGTACTGTTTAAGCGAATAGTGACAAACCTTTGATTTTTTAAAGTTTTACGGTTTGTTTTTGAAATCATGAAACAGTTCTTCAGATGCACGTATAAAGCAATCTTTAACATGCTCACCGTCTGTCAATGGTTTGCCTTTCCCTAGATGGCGTTCAGTTACTTAACATGGAGCTTGATTGCTGTTTTTGTTTTTGGAGCTCGTCTGAACAACTTTTTTTCGTTTTTCGTAGGCTGTATATTTACTAAAAAACTGAGTGTGAGTGCGAATTTTTCGTGGCAAATGAGAGAAGTTGGAAGTTACTCTGAGTTGTATACGAAAGCGAACGACCCCGTCCAATACCGATTGAATTCTCGACTGAAATTGCCATGAAATTGGAATTGACAATATTTTACTCGCGACAAGAAATAATACAAGAAAACGAAAATGTAATCGGTTGCTTACCTACTTTACATTTAATAATGTCATATTTATTTTTTGTATTCTCGAAGCCATAGCCCTCTGAATAAAATTATCACCAGTCACCACTGATATTTTTTTCATCCTGTACTTGTAAAATTGACTACTTAATTTCTAAGTATTTTAAAATCATCCCATTTTTCATGACCTATTGAGATATCGGTTAACACCTGTATATTCAAATCTTTCTAATCCTTTTAATTAGATAAATACCTAAGTATTATTCAGGTCTAGACTAAAAGCTAGTTACTTTGCCTCGTATAATTTATTTTTTAATCCTTATTTCTAACAGTTTCGCAAAATTGTATCTAAAAGCAGTGTAATAAATCAATCCAGTCCTCCAACATCCCTCTCCATTCATTATTCCAAATATCTAGCTCGGTTTAATGAAGCAAGTGTAACGCTAGACTTAATATCAGATATCGCTGTCAGATAAAATTGAAAAAGTGCAATCGCAGAAAGACAGCCTCGTGCAAGTGTCACGTGTCCGTGTTCATTAAACTAAAGTTTAGTATAAAGATTAACAATGGCTCAAACAGCCTATCCGCCCCTAATATTGCGGATTACGCTAGATAATGAAACCGAACATCGGTCGGCGTTTGTGAGCATTGCTAGAGATGGTAGAAGCCATTAGAGATAACGGACAAGTAAATTAAACTTACTATATTAGTTGTACCACATAAGTAAAAACCGGGCCAAAATGTTAGTTTTGTGGAAACTAAAAAAAAAACGATGTAAATCAACTTTCCCTTAAAATACAAAAATAGATTGTAATTGTTAGCCTGATACATTTTATGCATAAAAAATATTAATATTATCGCTATAATTGATGGATTCGACCGTTACTTGATGGAAATTCATTGTATGTAACAATAAAACACTGAAAACTTTGTTTTCAAAACTTCCACAAACTTTATTTTAAACTCTTAAGGCTGATTGTCTTACTCAAGTGATCTATTTTTGGCATGCATTTACGCTTTATAGTCTCTAATGAAATAGGTTGAGGAGTGGAGAACTGTTTGTCTCAAGTTGGTCATTCAGATTTATATCTGTGTTTTTTAATTTGTTGATTTCCATAGATTCTAACAAAGATAGTTTAAGGCCTTTATTTTGAATGTGAAGATACAACGAACAATCAATTAATAAAATGTTAAATCAAACTCTACACAAGAAAGCCTTGAAATTAGTATTTCCACCACCAGAGAAAAAACTCAGTACCTTCTGCTCGATTACATATACAGACAAAATATCAACAAAAATTGCCAAACACATAAAAAAGAAAGGAATAACACCAGCTTTCAGAACAAATAACAACCTAGGCAAGTATATTAAAAACAACAAGAGCCAAAATAAAAAACACTTAGACAGTGGTGTGTACAAACTTAAATGTGGCGACTGCCCAAAAACTTACATAGGTCAAACTGGTAGAAATTTTAATAAACGAATAGCAGAACATAAAAGGGCTTTCAATAATAGAAAAACAGGTTCTACATACGCACTTCACCTTCTAGATCATAATCATTCTTTTAATGACGAATTTAAAATTTTTCACATTCAAAATAAAGACCTTAAACTATCTTTGTTAGAATCTATGGAAATCAACAAATTAAAAAACACAGATATAATTCTGAATGACCAACTTGAGACAAACAGTTCTCCCCTCCTCAACCTATTTCATAAGAGACTATAAAGTGTAAACGCATGCCAAGAATATCACTTGAGAAAGGCAATCAGCCGAAACAGCTGTAGTGATAAGAGTTAAAAATAAATTTTGTGGAAGTTTTGAAAACAAAGTTTTCAGTGTTTTATTGTTACATATTATTGCTATATTTTTTTTAGTAAAATTTGAAAGAATGCAATTTTTGGAACGGGCTAAGAGCAGTACAAGTTTTGGTAAATATTGGGCTATTATTAAGTGCCATATATCTTTATATCAAAAAACGAGATATATGCAGAGGTAATAAACAATAATAGGTTTAACTGAGGACTTAAATTAAAATAATAAGGAAAACTTATACAAATTATTTTGAAGAAATTAACATTTAATTATTATAAGAAGGAACAGGTTTGATTATATAAAGCTTTACTATAGACTATTGTAATTAATTTACTGAAGTAATTCCTCATAAAATAGTTTGTTCTCTTCTTTCAAATAAGGTAAAATTTTTTTCAAGTCGTCTTTCTTCACTTGTTTAATTTTACTTTCACCATCCAGTGGTACAAGTAATTTCTTATTTGTTTTTCAGTTATATTCTTTTTAAATACATTTATTTCTGCACATGGTTCCAATTCATTGAAGGTTTTCCTTACACTTACCAGCCCAGGATGTTCTTTTGAAACTTTCAGCCATTGAACTTTGGAAATTTCGAGTTTTGTGGTATTGAGTCATTTGATTGCGGCTTCTTTAAAATTAAAAAAGTCATAGGGTTCCAAAATAGTACCAATGAAGAGTTTTTTATGACAGGAACTAACAATTATCCTAAGAATGTCTAATGGTACCTCACACATCTCCAGCCGTTTCCTTTTCTCAATTAATGCGAAATCTCTGTAACATGACAAATATGAGTGACCTGAAATTAAGTACCTATTTGTGTCGTATTTCATCAAAATAACCATTTACAACAAGGTAGATTAACAAAAACATCATCATTATCATTTAGCTGTCTTTTTTAGAATCTATAAAAATTAACAAATCAAAAAACACAGACATAATTCTGAATGACCAACTTGAGACAAACAGTTCTCCCCTCCTCAACCTATACACTATAAAGTGTAAACACATCCAAAAATAGATCACTTGAGAAAGGCACTCTGCCGAAACAGCTGTAGTGATAAGATATAATAAATTTTGTGGAAGTTTTGAAAATAAATTTTTCAGTATTTTAGTGTTATATAAATGATGATTATTCCATGAACCTTTGTTACAGGTTTATTATTGTATTCTTCGTTCACAAATTCGTTCCTAAGGTGTTTATTCATTAAATAATAATATAATGTTTTAATACTGTTATATATAATATTGATAATATTTTAATACTAATATATTTAGCAAAAAAACAATTAAAACTTTCACGACTAATGTTGGTTATTATATTATATTAATAAAAATAAGAATTTAACCATTAACAATTTTGTAAATAAGAATACCTTATCTCTTTGGATATTTCAATACTAATCTTCGCGTTTAATCACTTTACTAGAAAACCTGGAATTCATATCCGAAGGTACTATTCGTTGCAAGATATTTAGGATGGAATTCCTCAGATTTTTAATAATATAATTATATTCGAAACTTAACTTGAAAGGGTGAAGTTATTACGAACGAAAACATTTTTTTTGTTTAGTACGTTTTTGATCGCATGTAATTTACGGCTCGTCGGTGTTTCCGCGTCTACGGCAGTAATTAGCGTCTCGAATATTTCTTTTGCGAATTATATGCAGTGCGTGAGTGATTTTTTATTCCATATACCTATACATGAACACATACCACCAAATTCAATTATAGTATTAGATAATGCACCTTATCATTCACGACTAGTAGAAAGACTTCGAACGAATGCGTGGAAGAAACAGGATATTCTTGACTGGCTGCGGAATAAGTATCTACCTTACGAAGATGGAATGGTAAAAGCAGAACTTTTAAAAATTGCACGGCAACACAAATCTAAGTTCAAGAAATACGTAGTTGACAAAATGGCGGAAAGGCGAAACATCACAGTCTTTAGACTTCCACCCTACCACTGCGAAATAAATCCAATTGAACTCATTTAGGCACAAATGAAAAGTTATGTGGCTAGAAAAAATACGTCATATAAAATACAAGCTGTACGTGAATTGTTATACGAGTCTTTATAACATATTACAAAATAAAACTGGAAAGATGCAGTAAGACATGTAATAGAAGAAGAACAAAAAATGTGGGATCTTGATAACATAATTGATGCGACCGTAGAGATTATTAACCTAATTATTAACCCTCAAGACGACTCGGATTCCGAAGTTGATCCTATTTATTTTGAATTTGAATAGTTTTTTAATCGTAATTATATAAGGTAAGTAATAGTAGTTGTAATCGTAAGGTATTAAAGGGGAAAGGCGCAAAATGTCGCCTGTCAAAATGTTCAATGTGTTTTAAATGTATCCATTTTTTTTTCAAATCCTGAGAAAACTAAAAAGCATTTTTGAAAAATTTAAAGGCAGAATGAAATATTTTTTGGAATAAATAAAAAGTTTTTGCATGCAATATTTTCAATTAAAAATTATACTATATTTTCTCTTTTATTTTCACCCCTGTTACATAACATATTAAAATAAACATTGTAGAAGTTTTTAGGGACTTTCTGCCCTGAGTAATAATGTAATCTTTCATTCTGCGTTTAAATTTTTCAAAAATATTTATTAGTTTTCTCCGGATTCGAAAATAATGGATACATTTAAAACACATTGGAAATTTTGCCAGGCGACATTTGGCGCCTTTTTCCTTAATTAAATAAATGTATCTTTTACAAATGGCAAGAAACTTTTTATTTTTGAATAAAATAAATAAGTTTTATTAAAAAATACAATTTACATAAGTACAATTTAAAAAATATATTTATTTAGATCAAATAAATGTTTCAATCATATACTCTACGACACTGGTCGTTCATCTCTAACCATTCAAAATACCCCCGTAATAGGATTATAAGGTATTGTATTCCTTCAGATATAAGGTGGGTTAGTCGAAAACGTCTTAAACCGTCAGTTTTAGGTTGGTTTTTACTATTATATCGTATTACCTATCCTCTCTGTATTTCAGTTTTCTAATTAGGGTTAAACTTGTAGTGAGCTATCAACAAATTGTGAACCGACTATAGCTCTATTCTAAGGCAGATGAAAAAAACTCAACATCTAGGAGTTACAGGCTGCCCTAAAACTGTCACCGTGTCACCGTTATATTTATATTGGAAATAAAGTTTCCATCTCTATCATTTCACACTCATTCATCTTAACTTATCATTGCGATGTTCTGTTCTTATCTTTTCAAAAGAAGAGAAAATAACAACTTGATCGGGAAATACGGGCGGATGACAGCAGTTTAATTCTTTAACAACAAAAGAAACTGGAAATGTGCCATTGT
Source organism: Diabrotica undecimpunctata (assembly GCF_040954645.1). NCBI lineage: Eukaryota > Metazoa > Arthropoda > Insecta > Coleoptera > Chrysomelidae > Diabrotica > Diabrotica undecimpunctata. Next base: position 4,190,502 of record NC_092804.1, read on the forward strand.
AAACAATATAATACATGGAAATAATTCAATAATTCATAAAAGCTGAAATATATCAAGTTAAGCTTTAAATTAAAAACTTGAACTGGTCAATAAATACAAAAATCCGATGAAACATAATAGAACCATTATATAATAAACAGTATTACTGAGATATTACGGAGATACAATAAACCATTTAATACAAAGAATCTTTAAATATTCCAATCAAAAATGTTCACATGATGAGCAAATGGTGCCCATTGATCTCAAAACAAACTCTACATAATGATCTAAACATACTGTATGTATAGTTGCGGTAAGAAATATGGTAGAACGCTTAGATTTGTTGGTTTTGATAGTTTTGCTTTAAGATATAGTGCGGCGGCTGGTTCTTCTGGTAATTAAATATCGACCGTTAAAAGGTTAAAAGTTTGTAACCCACAATCTGTCTAAAATGGGTTAAAACACCAAATAAACTTGTTATTCATTCTTCTTTCAACTGGAAAAAAATTTTAACCAAAATATGGCTGAAACAATTATTAATTTAACGATTTTATCTGTTGTAAGGCACATGGGTTTTAGGTTATGACAAGTAAAAGGTCGTAAGTGCGATACAACCTTTTATCAATCGAGTCTGTATGACGTGCGCCTCATTTGTGTGATGGTCCCGTGCAGGTTACAACAATTTTATTTGTTTTCATTCTGTTGCTTGTGCGTGTATAATAAATTGCTTAAACTGTTTCTAATTCTATTTTTAACGTATATTAATGATTATTTTAACATTTAAAGTAGTTATTAATGATGAATTTGAAATCAAGGGGAGAAAAAAGTGTTGCGTTGGCTATCAATTTTAAATACTTCTCATTATGGCAATATGCTTCTTTATTAGTCAAGAAAATACACAATGTATAACTTTACGCTGTACGAAGTTGGGATACGTAATGGAATCTTTTGTTTATGGGGAGAATCTGATGGCATGAAGGGAGCGAATGAAATATGCTCCAATGTATATAATTATCTAAAAGATTTGGAGACCCGAAGGTCTGAGGTAAAGATGATTCGTTCTTCTGTAAAAGTTGCCCTGGACAAAACAAAAAACACCAAATGCTGGCAATGCTACACTATTTTGTCAAGGGATCATAAACCGTGGACGAAATAAATCTTACCTATTTGCTTCCGGAACACACCTATATGCCAGCTGATTCATAGAATCAAACTACTAAAAGAAAATTGTGTGGGCCTTAACGAAATAACCAACAATTATTACGAACAGTGGAACAAATCCAAGGCCTTATGAAGTAATCGCTCGTCCTCACAAATATTTTCAAAATTGGAAATCAGTGTAAAGAGAAAGTACTGAAAATGCCAAATTATATTCTACAATAGCTATAACAACATTTAAACTCCTAGAACAGTACGTGTCTAGCAAGGAAGGTGTAATTCTTCGAATATAGTAAAAAAATTTATACCTCAAAACCGTAAGTGGATCAAAAAAGAATTTAGCCGCATTATGTCCAAAAAAGATAATTCCTTCAAGGCATCACAAAGAATACCTTGAAATACCTTCCAGTACGGCGGAAGTGGATGTTATTAACGATAAGTTAACATATTTAGAAAACTAATTACTTGGTTGATGATTAAATAGGGAGAAAAGCCTACATGTGGCTACCCCTACAGTTAGGTGTCATAACCACAGTAAATAAAAACGGAGGGTGTTCCATTACCCAGGGCACCTTAAGTAACTTTCAGATCATAAGCCCCCTCACGTAAGTCACACAATGAGGAGGGGTGGAGGAAAAACCTGGGGGTCAGATAGGTACCACTTCGACTAGCGAAGTGTGACCGGTTTGATCTTCGGACATGTGGATCCCACTCTTACATTGGTATACACATGTCCCTAGGGGCAGGGTTGATCACTGCGTGTGTGTGTGTGTGTGTGTGTGTGTTGGTTGGTGATTTTTATATTTTTCTGAATTTTAACAATAAATAAAAATGTTTTTTACTATTAAAAATAGAAGAGTTTCAAATAACTGAGATTTGTTTAAAAATGTTGTAAAACTTTATTTAAAAAATGTTGTACCCCACATGGAATCTCGAAACATGTACAGCTAACATGTTGTAAGCCATAAATTACAGTAAAACTTATTTTTTTTAGCAAAATCGTAATATTCCTGTTAAAACCTTTGTACATGTAAATGGTAATTTATCTTTGGATTAATACAAAAAATTGTTAGGTTAGTTTCTCCTAAAATTACTTAAATAGAACGTTTTTTCTACTTCATGAAAAAAGTTGTTTTGTAGGTTACAACATCCTCCCTTTCAATCGCCAATAAGTAATTAAAAATATTTATTTTTTACTTGGTATATGTTTTTTTTTTATTAATTTTTTTTTATTTATTAAAATTTTTATTTATTAAATAAAAAAAAAATAAAATAAAATTTGTGTTACCCAAAGAGCCATGGAACGATCGATGTTAGGCATTTCTCGTAGGGATCGGATCACGAACAAGGAAATAAGACGGAGAACAGGAGTGACAGATGCCATAGAAAGAATTATGACCCTTAAGTGGAACTGGGCGGGGCACATAGCTAGAATGTCGGATAACAGATGGACACAGCGAATAATACAGTGGAGACCGAGACAAGAAGAACATCGAAGTAGAGGTCGTCCACCAACAAGATGGTCTGATGACATAAAACGGATCGACAAAAATTGGATGCAAACGGCACAAAACAGAAATAGATGGAAAAGACTGAGGGAGACCTATATCCAGCAGTAGATAGATCCGGGTTAAATGATGTTAAAACCCAATGTTTAGGTATGATTTCTTCCACTCACAACTTTCGTAAATTCCAAAATTTATGCTTGACTTCTAGGTGGCACTTTCCCTCTGAGAAAGTGGGATTTTCAGTGATTTTTTAGAGGGGCTTCTATATACTTCGTTAATGTGAGTAAAAATATAACATCAACTATTTTGCCACAAATAGATCCTATTTCCTATCTCTCCAATTCAAAAAAGGTCTCGAATTCATTCTTTGTAAGACCAGTTGATCAATCTGAAATGATCCAAACAATCGGTAGTATCAAAAGCAAATCTTCCTGTAATACTTATGGACTATCCATAAAAATTTTCTTAAATCTCCCAAAAAATGTATTAAAAATTCTGGTCTCACTAATTAATGATTCCTTTGAAAAAGGTATCTTTCCAGAGTGCCTAAAGACAACCATTATTATTCCTCTTTATAAGGGTGGTGAAAAATCGAATGTCTGCAATTATAGACCTATTGCGTTACTACCAGTCCTATCCAAAATTATTAAGAGACTTATAAAAGTTTGACTTATGTCCTTTCCCGTTGAAAACAACATTTTATCACAAAGTCAGTTCGGCTTTTTATCTAATAAATGTACCAGTGATGCTATGTTTTCTGTACTACATGAGGTCTATCAATCACTAAACAATAATCTTAATCCTGCCTCTGTTTTTTGTGACTATAGTAAAGTTTGTAAATCACGACATTTTTATAAAATAACTAAATTTCTACGGAATCGAGGTATTTCTTTGAATTGATTCCAATCTTACTTGAGGAATAGAAAACAACTAGTTAGAGCAAATGATACTCTAGTCACAAAAGCATTGTATGTGGAGTACCACAAGGTTCAGTATTGGGTCCACTACTTTTCCTTATCTGTAAAAATGACATCAGTAACTTAAAAGTCGATGGAAAAATGTTTCTTTTTGCTGATGATACCAGTATCACCTGGAGAAACTCTAATATTGCAACTCTTCATGCAACTATAACTTCTGATCTACTTAAAATAAAAACCTGGTCCGAGTCTAATTTACTGTCTTTTAACGTGGATAAGACATTAGCAGTATCCAATAAACGAGCTCTTCAACCCTTGCTTCTTAATAACAGCCAGATCAGTATCATGGATTCTGTAAAATTTATTGTTATTTTTATTGACAGCGACCTTAAATGGTCCCTTCAAATCGATTTGTTAAGTAAGAAACCAGCCTGCTATGCAATATGGTCTATTTCGAAGGAAATCAAGCATCTGTCAAATAAATATATTTTTCTTTGTTCTAGTCTCATTTTCGATATGGCCTTCCTTTTTGGCATTCTAGTACAGCTGCCCAATCTAATGTTATTTTTAAATTACAAAAAAGAGCAATACGGTATCTTTTTGGCCTCAGTAGAGTATCACATTGCAGAAGCTACTTTAAAAATCACGGGATTTTAACTCTTCCATCTTTATATATTTCAAAAACTGTTAACTGTTGTAAGCTTTGTCCTTAAAATTGTACAATTTTCAGTGGCAATAAAGCATATTTCTATTCTATTCTATATCATATGTGATAAAATTAATTTTTGTCATTTTTTATTCTACATTTCACTTTACAGCTACCCTCCTTCTTAACGCATGCTTGCATTGATATTTTTAATCACATTGCCCTACGGACGTCATATCACTCTTCAAAATAATTAATTTACAGCAAATAACACTCTACACTCTACTAACGAACTACTTCCCAACTAAAACGCTTCGCACGGTCGACTGTAAAAGAGAAAGAATCAAACGTCGCCGAATTGAAAGCGTTCTACAATATATGTTGCCGCGGCTAAACTCAAGTGTTAACTGGGTGCAAATAAATATCAACACCGTATTACGGATCACGTTCAAAATCATCTAATAAAAGAATTATTCAAACAACCAGTAGAAAATATATGACCAGAAGACCAGAATCTCGTAAGATTCTTTAAGTCTTTAATTTTTGATGGATGTAACTGATTTACAATTACATACAATTACATTTAAGACAAATTAGTCACTTCAAATAAATTATTAAAGATTACTTTTTGATATGTTTCGAAATCATTTGGCTTCTGATAATTGCCATGAGAGTAAATCACAAGTGTGCAACAAAGTATTTATTAATCACATTTCGAGTTCCGTATTTCCAAATACACCTCTGAATAAAAAACGAAAGTGAAACGTTACCATCCTACGCTAAACCCTCTTATTACGTTCTTCATTATACCATATCTTCAACTTGATAGTATAATCAAAGAATATAGACGCTTATAAGCGCCTATATTCTTTGGTATAATTACTAATTAGGCCGTATGGCAGGTTCACTGTGAACTGCCACTTGCCAGGAAGCTACCAATTAGGAACCCTCTCATAATGTGTTACAGTTGCTTAAAAATCAGGCCCTTAACGAATTGGCCAACTAATGTTACAAAAGACCTCAGTGGCGAAGATCACGGATGTTGTTAAGGACATCTTAATTGATAATATGGCTTTAAATGCTTAGGAAATATTAAATTAGCAGAAATTTGTAGGAAATTAACGATATGTAGGAAACTACGCTAAGTAGTAGAAGGGTAGTCATTTAGATAGGAATATATTTGATGTATAATTTTAAGTAGCTTAATTTAAAAGTCGTTGAAAAAGGCTGTAAACCAATGTGCATTGAGTATACTCTTTATATTTATATTTATAAATACAACATTTGTTCCTAGGATAATTTCTCTAGGTATTTTGATAGGTTGTTTTATAATGAAAACATTGTCATTAGTAGATCTGTCTTTTTGAAAACCCTTTTGTTCTTATCCTATATATCGCTTTTGTATATTTTTTAAACTATTGCTACTAGCTTCTAATACCAATAAACCAATAATTACAAAGAATGGTTCTATTCTTCGTTCACAAATTGTTGAGAGCACGAAATATGCCTCAAACTCATAAAACGGTCGTAAATCATAGGCGTTCCTAAGGTGTTTATTCATTAAATAATAATATAATGTTTTAATACTGTTATATATAATATTGATAATATTTTAATACTAATATATTTAGCAAAAAAACAATTAAAACTTTCACGACTAATGTTGGTTATTATATTATATTAATAAAAATAAGAATTTAACCTTTAACAATTTTGTAAATAAGAATACCTTATCTCTTTGGATATTTCAATACTAATCTTCGCGTTTAATCACTTTACTAGAAAACCTGGAATTCATATCCGAAGGTACTATTCGTTGCAAGATAATTAAGATGGAATTCCCCAGATTTTTAATAATATATTTATATTCGAAACTTAACTTGAAAGGGTGAAGTTATTAAGAAACGAAAACAATTTTTTTGTTTAGTACGGTTTTGATCGAATGTAATTTACGGCTCGTCGGTGTTTCCGCGTCTACGGCAGTAATTAGCGTCTCGAATATTTCTTTTGCGAATTATATACAGTGCGTGAGTGATTTTTTATTCCATATACCTACGAACATATACGTACCTTTCGCTCGTGCTCGTTTTGTTGGATTGTTTGTGATGGCTTCATCATCAAGTTTTACACCGGTACTGTGGCGTACAGTCAGTAAGTCTGTCTATTCACCAAGAGAGAAGACTATTGTCCTGAATGTTCACGATGCTCTGGTTTCTCAGAATCCCACAAACACTGTTCGCAACATAGTCGAAAGTTGTGCCAACATGACTGGCGTAGGAGAGTCAACTTTATATAGGTTCCTATCAGAAAGAAAAAAACACGGTATAGCTAACCCAAACAGAAACGAAAACTTAAAGAGAGGGAAAAAGCCTATTGAAATTGATGAATTTGCCAAAAATGGTATTCGAAGGAAAATTCATGGATATTTTTTCAAAAAAGAAATACCAAACCTAAACAAAATTTTACAAGAAGTTAGAGACGACCCGGATTTGCCTCATATCGGACGAACTAAATTGTGGCAAGTTTTAAAAGAATTAAATTTCCGGTGGGAGAAATCAGACCGAAAATCACTTTTGATTGACCGGGAGGAGAAGATGATGTTGGAGAAGAAATTATCTAAGATTCATACGAAAATTCCGGGCTGAAGAAAGGCCTATCTTCTACCAGGATGAAACGTGGGTAAACTCAGGTCATACTCTAAAAAAATTTGGTCGGATAAAAATATATTAAGCTCTAGGCAAGCCTTTATGGAAGGTTGGTCTACTGGTATCTCCCCACCTTCTGGTAAAGGCAGTAGATTAATAATTTCTCACATTGGCAGTGAAAAAGGATATTTGTTAAGCATGGTTTGTTGGAATTTCATTCCAAAAGCACAAAAGACTATCACGAGGAGATGACAGCTGATGTTTTCGAAGAGTATTTTGAGCAAATGATTGAACACATACCACCAAATTCAATTATAGTATTAGATAATGCACCTTATCATTCACGACTAGTAGAAAGACTTCTAACGAATGCGTGGAAGAAACAGGATATTCTTGACTGGCTGCGGAATAAGTATCTGCCTTACGAAGATGGAATGGTAAAAGCAGAACTTTTAAAACTTGCCCGGCAACACAAATCTAAGTTCAAGAAATACGTAGTTGACAAAATGGCGGAAAGGCGAAACATCACAGTCTTTAGACTTCCACCCTACCACTGCGAAATAAATCCAATTGAACTCATTTGGGCACAAATAAAAAGTTATGTGGCTAGAAAAAATACGTCATATAAAATACAAGCTGTACGTGAATTGTTATACGAGTCTTTATAACATATTACAAAACAAAACTGGAAAGATGCAGTAAGACATGTAATAGAAGAAGAACAAAAAATGTGGGATCTTGATAACATAATTGATGCGACCGTAGAGATTATTAACCTAATTATTAACCCTCAAGACGACTCGGATTCCGAAGTTGATCCTATTTATTTTGAATTTGAATAGTTTTCTAATCGTAATTATATAAGGTAAGTAATAGTAGTTGTAATCGTAAGGTATTAAAGGGGAAAGGCGCAAAATGTCGCCTGTCAAAATGTTCAATGTGTTTTAAATGTATCCATTTTTTTTTCAAATCCTGAGAAAACTAAAGAGCATTTTTGAAAAATTTAAAGGCAGAATGAAATATTTTTTAGAATAAATAAAAAGTTTCTTTTGCATGCAATATTTTCAATTAACAATTATACTATATTTTCTCTTTTATTTTCACCCCTGTTACATAACATATTAAAATAAACATTGTAGAAGTTTTCAGGGACTTTCTGCCCTGAGTAATAATGTAATCTTTCATTCTGCGTTTAAATTTTTCAAAAATATTTATTAGTTTTCTCCGGATTCGAAAATAATGGATACATTTAAAACACATTGGAAATTTTGCCAGGCGACATTTGGCGCCTTTTTCCTTAATTAAATAAATGTATCTTATCTTTTCCAAATGGCAAGAAACTTTTTATTTTTGAATAAAATAAATAAGTTTTATTAAAAAATACAATTTACATAAGTACAATTTAAAAAATATATTTATTTAGTTCAAATAAATGTTTCAATCATATAATCTACGACACTGGTCGTTCATCTCTAACCATTCAAAATACCCCCGTAATAGGATTATAAGGTATTGTATTCCTTCAGATATAAGGTGGGTTAGTCGGAAACGTCTTAAACCGTCAGTTTTAGGTTGGTTTTTACTATTATATCGTATTACCTATCCTCTCTGTATTTCAGTTTTCTAATTAGGGTTAAACTTGTAGTGAGCTATCAACAAATTGTGAACCGACTGTAGACCTAAAAATAATTTTGTTTTACTTACCCTTTCCGATTCCCCCCTAAATCCTACTATCCCTAAACATCACTGGCACAAGCAATTTAATATTCCACGTAAATTAGGTACTATAATGAACTGACAAGGATTCCATCGTGGAAATTATGCCTGTATATATGTGAAAATGTTTGGGTCAACTTCCATCCAGCTATAGAGCATGCCCAAGGGTACCAAGCAGTACCAACCTAGGGCAAAATCAGACAAACACCTCAGTCAAACACCAAACGGCTAAACCAAGAACAACAACAACCAATGGACCCTTCATTCCGCAAGAGGCACAGGAGGAACGTACCAACCAATTGTTTGTGAAAATGTTCCAAGAAACGATGAAGAACTTTCTGTTCCAACTTAGCTGAACAATCAACCAACTGATATTGGGGCATCTGGGGATAGGCTCCTAAAATTCCGGAGGATTAAGAACCAACCTAAATACACTAGTTTAGTGGTCATAAATAGACTGTAAATGATCACGACAAGAACACGATAGACCAAGCTCACCCAGCACGCGACCGTAAAGTTTCCTGAATGTGATATCTAGACATTACAAACGTTACAATAATTAACCACTATGGAAGTATCAACAATATCAGTCCAGATGGGACAATAAACAATAAGCAATACTTTAGGATATTTCAGACCAAAAGATCCTTTATCTAACGAAGACTTGGATGCGATCTTGAACATAGATGAACCATCAATATTAATAGGAAATCTAAATTCCAGATCTCCTAATTGAAACGATAAAGATACAAACAGAAACGAAAGAATTCTAAGCAACTATCTAGAAAATAGAGGACACCACGGTAACAGGGTCCACAGAATTCACACACTTTCCAAGAATTGACATATCTGAACATAACTATGATAATATAATCTAGGACTACAAACTGAAATAAATTAACTAGCAGAAGAATCGGGTGACCACAACCCCATACTTATAGAAATAGACACATGGGAAAAAGATCACTCTGCAACATACCTTTCATAGGCAACTTCCCAAACACCAACAGCCTGGAGTAACGAGAAGAACAAGTCCTAATAGAATATAAAAGCATATTAAAAGAAGCATTGACAAACAGCACAATGAAAGACAAATACATGATCAGAAAAGGTCGTTTTATACCAGGTAAATTAGCCAAGAAATAAAGGAATTAATGAGGGGAAAAGGCCGACCTACAAAAAAGAGCCAGAAGAACAAGAAATCAAGAAGACAGAAACAGGGCAAATTGATTAAATCGACAAGATAAGCAAGTACTCCAAAACTAAAGGTCTCACGTCTGGGAAAACCATGTAAAAAAATAAGACGAACAAGGCCTAAGCATTTAGAGAGAATTCTGCGAAACGAAAGGAAACTAATTCCTCCACTACATGAAGAGAATAGTAGAGTCTATGCTACTGAAGTCAAAGGTAAAGTGATGAGAAGAACTCCCAAAAGAGTGTGTATATATTCTTTCAGTGCTACCAAATTACCACCAGCTAGAAGATATTGACTTTATTGAAAAAGTTGAAGAATTGTACAAAAAAATCCCAAAAAGCAAGGATAATTAATATTAACTCCCAGCCTTCCAGCGGGCTAATCAGAAAGAGCTATCGAAGGCCTAGACGAAATTTCCAAAAGTCTCAGAAATATTTTTTTCCTAAATCAGTCGTTTGTTCAATTAACGTAATAAACTACATGCTCGAGGCAAGATTGAGGCCCTTCCCAAATCGATAGAAAGAAATTAATGTAACAACCATACATAAAGTAGTGAATGATTCTCTTAAAACTACAAGGATAAACAGAAATATTAAGATTAATCACCGAAGCTCAATTTGGATTCAGAGCTCAACCCTCAAGTGAGCTACAACTACTTAGACTAATGAAATGCTGTTGAATTTATAATACACATAAGCAGTTTTCCTGGATTTAAGTGAAGCTTTTAACAAAGTAGGGCATGAAGAACTGATATTCAAAATAAAAGAATATAGACACAGAGGAACCATGACGCGATTGATTTTATGGTACCTAGCTGTCCGGAAGAGCAGGGTTATGGTAGGACATGTCCTATTAGAGTATTAGACTCCAGAAGGGGGAGTAGCGCGAAGAACAGTATTGTCAACTCTACTGTACTACGTATACACTGCAGACGATTAAAGAATTCACGGAACTTTAATCAGTCGTTACAAATGTAATTAATCTATAATAGGATTTATATATATATATATATATATATATATATATATATATATATATATATATATATATATATATACATCGGCTTAGAACGTCTTTCGACGTTGTCCGATACCTAAACACCATCTCTTCCTATCTTCGCAGTCGTTTGTTGTTAAATTTCTTTCGCTCATGGACTTGTTTACGCGTGTTGCCATTCTAATCTGGGTCTTCCTCTTTTCAGTCGACCTATCGGTTGCCATTCTATTACTTTTTTGGGGAGTCTTGTTGCTGGCATCCGTTAAACATGCCCATACCACCTTAATTGTTTCTTTTCTATATCTTGCGTTATATTTCCTTCTATTCCCATACGTTGCTTTATTACATCATTTCTGATTAGGTCTCGTCTGGAAATACCTAAAGATCTTCTCATTGCATCCATCTCTACTGCTTCTATTCGCTTTTTGTTCTTTTCACTAATTCTCCATGTTTCAGCGCCATAAAGAAGCGTAGTTTTAATCATGGTCTCATATATATTAAATTTTCTTCCTTTCGTTATGTCTTTACTCTACAGTATACCATTGAGACATCCTAAGACTTTTTTTGCTCGAGTGATTCGTTTTTCTATTTCCCGTGTATCAGTTCCTGTATTGTCAAAGGCAACACCCAAGTAGTCATAGCTCTGACAGCAGGAAATATGTTGTCCGTTTTCGAGGTCTATGTTATCTGACTCGTTTCCAATACAAAGATATTTGGTTTTTGTTGTATTGACATTCATTCCCCAGTCGGTATATTCTTCTATCAGTTTTCTAAGCATCTACTGCATGTCTTCCCTGTCGGTCGCTAGCACTACCTGGTCATCAGCAAACTGGAGTGTATATATACATTCATTGCTAAGCTCTATACCCATCCTATGCACCTTTCTTTTCCATCTTTCCAATGCCGCTGCAACATATATCTTGAATAAGGTTGGTGAGATACAGCATTCCTGTAGCAAGCCTTTTGTAACCAGGAATTCTTCCGTTAGATATTTTCCTGTTTTTATCTGTGCCTTTGAGTCTCTATATAGTTCTTGTACAGCATTTATCAATGTGTGGTTGATGCTAGATCTTTTCAACGTTGTCCACAGTTTTGTTAAGGGGATGTTGTCATATGCTTTTTGCAGGTCTACAAAAGTAATATGAGTTTCTAGATTCTTAGCCGATCTTTTTTCTATTATTTGTTTAAGACAAAATACGTTATCGGTGCACGATCTTCCTGCACGGAACCCGCTTTGTTCTTCCTCTTTATTGTGTTTATATTCTTCCTCGATCATATTTCTCAAAATTCGTCCATACAGTCTGCTCAGGATGCTGGTTACCGATATGCCTCTATAATTATTACAATTCCTTTTGTCCACCTTTTTGTGTATTGAGGACATGTATGCCGTTCTCCATTGTTCTGGTACTGGGTGTCCATTTAGACACTGATTGATCACATACGTTAATTTTTCAAATCGTTTATGAGTTCCATTCTTAAGCATTTCAGCATAGATTCCCTCAGGTCCAGCGGATTTACCATTCTTTAGGGTCATTACAGCCTTCCTTACTGTTTCGATGTCTACCCTCGCTTCCTCTCCTTGTATATGTACTGACTGTGTTGGGGAGTTCGCTAGGTTTAATAGGATTTACATCTGTCAACTATTTATTTAAAAGGTTTCTATATTTTATGACGAAGCAAGTTGAATGCAAATTCATCAGTTATTTAGATACTGGGTTGTGTATGTAGATTATGATTTTACGCTACCTTTGATGATATATGCTTCTTTTCTCTCTCCAGAGTGCTGGATTGTGGAATATCGTGGGTGGGTCGCGTTGAAGCACATTGAGTGGAATGTTATACAAAACTGTGTTAATCTTGCGGTAGTTGTACTAGCCAAAGAAAGTTGGGTAGTTATAGTGATACACTTTGGCACCCACCGTTTCTGATGGGTCGTTCGATGGTTACAACTTTTCAAATGATTACTGATATGTTTGCTCTCTGAAATCCATTTCCTTCGTTTTGCGCTTCCGTTTATATCTCTTTGTTTTCTTCTGTTATCTTTTACGAGTACTTATGGTAAGCCTGTTTCTTTTCAACCACTTTTCAGTTGTTATTGTTGTTACATATTGTTTTAACGTCTTGGGTATAATTTCTTCTTATAGAAAATATAGAAATCTATATAATATAATATACTACCCATTGGAGATATGATCCTACAAAAAGAAGAGTAGTCATCAAAAACATTGTTTATATTTTTACAAACAAAACACAAGTACAATCAAAACGGAACATTAACATCAACTCTAAAATTTTACAAATACTGTTTAAATACTAATGTTGGGACTGCAATTGTTCACGTACTGTTGAATCAGTATAAGTTTCTTCAAATAACGTTTTCTTGTACGTCTCCTCCACGTGAGAGGTCTCCTTTAACCGCATTTCAGCGGTATTAATGATCGACTGATATATCTGCCTATACTTCATCAAAGTTTTTTGAAAATCAGACTTCTTCAACCTGTAGATGTGACAAATTTCGACTGCACTAATACTTGCCGATCTTTTTTGTCCCTTCACCACTAGAGATATTTCCCCAAAGTATGCGCCGTCTTGCAAATGGCAAATTTCTTTGCCAGAATGGGTGTAAACAGCAACTGTGCCACTAGCCAAAAAGTACATCGCTTCTCCAATCGTCCCTGCTTGAATTATTGCGTCATTGGGCAAGAAGATTTCCGATATCAGAACCTGTACTATATCGCTCACTTGATCTTTCGAAAGTTCTTTAAAAATGGACACGTTGGATATCAAGTATCTACAAATCCCCATGTTGATATCCTTTTTGAGATTATCTGAAAGCAGGTACGTAATTAAGTCTTCTTTGAAGTAACTTCCTTGATATTTAAAGTGGTAATAAGTGGTGATCTTCTTCCTCAAATTTATCGGAAGTTGCTTTTGAATCATATATTCTTCCAGTTCATTCATAATCTTCTGGTATTTAATTTGGGTCGACCTGTTGGCTAAAATACTTAGAGCAATGATGATCCAAGTCGATATTATTAATATTTTTCCTACCAGATATCCAAAGACAGCAGTAACAAAGTCTTCTGGTTTCTTAAAGTGCTCTTCAAAGTAGACTTGAGGAAGCGTTATTCCTAGCAAATAGGCTGAACTTCTGAACATATAATCAATGTATTCCTCGTAAACATTGATATCAGAAGTATTCTCTGGATCTGGTGCTTGAAAATTATACCTAATGATAATTTTTAAGCCAATCACTAAACACGTAAAGAAGTGCAAAATAAACAAGAACAAAGATATACAGCAAATGGTAAACAATGTGGTTTTTGACTTAATGTTGGTAAGCGCTGAAACTCGTAGAATCAATTTCATTAGAGTCCACACTCTAATCGCTCTAGAGAAGCAAAAGATGTTTTGAATACCAATGAAGATCAATGGTGGGTGCTCCATCCCCAAAAATATCAAAAACTTCATAGATCCTAGAACATCTGATACAAAAAACGGTCCAAACACATAGTTCTTGGCAATTTTCCATGGGTCTAGCTCTATAGTTTTGGTCTTAGTCACTATATATCCAGTGAAGAAGTTTGTGACAATATCAACAAATGATAAAAAGTCTAGAGCTACTGAAACAGTTCTATGCCTTGCAGTAATTTTAAACCTCTTTATACATGTGTCCAGTGGTTTCACAATTAACATCATGACGTAGAAAAGCAACAGATAAACTTCATACCATTGCCTGAATTTGCTCAATGGGTGGATAATATAAGTATAACCAGAACTGATTTGTCTTAGTTGTTCCTTTCGCATTGATTTCTCGCTTTTGAAGTATAAACACGCAAGAGGATTCGTTTCTGATATTACCAACAGCTTCAACCATCGTTTTCGAAAACTGGATCTGTAACCCAAACTTTCAAACTTCTTCTCAACGTAGTCAGGTAGTAATATTTCGCAAGAATGTGGCATTCTTGTGACTTTCTGTTAGAAATAACTGACACAATATTGTCAAAATCTATTGTTAATGTGACAATAAGCTTACCACAAGTTTTTCACTGACAGATGATAATTATGACGTTGGCGTTACTATTTTAACCATTTTAAATATCGTCTTCTATTTTTGTATCGTCTATTACATTTTTTTTGTCAGGTCTTGTACCATTTAAACTTTTAGTTATTTGTTGCTTCATGTTTTTCTTTATCTGTCTTTACGTTTTTGTTTGATTCCTATAGAAGTTACATATAATTTTAATGTTTCTACTGTCTATGTTTTTATTTAAAAAAAAATTCTTTGGGCATATTAGGTTGCTTCTTGTTCTTCTTCCTTTTTGTATGTATGCTTTAAAGCCTGTTTTTTCCTTAATATTAGCCTAATAAATTGTTTAAATTACCGCACCATCGTTTTCTTGGTCTGCCAATACTTCTTCGTCCATTTGGTGACTTATATCGTGCTATTCGTACTATCCTATCCTCTGCTATTCTACTAATGTATTCGTTCCACTCCTGTTTCCGTTTTGTCACTCATCCATTTATGTATTCAACTATATTGCATGCTCTTCTTATGTTTTCGCTTCTTTCCCTATCCAACAGACTTTTCCCTGATATTCGTCGAAGTATTTTCATCTCTGTTGTTTCTAGTAGTCGTCTCTTTTTAGATGTGTCAGGTCTTGTCTCCGCCGTGTATGTTAATATAGGTTTAATTGCTGCTTTATAGATTCTTGTTTTTGTGTCTTGTCTTAGGTTTTTCTTCTTCCAGATTGTGTCATTAAGAGATGCCGCCACTTTACTTGCTTTTAAGCTTTGTTGTCGTACTTCTTCTTCAACATCTCTGTAACTAGTTATATCTATTCCCAAATATCTAAACCGTGCTTCTTGCTTTCTCAATGCCATCAATTTCGATTTTACATCGTAGTGGGTATTTAGATGTTGTCATACATTTGGTTTTTTCTGCTGATATTATCATATTGTATTTCTTGGCTGTAGTATTGAAGATGTGTGTTAATCTTTGGAGCTCGTCTTCTGTCCTGGCGATTAATGCGGCGTCGTCTGCATGACATAATATTTTGATTTCCTAGTTCCCCATTCTGTAGCCATGACCTTTACGTACTGCTTGTATTATTTCGTCCATTATTATATTAAAGAGAAATGGGCTTAACGAGTCACTGTATTGGATTATGGAAGCAGATGTTTTCGATGGTTTGTATAATATTGATTGGTATGTTTCATTTATATAGTAGGTGTAAGACGTCTTCGACTTGGATGCGATAGAAAGCCTTTGTCAGGTCTATAAAACATAGATATGCTGGTTTATTGTACTTGATGGCCTTTTCTGTGATTTGATTTATTATAAATAAGGCGCCTAGGTAGGATCTTCCGGATATAAATCCTTGTTGTTCTTCTGATTAAGTTGTTAGTTTATTGATTTTGTTTGTTAGGACTTATGGTAAGCTTAAGTGCGGTGTTTAGTAGATTTATACCTCTATAATTGTTGGGGTCTTCTTTATCTCCTTTCTTGGACATTGGTATCATTATGCTGCTTCTCCATGCGTTTGGTATCTTGCAGTGCAATATTAGTTTTTGAATAAGTTTTGTCATCTCTAGGGTTATACTTTCTCCTTCGTGTTTTAGAAGCTCGCAGGTTATTTCGTCTGGTCCTGGTGACTTTCTATTTTTAAGTGAATTTATGGCTATCTCTACTTCCTGAAAACTGATTTCTATTTCGTGTCTTAATTCAGGTACGTTATTGTGTTGATTATTATTTTCCTTTCCTTTAAACGGTTCCGTCAGGTATCTTTCCCATTCGTTTACTGGTATGTTATTGTATTCCTTCAATTCTGCCATTTCTTTCCGTTGGTTTCTTAGGAATCTCCATATTTGTTTTTGTGTACCGTAGAAGTCGCTTTCCATTTTTTTTGTAATTTGTTTCCAGTGTTCATATTTTGTTCTTCTTACCAACTGCTTTGTTTCATTTCGTATTCTTCTATAAGTGTCTCGAGATTCTGGAGTATTTGATGTTTTGTACTCCGTGTAGGCCTCTCGTTTCTATTTACATTTCTCTTTTATTTCTTTTCTGAACCATGGTGTATTGTTATTGTTTCTTTTGTTCAGTATGACTTTGCGTTTTCTTAGAGTTTCTGTTGCTGCTCCTTCAATGTTGTTTTTAATTTCCTCCCAGCTCGCGTTTACATCTTCGATATCGTCTATTTGTTTCAGCTGTATCTTCTGTGCTAGCCTCCTTTCTTATCTTTGCTAGTACTAGTTTGTGTTCACTCCCTGTGTCTGCTGAGTTTAAAGTTCGGATATCTAGAATTGGCTTTGGGTGGATTTTTCTATTAGTGACTATAAAATCAATTATAGATTTGCATAACGTTTTCAATCTGAATAAGATCATTTTCAGTGCATTCTGTTAGTACTTGCAGCTAACTTATAAATTGAAGTGGAGACATCAATATATGGTTTACATATTATAAATTTAAAATATAATGCGACCCTAGGTCGATGACATTGGTTGTAAATGTTATTACTTAAACAGCAACATGGTTCCTTGCTCAACTGGAACACGTGACGTGGTTGTTGTCAGTTCAAACGACACAGACCAACTGGCTCAGGTGACAGAATGTAAAATTCAGGATGACAGCGTTAACATGACGAGGTAGTAGTCGATTTTTGGGTATGATCGGAAACCAATGTAATTTTTGAAATATTATTACAAATTTTATATTTATATGCTATAATCCAGTAAAATAAGACAAAAAAGGAGGCAAACCTCGGAATGAATGAAAATAAGCTGAAAATTTGCATACGTCTTTATTTTGATGGTATAAAACTTACCTCAAAAGTCTCATATAATCACGTGTCCGCGACTTAAGATATTAAAGGTCAAAGGTCACGAAAATGAGTTTTCTGCAAATATCTCGTTTCCCTTACACTTTATGACATTTAAGGTGGTAAGAAAAATTGTAGAATGGAAAATTCTCTTCAATTTTTGTCTCAAGTACTTTTAATGTAACTTCAATCCTTCTAAGATAGAGCGCAAAGAGTGGAGGACCGCTTACCTGTGTATACGGTAACGCGAAGTCAGCCAGTAGGATTCAATAAATAATAATTTATATAGTTAATTATTCACTTAAAATACTATTATTATCATTAAATTTTTACTATTTATTATTTAATAAACTATATTTATAGATATTAATTATAAAATATATATTTTTTATATAATATTTATTTTATTTTTAACAAACATACAATATTAAATAAAATACTTTTCGTCCATATTACTACGAATATTATATCTCGAAATACAAATCTCTTGTACGGCGGTTGCTGTTTCTGCGAAGCTGTAGCAGATACTCCTTTGTTAAATATGACCTAACAGGTTTTTTTTTTAATATGAGTTTCTACACACCGTGGCGAATGAGTTTGGGACTTCTATGTATATACGCACAATAGCGGTGGAGGGATATTTCACTTGATGATGGGAATGGTAGGGTAGTGCTATTTCTCTGCGTTAGTATTTCTTTACCGAAAAAAAATTATTTTATTATATTTTTATTTTATTTTTATAAAAAATTATTTCTAATTAAAAGCTGTTAATATCACTACAAAACAAGCCAGAGACGATGCAGATTTTCTCATTGTAGAAAGAGCTATTGCAGAGTCTGAACATGTAGGAAAAACTTCCGTCATTGTAGGAGAAGATATTGATTTGCTAGTTATCTTGATAGGACGAGCTCAATCACATCAACAAGAAATTTTTTTTAAAAAAATTGGTAAGGGTAATGCGGAGACAAAATTATATTCATCGAAAAGTTTTAATAAATACCCTCATTTTAAGAAACACATCTTATTTTTACACACGTTTAGTGGATGTGATACGACTTCTGCGATTTATAGGAAAGGTAAAATATCGTTTATTAAAATGTTCGAAAAAAATCACCATTTACATCAGTCACCTCAACTATTTCAACAAAAAAACTGCTCTGTACAAGAATTATTTGAAAATGGAGTACGTATTTTCTTAGCAGCGTATAATGCTCCAACATCAGAAGACGATATAGACTCTTTTCGATACACCCAGTTCATCAAATCAACAAGACTCAACAAACCAGTGCAGTTATCAAGTCTTCCACCTTCAAGTGCAGCAGCTCGTCAGCATATCATTCGTGTCTATTATCAGACCCAAATTTGGTTGGGAAATGATTTAGAACCCCAAGAATTCGGCTGGGTAATGCAAAATGAATTTCTGGAACCAATAACAACATTATTACCGCCAGCACCAGAAGAACTGCTGAATACAATATTTTGCAATTGCAAGAAAGGTTGTGGTTCTAATTGCGGATGCAGGAAATCAGGATTGCAATGTACTTTAATTTGTGGGCAGTGTAATGGACAATCATGTCTAAACGCTTCATCAACTTCAGATGATTTCAACGAAGAAAGTGAATATGCACCTGATATTCTTGAATATTTTTATTCTGATACTTTAATAAACGAGAATGATGATGATGAATCCGATATTGAGCAGTCAGAGGAAGAAGAAGAAGAAGAAGAAGACGATGAAGAAGAAAATTAATACAAAAATATTAACCATACATAATAAAAGAATATATATTATATTTGTAACTTTAATAAATCGATTATTGGATTAATAAATAAATATATAATTTAAAAAAATAATAAATATGATTTTTTCAGTATTTAATTAAATATAAAAATGATTATTGTTGAATTCTGCACTTGATCTTAATTTATCGTATATACAGCTGTTAAAAATATAATTAAAGTTCATTTGAAATATTTCATTTAATATTGTATGTTTGTTAAAAATAAAATAAATATTATATAAACAATATATATTTTATAATTAATATCTATAAATATAGTTTATTAAATAATAAATAATAAAAATTTAATGATACTGGCTGACTTCGCGTTACCGTATACACAGGTAAGCGGTCCCCCACTCTTTGCACTCTATCTTAAGAAGGGTTGAAGGTACATAAAAGTACTTGAGACAAAAATTGAAGAGAATTTTTCATTCTACAATTTTTCTTACCAACTTAAATGTCATAAAGTGTAAGGGAAACGAGATCATCATCCAGCCTCAAGAGTCCACTGCTGAACATAGGCCTCTTCCTCATGTTTCCAACCCCGTCTATCTTGCGCCGCTCTCATCCAGTTTTTATTGAGTCTTCTTAAATCGTCAGTCCATCTTGTAGGTGGTCGACCGACGCTTCTCTTGTCTTCCCTTGGCCTCCATTCCAATAACCTCTTTGTCCATCGCCCATCTGTCATTCTGGCTATGTGTCCTGCCCATCTCCATTTTAGTCTGGGAAACGAGATATTTGCAGAAAACTCATTTTCGTGACCTTTGACCTTAAATATCATAAATCGCTGACACGTGATTATATGAGACTTTTGAGGTAAGTTTTATACCATCAAAATAAAGACGTATGCAAATTTTCAGCTTATTATCTTTCATTCCGAGGTTGCATCCTTATTTTACCGGACTACTACAAATTCTAACAGAATGCACTGATGATGATCTGATTCAAATTGAAAACGTTATGCATTTCTATTTGTTGGACGAAACTTTTAATAAAAAGTTTTAATAAAAAAAAAATTTATACCAATATACAAATTTAAAGTTTTTACTTCTGTATTAGTTGTATAATATTTATATTTATTGTTTAGAATAATAAAATTTTTATACTGAATAAAATAACTTTAAGGTAATTTTTTAATTATTAATTAATTATAGTCTGGTCAAAATTATATCGGGCACCTCTTGTTTTTTATAATTTACATACAAAATTAGTAACACACTAAATTACCTATCAAATAATTTTTAGACATTAAACAGATCAGTGATGGACTTTCTTATATCGGATCTTCAATCATCGCTCTAAATTTTACAGCAAACCCATACACCACATAACACCATCTTTATGTTTAAAAGCTTGATAAGCAGCTTTCCTCGAATTAAAGAAGAATAAACTTACTTAGCACAACATTAAGGCTTACGACAAAGGTTATAAAAAAAACGGGTGTGGCAGTCCAGTGGGACTGCCGGTAGAAGTTATACTTCTATACACGCGTTCGCCGTTAAAATTTTTTATAGGAGTCAATCTGCACAATCATTACATATGTAATGCTATAGGTAAGACAGAGCAGAAAGAGAAAAAGAATTAGGTATATAGGTATATGGTGCATCGTTTGCTGTATATAAACATTTGACCTGTAATAGGAGTATAGTAAATGAAGGATTGTATCAATATTTTAATGAAAATATATATTTTTATTTTTATATATGTATAAAAGGAGTTGAATGCAAAAAAAAATTTACACATACTTTAGTAAAATTCATTGTTTATTTTGTTATTAATATAAAATTTACAATACAATAAATACACTGCAACATAATTCAATATAATAATACAATATAAATTAAAATGTAATATTCATAAGTATTTAAAACTGCCAATATACATACTTACTTTTCGAAGATAAAAATAAAAAACCAACAACACGGATTATGTTGTAAATTTTCACTTTATTTTAAAATTTATGTTTTTTGCGTATATTACATATATTTAATAAGATTAACGTGAGGTTTTTAAATATTTCAAAAATAAAAAAGGAAATTTATAATTGGGATTCGAACTCACAACCACCAGCGTATGAACCAAACATGTAAAGGAGTTGCCAATTCATCGAGTTAGAATCTATGGAGAAGCTATGAGCATATTAACGTATGTACTAAAAACGGCGTAGGTAGGCGTGGCTAACTGTGATATCAATATGGCGGTGGGATCATGGCCGGACTCAATAATATTAAAACTACTATAAAAATATGACTAGTTATTCAGAAGATTTAATCATAATCTAAAAAAGTGCAATACATTTTTAATAAACTATGATTTATTTATCCCGCGGTAAACACTAAAAACACGATATATTATACATAAAGATAAATTAATACAGTCAAATACTATTAATTTATTCTCTGAAGTACGGGCCATTACTTTGTTTACATATTTGTATTCTAACCTGTAGAACGTTATTCCTGAAGATTTTTTATTAACATTGCTTCTGCCACTGCAACTACGTTGAGAACAAGAAATTATGCACTATCACAATATATTATTACAGTTTCTATAAAAGTGTTATAAAACTAAAAATATTCGAAAAACAACCAACGTAAATAAACATATACGATCTGTCAAAAGTGGCAAAACAATATGGCCGAAGTGAGGTCGTTTTTAATCACGTGATGCCCTCTCCATAGATTCTAACTCGATGTGCCAATTAGACATGACACTAACGGATTTCAAAATTGACAGTTCTCGGTAAAACAGTGATTATTTTGTAATACAAAAGCCTAAAATAAAAACGTTTAATTTTAAATAATACAAAACATATCACATAAATAATAATATTAATACATATTATATTATATATAATATTATATATATATATATATATATATATATATATATATATATATATATATATACAATATTATATATAATATATATAGTATTATATACAAAAGGAACATTTTTGTTCTCGAGAGAGGAAGAGAGAGAAAATATATCTTCTGTCTCTCTCTTATTCATTATCTTACATATGTAATGGTTTCACAGATTCACTCTCATGCAAATTTCCAACGCCGACCGTGCGTATAGAAGTATAACTTCAAAAAAAGATGAATTCTGAATTTATGAATTCATGTTTCATTAAATTTATAATATTAAATATCGTTAAATATAGATTGTGAGGTAACATCCTGTAGATTCGGTAAAGCCCTCGTTGTCTTTCTCAAGACCCATCGTCATCACCCACCGAAGAATCCACCTGAATCGCCGGAAAGAGTACACAGGTGCTTTCTCAGGATCCGGAACTTTGGTGCGCAGTTTTCGTACTATCAGACAGTTGTTACGACCAGCGTGTTCGCTAACCATGCTTCCTCAGATTTTCTTAGATTACTTTACCTAGATTTTTAATTGTTTCTACATTTAACTGTGTGTCTTTGAGGAGTAACGGATTCAACACCTGCTGTCACATTTAATTTGTACGCTGTATGAATTCAGTTGGATTTTAATTGCTAGTATAGTAGTTTACTACAGTTTTCTTTGCTAATATCGGCATCAAAAAATCGGACCGTAAAAATGCACAAAAATTTATTGAATAAATACACAATAGAGGAAAAATAAACAAAAATAAATACAACTACGCAATCAGTTCAAAGAAGATATACAGGGTGAATTTTTAGTACGGCATTGATCGATAACTTTATTATAATATAGAATAGTCAAACAAGTTATTTAAAAAACTGAAAAAAATTGCTCAAAGCGATAAATGAGAATAAGTGTAAAGCAATCTCAACAGGAAAGCTTACGTATTGACCCACAAACTTTATAAAAATTCCTGATTTAATAGACTTTTACTCGGATAACACTCCCATTATATTAACTATTAGTGAAAATATCATTCAAAAGCCTTACAACGCTGTGTTAGTCAACAATAAAACGGACTGGGACAGCTTTAAAATTATACTAGAAGAAAGAAATGATTTGGCAGTGTCATTGAAAACTCAAGAAGACTTGGACGCTGAAGTGGAAAAAGGCCATATCTATATTCAAGAAGCTTCCTGGAAAAATATTCCTCAACTACTAAGAAGATTGAAAGGAAAAAACTACCCTAAGGAAATCTTGGAATAAGTCTATGAAAAAATAAGACCAACAAAAAAATTGCAACTACCCAGAACACCACAAGACAAAACAAAAGTAAACCACCTTGCCTCACAACTAAAGAGGTAGATTAGACAACTTAAGAATGAATCCACGCAGCCTACCAGGAATTTAAAATCAATAATTGACTATTTCATTCATCGTAAAGATTCTAAACTAAAAACGAAGGACGTGAAGGTGTTTAGAGGGCCAGAATGTGGAAGTGACCACCATATGATTATTGCAAAAGTAATGGTGACATTTAAGAGAGAACAATCAAGTCACAAAAATGATGAAGTAACAGACATAGGAACAACCATAGAAAACATAAAATATAACCTGGAAAGCTTTAAACAAGATTCGACAGAGTTCTTATATAAAATTAGAATAGCTCAGAAAATAAAAAATATAGAAACAAAGGACTTAGACCCTGAAAGTCTGTATGAGGTAATTAAAAAATATATTCATGAAGCGGCAAATGAAGCACTGGGAAAAGTTGAAAATCGGAAAAAAGGAAAACCTGAATGGTTGTCAACGGAACTAGAAGAGAAAGTTCTCAAGAAAAAACAAGCATATCACATATGGCTTCAATCCAAAGATCCTCAAGACAGAGAAATATACGCTAAATGGAATAGAGAAGTTAAAAAAGACGTGGATAAGGCGAAAAATATAAACTGGGAGGCTAAGTGTGATGAACTGGACAGATTTATGGGTGGAACAAAAGTGGCGCAAGCTTGGAAAACATTAAAACAGTTTAGGAAAAATGAGAAAAATGAAGACAACATTTCTCTCATAAAGTTAAATGAATGGGAAGAATATTATACGAAACTGCTGAAAGAGGATAGAGTAGAGTACAGATGGGAAAAGATAAGGGAATTAATAGACAACAGAGACGAAAGACAGGAAATCCCTATAATAACATTATCTGAATTGACGGAAACCTTAAAAGAGGTTAAAAACGGAAAAGCCGCAGGGCCTGGAGACATTCCCATAGAGCTGGTTAAATATGGGCCGACTGCACTTTTAGAATTAATAGTAGACCTTTTCAATAAATGTATGTGTGGAGACCAGGAAATTCCTAGAGATTGGAATAAATCTTATATAAGCTCCATATATAAGAGAGGGAATAAAAGAGACTGTTCCAATTATAGAGGTATTAGTGTGACGAGCTCTGTGGGCCGGTTGTACGGCAGAATACTAAAGAAGAGGGTTGAAAGACAGATACAAGATATTGAAGAACAAAGCGGCTTTCGTACCGGGAGATCCTGCCTTGATAATATATTTATCCTACGACAAATAATTGAAAAGCGTGTCGAAAGAAGTAGAGAGACCCATTTGGTATTTATAGACCTTGAGAAAGCATATGATAGTGTCCCGTTAAAGAAAATGTTTGAGGTCCTCAAAAGGTCCGGATTGGATTCGACGTATATCCGAGCGATATATAAATTGTACGAAAATGCAGTTAGTTGTGTAAAAATTGGAACCAGAACCTCAAATGAATTTAAAGTCACTAAAGGCCTAAAGCAAGGATGCTGTTTGTCACCGACACTCTTTAAAATATACGTCCAAGAAGCATTGAGGAATTGGAGAAATAAATGTAGATTTATGGGCATCGAAGTGGGACAAGAAACTCTGTATACATTGTTGTTTGCAGATGATCAGGTGGTGGTTGCAACCGATGAGGAAGATATAAATTATATGAATCGAAAATTATTTGAGGAATATGCCAAATGGGGGCTTACTGTAAACATAAGCAAAACAGAATATTTAAAAATTGGAGGAAATACCACAGATCTGAGGCTTGAAAACGCAGTCATAAAAGGCTGCAACCAGTATAAATATCTAGGAAGCATCATATCAGCAGATGGCAGAGTTAAGATAGATGTACAAAACCGAATAACCCAAGGGAAAAAATGCATCCGAATACTGAATTCATTACTGTGGTCTAATAAAATAAAGATGCATACCAAACTTCGCGTATACAGAGCAATTGTAGAACCAATTACCACATATGGTGCCGAATGTTGGACGATGACAAAGAATGAACGAGATAAAGTAGACGTTGTGGAAATGGATTATCTTAGAAGGTCATGTCGAGTATCGAGAATGGAAAGAATCAGGAATGAGGAAATACGAAACCGTGCAGGAATTAGAGATACTCTTTCAGATAGAATACAAGGAAGGCAATTACAATGGTATGGTCACGTGATGAGAATGGAGGAGGAGCGGTGGCCAAAGAAAGCCTTAATGTATGTTCCGCCAGAAAGAAGGAAAAGGGGAAGACCACCAAATTCCTGGAGAAGAGAAATTACAAAAACAATGCAATCTAGAGGCTTAGAAGAGGGAGATTGGAGAGATAGGAAAAGATGGAGGCTGAAATGCGGGAAGCGGCAATCGCCGTAGGACCCCCGTTATATGATGATGATGAAGAATGAATCCATTAGCGAATTCCTGATACATTTGACAAATGATTCTAGTATTAAATACTTTAAAGATACGTATTTAAAGATACCAATCTCGAAAGTGTTTTCAAATCATATATAGTAGACCTTAAAGATTATGATCCCAAAACCAAGCAAACCACTTGTTGACCTGATGACATGAAATGACATCATATCGGCCAATACCCTTGCTACCGATTATATCAAAACTGTTCGAAAAGCTCTTGCTCAAAAGGCTGAAACCTATTATCGAAGAAAGACGACTCATCCCTGATGACCAATTTGGATTTCTAAATCCGCACTCTACAATTGATTAAGTCCACCGTATCACGGATTTGTAGTACTCTATATTGATTTCTCCTCACTATATGTCCCAGATAAGACATTTTCTGGTATTTAACAGTCTTCAGCAATTCTCTATCTTTGTTGACGCTCCTTAGTACTTTATCATTAGTTTTTCTTGCTGTGCAAGATATCTTCAGCATCCGTTCATGTATTCGAGTATCATCATTATCACCCAACCCTTTGGTTCACTGCTGGACATAGGCCTCCCTCATTTTTGTCCATTGTGCTCTATCTTGAGCACTTTTCATCAAATTTCTTGACATTATCTTGAGATCGTCAGTTCAACGAGTAAGGGGTCTTCCTCTACTTCTTTTGTCTAACCTCCGCCTCCACTAAAGCAATCTCTTCGTCCATATTTCATAGACACATGTCCGGCTCAGGTCCATTTCAATGTGACAATTTAGAAAATTACATTGGTAACTCCTATGTAGTATTCTTGCCACTCGTTTTCACTAATTTTGCCGATCTGGGTTTTCTCTGTCTTATTTCGTTGAAGTGCTTTTAATATTCGCCATGATTCTGAATTTCTCGTTCCTCCGATATGTCGTTCTATCTCTGTGCATGCTTGTTCCCATCGTTCGTTCTTTTCATTTGTTACTCTTTTCTTTACCTCTCTGTTTTTCGCTCTATATAGGTCTAAGTCTTCCTGTTTTTTGGTGTTTAGGTATTTTATGTGTAGTTTTTTCTTTTCTTTTATGCATTTCAATGTGTCTTCCCTTAATTTGATATTCTGATGGGTGTTCCTTTGGTCGTCTTCTCCAAGAGCTTCTAAGGCCGCTGAAATCAGGCAGGTTTTTATGTGTTCATGCATTTCATCTAACGTGTCATATCTGAATTCTTCTAGTTTTTGGTCTAGTCTTCTTTTGTATAAATCTTTTATTGATTCTTCCTGCAATAGATGTAATTTGAGCCTCTTTTCGTTTATTGTCGTTCCCGTTGTAACAATCGATGTATGTTTTTGTTTTGTCCAGATATAGGGGAATTCCATCCATGCCACCACAAGTTTGTGATCTGTTCCACACTCTGCCCCTCTTTTCACTCTGGTGTCTTTCACTTTGATGGAGCTTTTGTGGTTCATGATAATGTAGTCAATAATGGATCTTAGTTTTCTTGTCTCTTGAGTCCATGTGTACTTATGTATATTTTTGTGTTTGTAGAATCCGTTCATAATTTTCAAATCATTTACTTCACATAGTTCTACCAATATTTCTCCGTTGTCGTTAATTGTGTCTTCTCCAAATGGACCAACTGTTCTGTCATTGTCTTTTCTTCCGACTCTTCCATTTAGATCCCCCACTATTATTATTTCTTGTTTAGGTTTTCTCTTATCCATTTGTTCTTGAAGTTGTTCGATAAATCGTTCTTTCTCATTGGCTGGACTGTCTTCCGTTGGACCGTATGTTGCTAGTATTATAATTTCTCTGCCATACATCTTGATTTTCAGTTTGGCAATTCTCTCGTTTATGGGTTCCCAATCGTCTATAGATTTTTCCCATTTCTTCTTTAGTACAATTCTAACTCCAGCTTTTGCGCGGTCTTTCTTTTCTACTCCGCTCCAACAATGGATTAGTTCCCCTATTCTTTCCGTGCCGTTTCCTTTCTTTTTTGTTTCCGTTGTGACGAGGATATCGAGATTCATCTTTTCGAATTCTGATGTTACTTCACTGGCTTTTGTTCTCCAGCCCTGCACATTCCATGTGCCGATTCTTAGTTTTCTCTGTCTTTGTCTTCGGTCTCGAAGTTTCGAAGTGTTTGAGTTTCGAAGCCGGGTTTGTTGAACTCAAAGCAGAAGTGCCCCCCCCCCCGTATCCGATGGGGCTCCCTCCTTCGGAGGTGTGGATTGTCACCCGGGGATTAATTTTAAAATTTTTCATTTCTGCCAATTGTTCGTTAGCCCTTGGATTTTTTTAAGTGTGCTAGGTTGCTAACGCCTAACGCCACAACCCCCTTTTGGAGGACCTATTGTTCAGCCGCCCACTCTGGGTCAGACGCTGTTTGCAGCCGCCCACTCTGGGTCAGACGCTACTGTTGTCAGTATTGGTCCGCGTCGGGTATTTCATTTCCCCGATACCACCCATATCTGGGAGGCATTCCCCTATCCGCCACCTGGAGACGCGTCCGGTAGAGGATTGACAACCTCCTCCTCGGACTTACAGAAAACCGTCCCCAATTTCAGGAAGAGAATATAGAACATGCAGGAAATGGGGCATACGACCAGATAGAAATAAGCCTGGCAGAAGTTAAGAGAGCAATCAAGACATTGAAGAACAAAAAAGCCAAAGGATCCGGAGGAATACCAAACGAACTAATTAAAAACGGAACGGAAAAGTTATTCCGCATGCTACATAGAATGTTCGAAAGAGGACTGAATGGAGAAGAAATACCTGCGGAATGGACACAAGCATACATCACATCCATACATAAGAAAGGAAACAGGAAAAAATGTGAAAACTATAGAGGAATTAGTATAATATCGTCGGTAGGTAGACTTTACGGGAAAATTATTAAAGAAAAACTAGAAACTGAAATAATAGGAAAAATTGGAGAAGACCAAGCAGGGTTCACAGTAGGAAAATCATGCCTAGATCATACGTACACATTAGAACAACTGATAGAGAAGAAAATGGCAAAAGGTAGACCGGTCCATCTGGCCTTTGTTGATCTAAAGAAAGCATATGACTCAATACCTAGAGTCAAATTATGGGAAGCAATGAATGATCTCGGAATCCGACAAACACTAATAAAAGCAGTTAAAGCACTATACAAAGAAAACAAAGTAGCTATTAAATGTGGAAATAAAGCCTACAATCCATTTAAGACGACAAAAGGACTTCTACAAGGCTGTGCTACGTCCCCTACTCTGTTTAAAATATTCTTGGAAAAGACACTCAAACCATGAAGGAGAAAGTGCGAAGGAATGGGCATACCAGTAAGAGACGAATACACCTTAAGTTTTGCCGACGATCAAGTAGTCATCGCACAAGATGAAGAAGATCTCAGCTTTATGCTCAGAAAACTAGAAGAAGAATATCAAAACAACGGAATGGAAATAAACTTAGAGAAAACCGAATACCTAACAACAGAAAACAAGGATATGAGAAACCTAGAGATAGACGAGGGAAGACAAATAAATGGAACAGATAAATTCAAGTATTTAGGAACCATAATATCGAACCAGGGAACAACAGAAGAAGATATAAACAACAGACTGAGACAAATAAGAAACTGTATAAGACAACTAAACTCAGTGTTGTGGGATAAGACATTACGATAAAGACAAAAAAGAGAATATAAAACTCCCTGACAAGAAGTATCCTGACATATGGGTCCGAAAACTGGACAATAAACAAGAGAAATAGAGGTAGAATAAGAGCAGTAGAAATGGAGTTCCTGAGGAGAAGCTGTAGACTTACAAAAAGAGACAGAATTGAAAACGCAGAGATTAAGCGGAGAATGGGGGTGCAATCAGACATAATCGACTATATAGAGGAGAAGAGACTATCCTGGTACGGCCACGTCAGAAGAGCGGACAGAGGACGCTGGATAAACAAAATCACAGAATGGAGCCCCATTGGAAGAAGAAAGAGAGGAAGACCCCGAAGGTCATTCAGAGATGAAATCGACGAGGCTATGGAGAAAAGAACCCTGCGAGATGGAGACTGGAATGACAGGAAAAATTGGAGAAAACGGTTGAGTGAAGGAAGACAGTGAAAACTGTGGAAATCCTTAGTAGTAGTAGTACATTGGTAACTTTTGTTCTTCGTCTTTAATCTTCATTTCTAACTAGGTTACGAAGCGATATACTCAGCATTGACCTATCCATTTTCCTCTGAGCTATTTGCAGCGTTTTAGAAGTGGTCATCACAGGCAATACACATTGGTCAAATGTTTTACATTTTAAAGAAATTGGTATATCGCTTTTAAAGATGTCTTTGGAGTTTTCCATAGGCTGTCCATGCTAAGTTTATTCTTCTTCGTAGTTCGTATGTTTGGTTGTCTCTTGTGATCTTTATTTCGTGTAAAAGGTATACGTATTTTTCCACCAGCTCTACTTCGTTGTCTCCAATATTAATATATCCGCTAGGTACTAGATTTGTCATAAATTTTATTTTGGAGATTTTAAGACTCACACTGACACACACTAACTGAAGTCCATGTAGCATTATACATATCTCCTTCAGGTTGTCCGAGAACAAAACTATGTCGTCTGCGAATTTCAAATTTGTTAATCTTCTACCGTCAATGTTTAGGCCTTTGTCTTCTCAGTTAAGTTTTTTACTAGCATATTCTAGTACTGCGGTAAACAGTTTAGGCGATAAAGTATCACCCTGTCTGACTCCTCTGCCGATTGGGATATGATGCGTGTTTTTATGTAGTTTTACCGACATAGCTGCGTTCTTGTATGTATTGTAAGTTGTATATCCTTGTATATCGATAGTCAATGCGGCATGCTTGTAGTGCTTCCAGAATTTTGTCAAATTCTACCATGTCAAAGGCTTTATGGACATCTACAAAAGTCAGAACGAGTGGTCGAGTGGTCGTTTCTATTACCGTTTTAATGCTCTATAGGTGATCATTTCTTTCAAATCCGGTACGAAATCCCGCTTGCTCTATTGGCTGGTAGAAATCAAGATTTTTCTCAAGACGATTCGTTACTATTCTTGTAACGAATTGTATAGGTGACTAAGAAGACTTATTGGTCTGTAGTTCTCTAATTCATGAAGATCTCCTTTTTTGTACAATAGAATTACCTCAGCATTGTGCCATTTGTCGGATATATTACTGTCCAAAAGGCACATGCTAAAAGGTTTTTTATTTCTTAAGTAGGCAAGTGCCTTCGATTTTGATTGCATCAGTAACTATACAATCTTCGCCTGGAGATTTGTTATTCTTAGCTTTTCTTAGGGGTAGTTTTATTTCGTCTATTGTGAATTCCGGTAGTTGTTCTGATCCTTGGTTGACAATGCCCTTATTCCTTGTTAATATTTCTGGTACTTGATCTTCTCTGTTATTTGCTTTGTGTTGGCTTTGTACAGCAATTTGTAGAAGTCTTCAACTATTTCAAGAGTTTCCTCTCTGTTTTCTTCTCTTTAGTTTTCGTCTCGCTTCTCATTTCTCTTCTTTTATGAATTAGTTGCCTGGTATTTTGGCTAATCCTTTCTCTTTTTGAGTTCTAGGACAGAATTTATTTTGACTTTCCAGTAAGGCATTTGTTAATTTATTATTTAAGTCGTTTATATTATTTTCTGTTTCAGGACTACTAAGTATGTCGGAAATACATTACTGAAAACTACCTACATCTGATAGTTTCATCCATGGTTTTAATTTGTTCTTTGTATTCGAGTATAACTTGGTGTTAATAGATTCTGATGGTTAAGTTAGTCTAGAATTAAATCGCTTATTGATCTTATAAAGTAGATTGTAATAATGGTAACACAATATTGATGTCAAATAAAAAAAAATTTATCGTGTTTGGACTATATTTCTTCGAAGTTTCTGTCCATCATTGTTTAATGTCATATTCTCCTTTAATTTTATTACTTTGTCTATCTTTGATTTCTTTATTTATTTTTCCCGTTAAATTTCGTATTTAATAATTTCACTTCCCTTGCAGATCTTTTAAAACCCTCTTGCAAATTTAAAGACGTCTCTGCTGATATAATTTTCTTCTTTCACAACTTTCCCGATTTAAATTTTCAATCTCATGTATATTGCTCTGTTTTGAAGATGTAGATACGTTGTTTGGAGCGCTCTGTAAAGATTTTTCGTTTCTGTTCCCATTACGGAAACTTCGTGACGATTTTTTCAATACAATCTCATAAAATATAACCTTTCGTCGCCTCGAGCGAATCCTTAAAAATACCAAACACTTAAAACTTCAACGTTTGTTTCGACGGTTCAAAGAATCGTCGCGAAATCCGTGAGAAATATCCCAGAGCATTCACCTGTTGGTTGTAGAATCTCGTGGGAATAGATTATATTATACGTATAGGTGCGTTTCTGAACCACCTGCGCCTAATAACGTTCGCTTTTCTTATGTCGTAAATGCGTAATGTGCAGGCCAATGCGGCCCGAAGCTGACAAGTGACAAGAATCATTGTAGTTAGCTCGGTAACCGGGTATTGTCCCGTCAAAGGAATTCTTAAGTTTTAAAATCCATTAAAGAAATGCGAGATTGTGTGTATGAAACTTAACGCAAGAATATAGATGATTCTGAAGATTTATACGAAATAATTCCTAAAATATATTAACATTACAAGTAAAAGAGTTTAGACTATTTGTTTATTCTGTCTCTTCATATTTTCATTCAATTTCCATAGCTCAGGTGGTTAAATAGTATTCTTACAATCCATTTAGACAGCGCCCTAGGTAGACATACCCAAGTATGAGGGTTTTAGAAAATACATATACAACCCATTTAGAAGCCATGCTTCATTGGCTTTAAAAAATGAAATTATATAACAACTTTATTAAACCATTCAATTTAAATTAACAAAAAAATTATTTACATCTAAGTAAAATGTGAGGGGACAGACTTGTCGAATTCTGCCAAAGCGAGGAGATGGAGATAATGAATACAACTTTTAAATTACCTAAAAGAAGACTTTATACTTGGAAATAAAATCTAAAAATATACTTTTAATAAAATCTAGATATAAAAACGCTATAAAGTCTCTGAGAACATACCCCGGAGCTGACATAAATTCAGACCATAATCCATTAGTAGGCGTAATGCAGATAAAATTGAAGAAGATCCAAAAACAAACAAATATACCACGGTTTGATGTCTCAAAGATAAAAGAAGAACCTATACGTCAGAGCTTAAAACAAGAAATAAATGATAACTTAAAGAAAATCAAACAAGACGTAATAAAAACAACAGATGTTAATGACAAATGGAACATGGCACAGGAAACTTTAATAAAGGCAGGAGAAAAGCTACTGCAGACAAAAATAAGAAAAAAACAAAGATGGATGACTTCAGAAATCTTAGATCTAATGGAGGAAAGAAGGAAACATAAAGGCAGGAGTAAAGCAAAATACAAGGAACTACAGAGATTGATAGGAAAGAAAATAAAAGAGGCCAAATCCACATGGCTTGCTAATCAATGCAGTGAAATAGAGGCATATGGTAAACAGTATGATAGCTTTAACATGCATAAGAAAATAAAGGAAATGACAAATACACTGAGAAAAAAGAAAGATGCCCTTCTGAAAGACGCAAATGGAAAAATCATTATAGAAATTAAAGAGAAATTAAAAAAATGGAAGACATACATAACAGATCTGTTTGAGGATAATCGACAAGAACCGGAAGAAATCGACAGCAAAACGGGGCCAGAGATCATAATAGAGGAAATCGAACAAGCAATACGAAACGCAAAAATCGGAAAAACTGTAGTTCCAGACGAAATACCTGCGGAACTACTGAAATGTCTAGACGATGAAACTCTACCTGTACTTCTGGACCTATTTAATGAAGTATATAAAACTGGAAAAATCCCACAGGAATGGTTGGTGTCCACCTTTATAGCAATACCAAAAACAGTATATGCCAAAGATTATTCAGAATATAGGATAATATCACTAATAAGCCATGCCCTCAAAATATTTCTAAAGGTGATTCATGGAAGATTATATAGAAAATTAGAAGATGATATGGATGATACTCAGTTTGGGTTCCGCAATTTATTGGGAACGAGAGAGGCATTGTTTGCTTTTAATGTCCTCTCTCAAAGATGCTTAGATATGAACCTAGATATTTATTCCTGTTTCATCGACTTCGAGAAGGCATTCGACAGGGTCCGACATGAAAAACTAATAGAAGTAATGAGAAACAAAGATATAGACAGACGAGACTTACGAATCATTATCAATCTGTATTGAAATCAAAAGGCCAATATAAAGATAGAAGAACAAAAGTCCGAAAATATAGATATAAAGAGAGGAGTAAGACAGGGCTGTGTTCTGTCACCATTACTGTTTAATGTGTACAGTGAAGCCATATTCCAGGAAGCGATAGCGGATCTGGGTGATGGAATCTCTGTAAACCGAAGAATAGTAAATAACATAAGATTCGCTGATGACACCGTTATAATGGCAGACACCCTGGAATCGCTACAAGAATTGGTAAATACAATTAACGATTATTGCATTAGATACGGACTAAAAATAAATAAGAGAAAAACTAAATTTATGATTGTCTCAAAAACGCAACATGGAAATGAAAGATTAATGATAGAGCAAACCCAAATAGAAAAAGTAGAGACATATAAATATCTGGGAACCTGGGTTGATGACAAAAATGACCAAAGCAGAGAAATCAAAGTCCCAATTAAATCTGCAAGGCAAGCATTTGTAAAAATGAAGACAATTCTTACCAACAGAGACCTTCAGTTGCATCTCAGATTGAGGGCTCTAAGATGTTACATATGTTCTATCTTACTATATGGAATGGAAGCTTGGACATTGAAGAAACAACACATAAGAAAAATAAAAGCGTTCGAAATGTGGTGTTACAGAAGAATATTAAAAATTCAGTGGGTTCAAAGGATTACCGATGCTGAGGTACTACGACGTCTAAATAAGGAGTTAGAAATTATGAACAGCATAAAAAGAAGAAAACTAGAATATTTGGGTCACATAACCAGAGGAGAAAAATATGAGCTGCTGAGAATTATTATGTAAGGAAGGATCCAAGGAAGAAGAAGCATAGGAAGAAGACGCATCTCCTGGCTGAAAAACCTTAGAGAATGGTTTAACTGTAGTTCACTACAACTTTTCAGAGCAGCAGCCAACAAAGTGACCATAGCCGTTATGATATCCAACCTCCGATAGAAGATGGAACTTTAAGAAGAAGAAAATGTGAAAAAAAATTATTTTTGTTAAATTTTTGAAATTTTATAAAAACTCCAAACTCTTATATCTTGCAGCCATAACTTTGTGCCCGTAAAAAATCATTGATTTGACGATAAATGCAAGAATGCAACAACAGAAAAAAATGAAACCTACAGGAAGATGCTTCCCCGACGAACTAGAACAACTGTAGAAAACTTAAATATATAGAAAACATCAATAGACAGAAACAATTCAGAGCATTCTGTAAGAAATTTAACATCAACAGACATGAATTCAAGTCAACCACAAGCCAATGCAGAAGTCAGAATTACGACGTATTAACAACAAGGAAAGATGTATTGAATAGATGGGTGGAATACTTTAACCAGGCTCTTAATATAGAGAAAGAAGATGAAAACCTGGAAGACAAAAGAGGAAAGGGGAACAGACGAGAGGGAAGAGGAACCACCAACGATTTTTGAAGTTCAAGATGCATTTAAAAAACTAACCAGAAACAAATCACACAGAATAGATAATTTTCCAGCTGAACTATATAAAGAAGCATTTTTCGTAAAACAAACTATATCTACTCATCTTTCAATGGTATAATTTTAGACGCAGCCAGAGATTCTATAGAAAAAACCAAAAAAATCACAAAAGCTCCTCTTCCGTGGTGGAACACTGAAATCGCATCCGCTTTAAAGCAAACAAAACATGCTTTTAATATATACAAGAAGTTTAACACACCTAATAACTTAAACAATTTTAGATCTTTAACGGCCAGATCTAGATTTTTAATAAAGCAAGCAAAAAAAGAGAGCTGGACCAATTACGTGTCGTCAATTGACTCGTCTACGCCCATAAGGGATATATGGCAAAAAATAAGGAAAATAAAAGGTTCAAAAACATTTAACCATATTGACACAATCACTACAAATGATCTAACAACTTCAGACAAACACGAAATCTCAGAAATTTTAGTAGAACACTATTAGTTGTATTCAAGCGATCAGCAGTACCACCCAAATTTCTTAGAACACAAAGAAAGAACAGAAGCATCAAAAATTAATGTAGAAGATACTGCTGATCCACTAAACACTTCCATAACACTTGATGAATTAAATGAAAGTCTTAATAACCTCAAAAATACCTCACCTGGACCTGATGACATACCACCAATTTTCATAGAAAAACTACCTATAAGCGCGAAGGTTACTTTAGTAGAGATCTTCAACAAAATTTATTCGACCCATAAATTTCCATATCTCTGGCGCGAAGCAATTATAATACCATTTTTAAAAGACAATAAACCAAAAAACTTATCTTCTTCGTATCGACCAATATCTCTTACCTGTAGCATCTGCAAAATAATGGAAAAGATTCTAAGCAAAAGATTAAAATGGTACTTAGAAAAGAAAAA
This sequence comes from Diabrotica undecimpunctata, assembly GCF_040954645.1. NCBI lineage: Eukaryota > Metazoa > Arthropoda > Insecta > Coleoptera > Chrysomelidae > Diabrotica > Diabrotica undecimpunctata. The sequence goes on from NC_092804.1 coordinate 4,227,037, forward strand.
TCTCCTTACATCCATCCAAAGTGGGTACCGATCAGAACGGTCTACAATAGATAACATTATAGCATTAGAATCTGAAATACACGAAGCTTTTATACATAAACAAAAATTAATAGCAATTTTCTAGATGGTCAATTCTTAGCCTTCGCCAAAAACTTCCTGGAGAACAGAAGTATAAAAGTTAAAACAAATGGTGTCATGTCAACTAAGAAATCACTGGAAAATGGTATCCCTCAAGGATCTGTATTAAGCCCCCTGCTATTCTTAATAGCAATCAACAACGTATCTAACCATTTTATGCTTCCAGTAAAAGCAAACCTTTACCCCGATGATCTTGTAATATATATGAGAAGTAAAAACCTAAAATCAGCTGCATCAATATTACAAAATACACTAAATACCAAAAGTAGATTTTACCTTACTTAACTATCCCAAACATTCACACAATCCTTCTGAAATACAACAACAATTCCGGTCTACCATCTCCAGATACCCTGATTTCAAACTAATTTTTACTGATGCCTCTAAAAGCAGTAATGGTGTAGCTGCTGCAGCTATTTTTGAAGACAACACCTCTGTCACCCGTCTAGCCAAGGAGTGTAGCATATATACTGGAGAACTGCAGGCAATCTTCAACGCACTGAACCAATGTACCAGCATTGATACAAACTTTCTTATTATATCAGATTCTCTAAGTACCTTAAATGGTGTCAAGCAGATGTATCCTACTCATGCCAATTTAGCATTAATAAAAGACATACTATACAATGCCCAAACATGTGGTAAAAACATAACATTTTTATGGGTACCATCCCATGTTGGGATAAAGGGTAATGAAGCAGCTGATAAAGCAGCAACAGAAACTATCAATAACATGACAATTCCTATTATGCAAAACATACCAATTTCAGACCAAAAAACATTAATAAAAACTTACATGAACAAAACCTGGCAAGTAAAATGGAACCAAACAGAAGCAAAATTAAAATTCTTCATCTGGTATCAAACCAGATGTTACTTCTGCTTTACTATCGCTCCCAGCTAAAAGACATGACCAAGTAGTTATTAACAGACTGCGGCTAGGTCATACAAAATTTACACATGGATACATACATCATCTCCAAGGACCCTCAGCCGATTTGCCAGACCTGTCAAATACCATTTTCAGTGCAACATATAATGATAGACTGTCCAGTGTACTCAACAGCAAGATCGACAGCAAAAATAAAACACAATTTGAAAGAAACTCTAAAAGAAGACATCAGCAATACAATAAATTTTATCAAAAATTGTAAACTGTATAACAAACTGTAACATAACATAAAATGTTTGTATTTTCCAAAACTGTTATGTAAATTTTAATAATATACTAAGTGTAACTTTTCTAAAATAAAGATATACCACCCCGCTAATAACCCTAGGGGTTGATGCGGTAAAAAAAAAAAAAAAAAAAAAAACTATATCTACACAATTTACTTATTGTAAAATTATTACAGATTGTATATTACTGGGAAATTAAAAAAATTGTTTAAATCTAGTTTCAATATAGTTTATAAAGGATTTTCTGTTTTTACTTAACGATAAAGTCGTTATAATATCCGATATCGATATAATATCCGTTATCCTTTCTCAAAATATCATTCAAGGAATAACTATGTAGTTAAAATTTAATTTTATAGATAGAAAGAGCTACATCCTGCACGTCCATTTTTTCTAACCGTTCAGAAAAAGATTTTTACAATGTCTCATCCTGGTATAGAGCAATAAATCATAATAAAGTGCAGAAGCCGAAATTGTTAGCCATATGTCAACGATGCACCATAACACCAAAGAATAGATTTCTTGTTAATTTGCCAAAAAGGAAGCGGTGGTGCTCTTCCATGGGAAGTCCTCATCAGCTGTGACATGTGTTTACTAAAATAGTGTCGCTGAGCAGTGTGGTCCTTTATTTCAAATTATTTTACGATCAACATTTCGGAAATTTCTGTGGTACACATGTTTACGTCTACGTTCGAGCATCGGCGTGATATTTTATTGCAGTTCTTGACTAGCAGATGGTTAAAATATGATTTTTATAACTTTCTTTGACTTTAGGACAATTTCTAATCAATGAATCTGTTTCCTAGAAATTAATAATTATGTTTAAATGATGTACTTTATTAGACGCATTCTTTAAGTAAGAAAGTTAAAGTTCATATCTATCGTAGTGTCTTAGAGAATCAGATTTTTAGCTAAGAAACCGGCTACTTAGCTAAGTGGCGCTTCTTAAATTAATAGAATTGAATGTCTCTGCTCTATTTTCTATAAAACTGAAAAACCCAAGTTTATATACAATTTTCACACGTTTTAGTTTATAAAGCTAATATCTTCAGCTTCATAGACTAGCGCCATATAATGGACAGTGGAAGTGTGACGTCACAACTGTCAATTACTTTCCAAACAAAAGTTGAAATGTCCAATCTCAAGACTTTTTAAATTCTATAAAGTTAACATTTTGCTTCCTCTGCTGCTTTTTTTTAAGTATAGTGTTTTTTACGATAATACCATCATAATTCAGTGTTCTATTTCTATGAAATATACTTTAAAAATTTAAATTAAAGACATTCTAACCTTACTTTATTGATACATGCATTTTATTGCTATTTTTATAAAACAACATGCTTTATTATTTACACAACTTTGTAAAATTGTTGTAGTAACTATTAGAATATTAGAAAAATACAAATTATCCACACTAAACAAGGTTTGTTTGGAAAGTGAAACTGACAGATGAATAAAATCTACGTAATCACTTCCACGGTCCATTGACCCGCCGCTTTTCTATAAAGCTGAAACCGGATCCCGGAAAGCCGAAATCCTTTGTCACTTTTCCCTTATTAATATTTGGAAGCCACGAAAAGTATATTGAAATATAATTTTAAATCTTACAAAACTGATTAAATATTAAAATCTATTAATCTAAAATTCATTATCATTCTGACAACTCTGTGTGGATCCTAGTTTCCTCAAAAACTTCTCTCCAGTCGTCTATTTCCATATCACGTATTTCCATATTTCTTATGTCTTCATCGATGTTATCAAGGAACCTTCTTCTGGGTTTGCTTCTTCTTCTCTGACCAATCGGTCTATCAAGGAGCGTTTTTCTAGCTGGGTCATTTTGTTCCATCCGCATTACATGCCCTATCCACCTCAGACGTCCTATCTTAATATGTTTTACGATATCAGGTTCCTGGTATATTACAAATGATCTCACGTCACGGAAAATGCTTCTCTAAAGACGACATTAGGTAGAGTTTGTAGTTGAAATCGTGTAGTTTTGAAAAATGTACATGTACAATAAAACAAAAAGGAGTTTTAAACGGTTTAAATTGTTTGTAATATGAAAGTTTAAAATTCAGCGTTTTTTAGCCATCTTTCAAATGCCTCATATTTGTTGCCAAAACTCAAAATCGAAATCTCATGCTATTTAGTTTTGAAGATTAGGCTCTATCAGTGAAAAGTTTATAGTGACCGAACAATGAAAGTGCATCCGTCGAAATTTTATTAAAAAAATTGATTTTACGCGAGTAACTGACACTCATAATCGCCGGTCAGTTCAAGCGTTGTTTCCGAGAGAACGGTTCATTATGCAAAAAAAGTGCGAATGAACATTTTTATTCAAAATCATCTCAGCTACATTTCTCGTTTGAAATATTTTATTTTGTGGCGTACAGATCCTTGGTAATATGTTTTTTTTTCCTTCTTTGAAGGGCGTTTTAGCGGGAAGCTTGTGCCATTTGAAAATTGGCATTCTGAGCAAAACTCAGCTGTTTGTTTTTTCTAGAGGTTCAATGGCATTTTCGTCTCTGACAACTGGAGTATTTGTTAAAAAAATGTATCTGCGTTTTTAAGTTTTTTGGTGAAATCCATCAGAATCGGAATTATTGATTAATCAAAACACAAACATATACACTGTTAATATAATTTAATTAAAAAAAAACAGAAAAATTTACATGTTTAGCACTCGACGTAAACTGGCAATTTTTTTGTTTCAATTGTTTGGCATTTAGCAAGGATATTCAGTAACCTTGATAATTGGTATTTTTCGCAACAGATGGTTGAAGTTTAAGTCTAATAATGAGGTGCAAGTTTCTTGTTTGTCTGCCTCATTATTACCTTAAATAATAAAAACTATTGGTTTTTCTGGTGTGGTTCGTATTTCAAATCTTTTTTTGTTGTGTTTAAAATAGATTATTGTTTTTAAGTGATTTGTAAATTTTTTTTATTTAAAACACTTATACCACATCAACCATGTAGGGTTATTAGTGGGATGAAAAACACAATAGTTTTAATACGATTTTTTACATTAATTGGTATAATACAATTTTATTATCTCTTAAATAATTTAATACATTTAATTTTTTTTCTGTCAGAATGGATTTGAGGTCGTCTGAAATTCCATGCATTCTTTTTTGATTTTGGAAACATGGACAGTCAAGCAGGAAGTTTTTCACTATCAATAAAGTACAGCCTTTAATCCCAAGTGATTATTGGTTTAAAAATTATTCTGTTCCACGAAGGTATATAACATCCATAATTAGAATAAAATTTGGACACGCCTGCTATCCTAGTCATCTGTCCAAACTAAAAATTGTAAATTCAAATTTATGTCCAGACTGTCAAAAAGAAGGTGATCTAGATCACATTTTCTTCGAATGTAAAAAATACACAAAACAAACTGAAGATCTAATAAAAAATTTAGTCAACATCAAAATTTTTCCTCCGTACAATATGTGCTATCTGCTATCTCTAAATATAAGAGCTGTAAATGAATGTTTGATGGAATTTATTTGCAAAAGTAAGCTTAATATTTAACTGTAATTAGAATCCTAATCTCTGTTTTACCCCATTTGTTATTACCTTTTATCCGTGACCCAATCTAGTTTGTCTTAAAAGCAATGTCTTGATGGGTCCCTAGACGAGAAACGAGTGTCCATGTTTTATCTCTATCCTATCCTTAATAATAATTTTAATGCTTAAAATTTGTAATGCTACTTAAGTTTGAAATTTATATTATCTTTTTATTCTTTCTGGGTAGAAAATTTTCATGTTGTGACTGGCTGTATGGCACCTGCCTATGCCATTAAAACAAAAAAAAAAAAAGAAGTGCAGCAGTTATTGCAGATTGGTGGTGGATCTTTACTGATTAAAAATTTGTGTGTGACAGCAGTATGACCAATTCTTAAACGGTTTATAATTACTTGATCTCGTCTACTTGTGTGGTTATTCAAAGAGCTGTTCACCTTTGGGCATATTGGGTTTAATGTGGTTGCTGAATTTTCCCAGTAATTGTGCCAAATGTTATTGCAATGAACTTTAATCAGATGTTTCATGACACTATAAAGATAATTTATAATTTTTGTAGTATCTTCTAAATTGACATGGCTTGTAGTTGCTAGTTGACATGCTTTTTCATTTCCCCAGACAAAGCTGTGTCCTTTTCCATGGAGTGAAGTATTTCTAAGTCATTTTTTATTGCTGATAGAAGTTGTTGTATAAATTTGCTTTAATTTCAATAACGCATTAAGTGAATCTGTAATGATGACGCACTTCATCGTTTACTCGTTTTAAAAACGGTTAAGGCTTATAATATAGCTGTGGTCTCGCCTGTGAGTACACTACAATTTGTAGGTAAGTGTATGCTGTAGGAGTTTTCATCATCAGAATACTAAGCAGCAGCATGTTTATCTAGGCTTTTAGAGGCGTCGGTAAAGTTTTGTAAGTAGTTGTGGTAACGGGATATGATTTCTGCAAAAAGATGTTTAATTATCGAGAAGTTTGTATATGATTTGGGGTACTTTCTTAGTGTTATGTCAATGTTCAGTAGGTGGGTTGTCCATGGAGGAGACATTGCATTTGTATATGGCAATAGACTAAGTTGATCCATCTTAAAATTTGTGACTTTTATTTTTTCTATTAGAGGAATACAGTTTTTTGTCTTTTTAAAAGAGAGGATGCCAGGGTGGAAAATTTAAGAAAAAAAAGGATGTTGTTTTTGAATTGAAATTTTAGCAATGCAGTTTAGTTATAATTGTTGTCGCCTTATTTGAGCTGGCTCTTTAGCTGGAACTTGTAAACTACTATTGGGACTAGTTCTAAATGCACCAAGTGCCAATCTCAAAGTTGTAGATTGAATACTGTTAAGCTTTTTAAAGTAGTTTTGCTTGCGGCGTTATAACAAATGCAACCGTAATCTAGTTTACTCGTAATGAGTGATTTATATAAGTTTATTAATAACTTAGTATCTGCGCCCCAAAACTTTATCTTCTATCTATACAAGGATTTTTACAGCTGTCGCCGCCTTCCTTCTTTCTGCCAACGTCTCCAGTCCTTTCTGTTCTGCCATTCTCCATCTCCAAGGTCTCATCTTTCCATGGCCTCGTCCACTTCATCCCTCCATGATCTTCGGGGTCTACCTCTTTTCCTCCTTCCTATTGGGCTCCAATCCGAAATCTTTGCTATCCACCTTGTATGATCTGTTCTTCTCACATGTCCATACCAAATTAAACGTTTTTCTTCGATGTAGCTGAGTATGTCTTGTTTTACTGCTATTCTTCGTTTTATCTCCTCATTTCTGATGCGATCCATTTTTGTCACTCTGCAGCTTCTTCTCATGAACTCCATTTCAGTTGCTGTGATTTTGGACCTGTTTCGTTTATTTATTACCCAATTCTCTGCTCCATAGGTCATTATACTGCGTACCAAGGTTTTATAAATTCTCTTCTTTGTATTTCTGGTAATCTGTCTATTCCACAGTACCCCGTTCATTTGTTTAATACATGTTCTTGTCTGTGCTAATTTGCTGATTATCTCTTGCTCGGTGGTTCCATTTTTTGAGAGTATGAATCCTAAATATTTGAATTTGTCAGTGCCGTTAATTTCCCTATTATCGTCCATTTCCAAGTTTCTTACTGGTTCTTGCTGTGTTGTTAAATATTCGGTCTTTTCTAGATTTATTTCTAGTCCATTTTTTGTGTATTCCTTTTCTAATTTTCGGAGCATATAGCACAGATCTTCTTCATCTTGAGCCGTTACCACTTGGTCATCTGCAAAGCTTAATGTGTACAAGAAGTTGTCCCGGATTGGTATTCCCATCCCTTCACATTTCCTTTTCCATGGTTTTAATATTTGTTCGAGGAATATCTTGAACAGTGTCGGAGATGTAGCAATAAGCCTTTTGTGGTCTTAAATTCGTTGGAGTTTATTAGACAAAGTTTATTACCCCAAACTTTATTAGACAGAATTTTGAGTATATTTAACCTAGATTGACAGGAATGTTGTAGGTTGTTGATATGCAAGTTCCAATTTAAGGTTCTGGTAAAGGTTAAACGTAGAAAATTAACTTCTTCTGATTGTTTTAATGATAAATTATTTAAAGTTAAGTAAGATGAATACCGAGGTCTGTTTTTATTAAAAATTATGTAATGTATTTTTTCTGTAGAGAAGTTTAACCCAGTTTTTAACGTCCAATTTTCAATCCGAGTTAAAAAAATGTGTAAAATTTTAGTTGCCGATTCTATATTGTTTGATTCAGTATAAACGACGATGTCATCTCCATAAATACTGGCTTTAATTTCATTAATAACACTATTGATAGCAATTAAGAACAATGTTGGACTTATTATGGAACCTTGATTAATTCCATTATCTAATGTTCTTGTTGAGCTGTTAAAGCCATTTATCCTAATGATTTGTAAATTGTTCGAATTGTTTGAATCCAAGCTAGCGAAATGAGTTTTTTCTAAAGAGTGAAAGTATTTACAAGACTTCTTAGACAGAGAAATAAAGGTGACAAGTCCTGAATATCTGCTCGATTGTGAATAACAATCTAAAATAAGTCACATGAAATACGTAAAAACTAGCCAATAAAAAAGCGGTACAACAAATCTGTCAGGATTTGAGTGGACTTGTTTAAATTTTAAAACTAATAAAATTTTCTTTGTAAGTGCAGATGTTTTCCTCTCCCTCAAACCATCACTCTTAATAAAAATACATTTCCCAAAATAATTAATACTAATGCACTTCTCTTTGAACTAACGATGGCTTTGCGCGACATACGGCGCTAAAATCTGCCCGTTTCGTTACGGCCAAACCATCCCTATTATTCCCATGCCATGCCGGGCCGATCCCTACACCCTTACCAGGTGATTTCCCATAAGACTGCGCACATGTTTGCACATATGCCCGCTGCATATGCACGGCACTACCATTGTGTCCCTTAATTGTTCCACTAATTTATTTATGATATGGAGTTTCATTTGCAGCTTGCGTTATATTCGATGTTTGTTATTTTATTGTATCTTAATAATTCGGGAATTTACCGCAACTCTGAAACTCATATCATTTAAAATTTACAGACCTATCAATACCTGACAAAATAATCATAAGTTTTAGGATATAATTGCAATTTTAAAAACTGACTAAGAGTGATTTAAGAGAGGGGAAAACATCTGCACTTAAAAAGAAAATTTTATTAGTTTTAAAATTTAAACGTCCACTTTTTTATGCGGTTAATAAAAAAAGTTTTTTAAAATAAACACAAAAGACTTGCAGATAACATAGTAATTACAAGAAGCATATCTACAAGAGTAGCCTATTTAATCGTAAAGCTAAACCGAAGGTATAAAATAAAGATTTTTCAAGTATATGCTCTAACAACGGATCATCCGGATGAGCAGATTGAAGAATTCTACGATGATATCTCAACGGTACTGAAAGAAACACCAACACACTATACGATTATATGCGGCGACTTTAACTCAAAGATCGGTCTAAAGCAGGATGAACAGGAAACAGCACTAGGTATATTTGGATCCAAAGATAGAAACGAGCGTGGACAAACACTACTAGAATTTCTATTACAACAAAATCTATACCAGATGAATAGTTTCTTCTCTAAAAAAGACCACAGAAGATAGACGTGGAAAAGCCCAGATGGCAAGATCAGAAACGAGATAGACTACATAATCAGTGACAAAAAACATATTCAACGATGTCACAGTCCTTAATAGCTTTACCACAGGCAGCGATCATAGAATGGTAAGAGCCAAACTAAATCTAGACTTAATAACAGAAAGATCCAAAATGATTAGGAAAAAAATCAACCCGATATGGAACGATCCAACCACTAACGAATTAAATGAATGCCAAGACAATATCAATAAAATCCTACAACAAAATGAATGCATAAATAATGTAAATACCCTAAACGAAAATATCGTATAATCTATTTGAGAGGCTCAAGTAAAAAACTCCAAAAAGTAAAAAACTACAAAAAATAAATAAAGAAGTGTCAAAAGCTATAAAGCAAGATTTAAGAAAATTTAAGAATGAAAAGGTCCTTCAAACTATAGAAGAGAATAAAAGTCTGAAAGTCCTAAGAAGACGGCTAAACAATGAAAAATGTGGAATACACAAACTAGAGAATAAAGAAAGAGTCCCCATATTAAATAGAGAAGAACTACGACACATAGTTGAAGACTTCTATCAAAAACTATACACAAGTCAAAGAGAAGACCAAACGAACTTGGAAGCATCACGCAAAATCATCAACCAGGGTTCAGAGCTCATGCCAGAGATCACCCTAAGCAAAATCCAAGACGCAATGGAAAAGATGAAAAACAACAAAGCACCAGCAGAAGATAGATTCGTAATCGAAGCGTAATAAATATGGGCGGACGTGCCCTTCTCAACCAAATAAAAATTTTGTTTAACCTGTGTCTAACATGTTGTTGCATACCGGAAACATGAAACAATGCAGTAACAATTTTACTACACAAGAATGACACATTTTACTACGACAAGACTAGAAAAAAAGTTGGATTTCTACCAGCCCCGAGAACAAGCTTGCTTCCGCTCAAAATTCGGAACAAAAGATCACCTACAAACAGTAAACACCTTAATAGAAAAATCGATAGAATATAACAGATCACTGGTACTTATCTTGACTTTCACAAAGCCTTCGATACCGTAGAATTAGACAGCATTATAACTGCTCTGAACAATAGTAGAATAGACTACCGGCTTACAAAGTTAGTACAAACATTGTACCAAAACGTGTAAAACTACATGATACCACTAGAAAAATTTATATAAAGCGAGGTGTGAGACAGGGTGACACTCTCTCACCTAAATTATTTATAACGGCCCTCGAATACGCCTTTAAAATGCTAAAGTGGAAAAAAGAGGAATAAACATAGACGGGGAAATGCTCAGTCATCTGCGTTTTACCGACGATATAGTACTTACCGAAGATCTGCGTGAAATACAACAAATGCTACAAGAATTAGAAAACGTGTCTTCAACAATAGGTTTAAAAATGAACATCAGTAAGACCAAATTGTTGAAAAATTTGGTTCCCAGCGAACACCTAACCATCCAAAATCAAATTGTAGAATTGACAGAAAAGTACATATATCTCGGTCATGAAATCAGAATAAGCAAGGATAATCAGACCAGAGACAGAGAGAACACTTGTTTGTGCTTGTATGGTTCACTAAGAGACATCTTTAAGTGCAACATCCCGATAGCTATGAAAGGGAAGACATTTGACCAATGCGTTCTTCCTACTATGACATACAGATCAGAAACTCTCACTCTCACAAACAGCACTAAAAATGCGAGTGGCACAAAGGCGCACGGAAAGATCGATTCTCGGCATGACAAAAAAAGACAATATAAGGAACCAAGACCTAAAAAAAAGAACCGATATCAATAATGTCGTCGAATATATAGCCAAGCTGAAATGGAATTGGGCAGGTCACATAGCGAGACTAAAAGAGTCAAGATGGACCAGAAACCTAATTCTGGTGCCCAAGAGAAACAAACACAGCAGAGGACGACCAATAACGCTGGATGGACGACATTAAACGAATATCCAAGAAATGGCAACAAGACGCACAAAACAGTGAAGAGTGGCGAAAAATGGGAGAGAACCATGTCCAGCAGTGGACAGAAGAGATCCATGATGATTAAAAAAGTTTGTTAGAAATCTTTAGTTTTTCACTAAACAAAATGTTCTCCAATTATCCCGTTCTGTTGTATCCATTAAAAATTTCCGAAACAACCAAACCAGAGTTACTTAAATTCGCTTAAAATTTGTCGATCTTATCAGACGATCTTCAGTGAACTTTGAAGTACTTGCTAAATAACCTCATTACCAAGCAGCGATGTTTAAATTACATATTAGATATTTAAAAGTATAAATTGAAACGGCATATTGTCGATAATTAAAGAATTAACTTTCCGGGAATGCCATGTCGCTACTAGAAACTACACCCACATCTGGGTTGATCTGCAGACATAGCTTTGCTTTGTGCCCTCCAATTATAAAAACTGACAGGACCCTGGTCTACCTGGCCTTTCGGCATACGACTGTTAGCGCCTCCACTGCCCCTACGAGTCCGACACCAAAATGAAGGTGGCGCGTTGCATACGCATCGCGGGGCTCCACCTCGCCCGTAGTACCTGTGTTGCGATTACCTCACCCATCCGTTATTCTCTCCCACGGGCAGACAGGTAACGCAGGCAGAGGAATTTCCACCTCACCCGTAGGCAGGTCGCAGCCGAGGCTCTCTCCTCGACCACTCTTAAATCTCCACGCGGGTACGTGCCGAGACACCGACGCCCCTATTGGTGGTGTAAGGCCAAAAGAGGTGTATACGGGCCCAGCTCGTTCAATCTCGCCTGGTTCTCTTGGAATGAGAGTAGAGTGGTCCCACGAGAGTCTCGTCTCGGATACTAGGAGTGTAGACCGGTGACCATGACGCCTAAGCGCCTCGAGTGCGTTTCTACAGACCCGACACCTCAAGCGATGGCTCTTCACCTCTTGATTCCTACCCATTAGTCGCCTCTTACGACAGGCTGGGCCTTCTGACCTCGGCCGTATTCTTATCTCCGCGACCCTAACGGAGTCTCCGCGAGCCGAACGGAGATATCTGCAGACACCAGCCATCTGCAGATACCGAGCACAGACTTCGAAAAACGTTTATTATCTTCATTACGCATGCTGCACCAATTTAATATAACCGCCAGAAAATTTAACATGTTAATTTCCCCAAAAAAGACAAACAACAAAAATGGTTACAACAGCAAATTTACTAAGATGTAAATTAGAGCTGGAAGGTCAGATAACAGAATAAGTGATGGAGTTTAAATATCTAGCTATGGAAAGCTCGAAACTGAAGTATAAGATTAAGTAAATAGAGCAAACAGAGCCGCAGGCTACCTAAATGAGACAATATGGAGCAATAAAAATATCGGAAAGGAAACGAAATGCAGAATTTACAAAACAGTCATCAGACCAATAATGACATACGCGGCAGAAACAAGACCTGACACAGAGAGGACAAAAAGGATGTTAGAAACAGCAGAGATGAAAATACTTGATTGACAAAAAATTGTTGGTAAGGTACTATGGGACAGAGCTAGAAGTACAGATATACGACGTAGATGCCAGGTGGAGAACATCAAGAACTGGTTAAGAAATAGAAGAGAAGAATGAAACGATCATATAAGCCGAATGACCACAAATAGAGTAGTAAAGACGGCAAGAGACGGTTCCCCAATAGGAAGACAATCAGTAGGAAAACCCAGTAGGTCTATATAAAAAGAAGTAGAAGAAGAAGAAGAATATTTGAGTAAAAATGTCCAAATTTTTCTTTTCAAAAATTTGTATTATCCATACGATTAACTTGTTACTAGGGAGGGTCAAGTAAAAATATATAGAATAACCAAACATAAAACAAAGAAATTAAAAGATTTTAATCACATTAGACGTATCCGAGATAAAAATAATAAAATACCTCTTCTTCTAAGGGGTGTCTATCTTCTAGTGACTCTTACTTTCAATCTTGCCTTGTAGAATCAACTATAGAAGTCGCTATTTATTATTACGCATAATGTGGCCGAAGTAAGCCAATTTTCTGTTACATTATATGTCTATAATATATAATTATTACAAAAACTATTTGAGTATGCAGCGGAAGACAGAACAAAGAAGTACTCTTTTTAGTTTGCCAAGCTTTCGCAAATCTTTATTTGCGTCATCAGGATGTTACAATAAACAAAATTACAGAATAAAAATTATTTTGTATCCTACACTAATTGAGGTTAGCTGTCATGGTGTTTAGAAAATGGAATGAACAACTCATCTGACTCCTACAAATAATGGCGAAAACTATCTAAAAAATTGTTTTAAAAACGTTTTTTCACGAAACACATATTTAAAAACACTTAAATAAAATATGTTATTAAATAATTACATTTTATGTTTTGCATGTATATATTCAACTCAACATTAGTCCCTGATGTTGAAGATGGCGAGTAAATTTCACTCTTTTGTTTCCAAAACTATTTTTTATTCATTGTATATGGCTTAAGGCTGTATGTGCGTATAAGAATTTTTGTAGGGGACATATCGTATGTACGTATATCGGAAGTAGCGTAGTCTTTATTTCAACATAATCGAAGAAAAGGTGTACGGAACAGTTGTGCCTTCAAGAAATTCGTTAAAAATAAAGCGAGCAGATGGATCGGGCGCTTATTCCCTTTCAACAATTTCCCTCCCGGTCCACCCTTGGTGAAAAACGGACGGGCATGTGACTGACTTTGGCCATTGCGTCTACATGTATGCACATGTCATACCGACATATGTACCACCGCGCGGTTAAACGGGGTGTTTCGACAGATGATCTGATCATCTGTACTTTTCGAATTTATGGGTCCCGAAGTGACGGAAGGGCTGCAATGAAGTAGCTGCTGTCGTTATTAGGCGTTGTGTGACTAAATTAGTCGCATCAAGTGGCTTATGTCGCTGTTCATTAATTTTATAGACAATGTGTCATCCCTTATGTTCGATTTTTGATATAAAATGTCAAGTTTCCCATTGTTGGTTTATCTCGTAGGTGTTAGTATCTAATTTATCAAAGTTTTCGTATCTTTCTGTTGGAGTTTGTTTTTTATATCAGCCTCTTTCAGTTTTCTAACATCAACTTTGGAGTTCTTTGGGATTTTCTAATACGTTTAAGCTTAAGCGTGATATTAGCGATTAGTGGGTTTTGGTCTGATGTGATATATGCTCCTGGGTATGTTTTAAATGATTTGATGTTGTTACGATATCTCTCTTTAATCATTATAATCATTAATCATTATATAGGTATTTTACCAGTTGGATATTTTATTTTAGTAGACAAATGTTCAGTAAACGACCGAAGAGGATTTGTAACCTGTTTACCTTGCTATACTTTCTTTACAAAATGTCCTTCACTAATTTACGTTTTACCCAGATAATATATATAATGTGACGTTATATTTTTTGGTTAATTACCATACTTCTGCCCTATATGTTAACATTGGTTTTAATATTGTATTATAGATTCGTCTCTTTCTAACTTCTCTAATATTTTTTTTGTCACCGAAATCATGGCCCCTATCACTTGTCTTCCTTTTACTATCCGGTCTTTTACATTTTCTTCATTTCGTCCTTCTTCTTCTTCTTCTTCTTCTTTTTATATAGACGTGACTCTGTTTGTTTTTCAATGTGCCTCCAGTAAGTTGTCATTCCATTGTTTTCGTGACCTACCTACTGATCGTCTTCTTATTAGGAAACCGTGTCTTGCTGTCTTTACTACTCTATTTGTTGTCATTCGACTTATATGATCGTTCCATTCTACTCTTCTATTTCTTACCCAGTTCTTGATGTTTTTCACAAGTGTTTTCATCTTTGCTGTTTCTAACATCCTTTTTGACCTCTCTGTGTCAGGTCTTGTTTCTGCCGCGTATGCCATTATTGTTCTGATTACTGTTTTGTAAACTCTGCTTTTCGTTTCTTTCCTGATATTTTTATTGTTTCATTCAGGCAGCCTGCGGCTCTGTTTGCTCTATTCTCTTGATCTTCCACTTCACTTTCGAGTTTTCCGTAGCTAGATAAAGTGATGCCTAGATATATAAACTCCATCACTTGTTCTATTATCTGACCTTCCAGCTTCAATTTACATCTTAGTAAATTTGTTGTTGTAACCATGCATTTTGTCTTTTTTTGGAAATTAATATGTTAAATTTTCTAGAGGTTATATTAAATTGGTGCAGCATACGTTGTAAATCATCTTCACTTTGAAAGAGTAGTATAGCGTCGTCTGCATAGCAGCTTATTTTAAGTTGTTTTTCTCCCATTTGGTATCCTTTTTTAGTTCTTACTTTTTTTATTATTTCATCCATTATCATTTTAAATAATAGAGGACTCAGGGAATCTCCCTGTCTTATCCCATTCCCAGCTTCAATAGGGTCGATTAGTTCTTCTTTTACTTTTACTTTTGATGTTTTGGTAGATATTTTCGATCGTTTTGATTATTCCTAGAGGTATCTCTCTTGTGTACAGTAAGTGGATAACGTTTTTTAATTTAAGCCGGTCAAATGCCTTCCTTAGATCCACGAAACATAGATATGCCGGTTTGTTGTATTCTAATGATTTCTCTTGCACTTGCCTCATTATAAATATAGCGTCGGTGCATGATCTTCCCGACCTAAAACCTTGTTGCTCTTCTGCTAGTGTTATAATTTCATTCAGTTTATTTGTTTATTTGTTATCACTTTGGTTGTTCATTTAGTGTTGGGTTTAAAAGAAATTAATTCCTCTGAAATTTTCCGGGTCCGATTTGTCTCCCTTTTTGAAGAGGAGTATTAGGATGTTTGATCTCCATTCTTGAGGAATTCTGTTTTGTTCTATTATTTTTTGAATTAGTTTTAATAGTTGTTTGATCTGGTACTCCGTACTTTAGGAGTTCGTTCGATATTCTGTCCTCTTTTGGTAATTTTCTATTTTTTTAATTTCCTTAATGCTTCCTTACACGGCGTGGAAGCTTGGACGTTAACAGTCAGCTCGTTACGACGTTTAGAGAGTTTTGAGATGTGGGTATTTCGTCGTATGCTGAAAATTCCATGGACCGACCGCGTTAGAAGTTTTAAGGCGTATGAATAGAGAACGTGAACTCACAGAAATTGTCAAGAAGCGTAAAACGTCTTATCTTGGACATATATTTAGACACGACAGGTATAACTTCCTTCAGCTCATTATAGAAGGGAAAATAGAATGCAGACGCGGCCCGTGTAGACGACAAATGACCTGGCTGCGCAACATAAAAAATTGGACAGGATTAGACTTTCAAAGTTTAATAAGGAAAGCCCAAAATAGGGAAGACTTTGCAGAGGTCATCGCCAACCTTGGCTAAGAAGACGGCACCTAAACAAGAAGAATGCTTCCTTTACCTCTTCCTCCTCAATATTTATTTCTTCGTTTGTCTTCACCTCTGGTGTTGGTGGTTCATTAACGTCACCTTTAGCAAATTGGGATGGCAAATTTTATTAGTTCGTTCATCTCTTTTCTTTGTCCTCTGATCATTCTCCATATTTCTTTTTATGTTCCGTAGAAGTCGTGTTCCATCTGTATTAAGAAGCTCTGTCAGTGTTCCATTTTTATTTGTCTAACTAAAGTATTCCTTTCATTTCTGATTCGTTTATAGCGGTTATAGCGGTTATAGCGGTTATATGCCTGTTGTGTTCTGTATTGTAAAAAGGCTTTCTTCTTTTCTTCACATTTTGTCTTCACTTCTTCTCTAAACCAAGGTGTTTTCTTTTTTGATATGTTAGCGTTACTTTCCCTCTCTCCAAGTAATTCTGTTGCTGCTTTAATTACGGTATTTTTAAGCTTTTCCCAGCTTTCCTCGATGTTATCGTTTTCTAATATTTCATTTCCAGCGATCTTTTCTGATTATCTTTTCCTGTGTAAGTCCTTAAGTTAGCTTAATTAATAAGTATATTATATTCCTTGCACATATCCTTATGTATTCCTGAAATACATTTCTCTAAACAATCTCTCATTTCGAAGGTATACCTTACTATCCATCCCGACAATGCAGTAAAAGGAGGCAGATCAATAATAATAAAAGATAACATTCAACATTATGAGGAGCTACAATATGAAACAGAACACGTAGAAGCAACTACAGTACATGTGAAACTCAAAACTAATTGCGAAATTAATGTAAGCTCAATTCATGTTCATGCTCTAAGCGTCCAATAATAAACAACAGTATGTAGAATATATGAAAAGTTTGGGAAAAGACCATTGTAGGTGACTTAAAATAAGTCACACCCAATGGGGATCAAGATTGACAACAACTAAAGGAAAAGAGTTACGGGCAGCCATAAAAGAACTTAATGTGAAGTAATATCAACAGATAGACCGGCTCATTGTCCAACATATAGAAACAAAATACCGGACATGATTGATTTCTTCGTTATTAAAAATATTTCATCCAATGATATAGATATTCATGATGGTTGGGGTATGAATTCAGATCATTCACCCATAATACTTACTGTAGGTGATATGATCCTTAGAAAGGAGTGTAATCTAAGACTAACAAATAAACTAACAGACCGGGAAAGTGTTAGATCAATACTTAAAGATAGACTTGAATTAGCAGTATCATTAAAAAAAAACTGAACAATAAAAATGCATTTATTTTCGAAAAGAGCGTAAAAACTATATCTCTGATTTTTTTCAAATTTTTCTTCTAAAAATCCGAAAAAATTTTTGTTTAGGGGATTTGATATATTTTGAAGTCTTATTTTTTAATCACATAAAAAGTAAAAATATGTGAACATTGATTCAGGTTATGTCGATCTCAAAAAATATGTTTACCCCCGCCAAAACCCTTAAAACCCTGAAGAACATGTTTTTTGGGGAGTTTAAAGGAGTTTCGCCAATTTTTGAATGTCTCAAAGTTCTCATTTAACTTAAAATGTATATATAACCTATAAAAAACCTTAATTTGATCTATTTTGAAATCTATAAAATGGAGAAAATTCCTCAAAACCACTAAAAAAACAGTTTTTCGTTAACTATGCGTGTGAATTTTTTGAAATTTTTAAATTGTTTACATCCCACCTAAAAAAATAAGAAAGAAAAATTTAGGTAGGGGTGGGGGAGAGAGGTGGCGGGCTAATGTACCATGGTATGTACCTAATCAGTTCATTACGCATGACCTTTAAGTCAAGAGGGTTAAAGAAGAGGTCACAAATTACTTCCAAAAATATGCTATTCAAATGGCACGATTTATCAGTAATAAAAATCAGGTTACTACGATGTTATATATTTCCTATACCGTTGTACAGAGTTGAGTCGTGAACTCTCACAGAATCTACCTGCAAGAAAATTGAGGCTTTGAGGAAATTGAGGAACCACGTTATTAATCGGGACGTTTTCTTAAGAATTCAAAAAGGAAAAGAGTCATTAACCACAATAAATGCAGCCAAAATTGAATACCTAGTTCACATCATGAGGAACAGCAAAAGATATGGGTTGCTGCAATTAATTCTTCAACGAAAAGTAGAAGGAAAACGAGGACCAGGAACGCGAAGCTATTTAATTCAATAAAATTACATCAAATTAAAAATTACTATTTGATTCACAGTGTATAAACAATAAATCTATTTATATACTTCAGGAAAATAACTAAGAAATATCGTAAGAATAGACTGCAAAACTCTCATTTTCATCGTACCATTCAAGCTGTCACTGCCGTACTATTAACAAGTAATTATTATTTCTACAGATAATTAATTGCATTAAAGTTAATTTAGACGATTTAGGAGATAAACGCGCTTATTAAGCCTTAAAATCCTCATGAAAGTTTAAACAGTTATTTCCGCATTTCTACAACTCTCGTTGTTGATGCATTACGATCTGTTTGAGACAAACAAGAGGTAAATTCCAGTTGATTACATGTCCTGTCTTGATTGTTGACTTTTAATTGGATAATGTTTTAGTTTTTCCAATACGTTTGTATTTTAAAAGACAGATTTAGAGGGGGAAATGACACCTATATTCATAAAACACAAAAAATTATTGTAATAAACTGTGATTTTTTTTTCGTAACTATTTTTTGCGAATGAATAATTTCATATAGGTCTTCGTATATACTTGCTTTTTATATTAATTGCTTGTTTTTTTATTAATATTTTGAAGTGATTGTTCTACATATATTCGTATCCGAGATTATCTAGCAGAAATCAAAACAGCAGTACATCATTCATATTTTTTTGATTTTTTGTATATACCTGCTAAGAGAAAAGAGATTTTATATATTTATTACAGAATTTTATTTCACGCACAATGACGGTCTTCAAAAATAATCAATGCAAGTCAGTCAAGTAACCCGTTCTATAAGATATAAAACACATTTTTTTTTATTTTTTGTTTCTAGAGGAATTAGGATTCTTCCGATAGTTGCGGTTAATGAGCACTGGCTTGAAGTCAACGAGCCTTTTTTTTGTAGAAAAATATACCAAAATTGCAATTATAATCGTCCAAGTTCAGCTCATTGTGGCACCCTAACAAATAATGATTTCTCTCATATAGCAAAATATGACTTTCTGTTGAGTGAATCCTTTTTTGAATTGTCATTGGTTTATAACAAGAATCTTAATCTATACATTCTTTGAATTTATAGATCACCTGATTCTTCCATGGAACCATTTTTTCAGAACCTGTTAAATTTGTTAGACTACCTGCCCAATAAAAGCAGAAAGATTCTATGCGATGACTTGAATATTAATTACCCTGGTGCTTGTGCTACCCAATCATCCTTGGTCAATATATTCGAATCGTATGATTTCACAATGCACGTTTATTCTACAAAAATTACTAAAACAACATCTATCATCATTGATTATATTGTCTCGCCCCTTGATGTACGCTCTACAATTATTAATGCAGGACTATGTGATAATGAAGCAGTCTATACCAAGTTTAACACTCTTAACAAACAATCCCCGAAAACCCAACGTTTAGGTAGGATTTTTTCCGCTCAGAACTTTCGTAAATTCCAAAATTTGTGCTTAACTTCTGGGTGGCACTTTCCCTCTGTGAACGTGGGCTATAATGTCAGTGATTTTTTAGATAAGCTTGTCTGTATTTTTAATAAGGCATTTTCTTTAATTACAATTAAGTCAAAACATCACAACCCCTGGACTACCAAAGGTATCCGCATATCAGTCAAGAATGTGCGTTCACTACTGTACATCAAGAAATTTACTACCAATGTCTTTGTCACTGAATATATCTCCAAGTACAGAGGAATCTATGCAAAACTTATCAAAACAGCTAAAAAAATGTAGTATGAGAGTCTGGGAAGCTCTAAAAATGTTGCAAGGGAAACTTGGTCCATAATAAACGATCTTTGAAATAAAACTAACACAGCTCAAAGATTTTCTCTTCCAAACCCTAAAAATCTAAATAAATACTTCGTTAATGTGAATAAAAATATAACATCAGCTATTTTGCCACAACAAGATCCTATTTCCTATCTCCCCAATTTAAAAAAAGTCTCGATTTCATTCTTTATAAGGTCAGTTGATAAATCTGAACTGATCCAAACAATCAGTAGTATCAAAAGCAAATCTTCCTGTAGTACTGATGGACTATCTATAAAAATTTTCTTAAATCTCCCAAAAAATGTTTTGGGAGTCTTAGTCTCACTAATTAACGATTCCTTTGAAACAGGAATATTTCCAGAGTGAATAACGACAGCCATTATTATTCCTAAAAATCTGTGTAACTATAGAACTATTACCTCATTACAGGTCCTATCCAAACTTATTTTACGACTTATAAAAGCTCGACTTTTCTCGTTGAAAACAATATTTTAACACAAAGTCAGTTCGGATTTATATATAATAAATGTACCAGCGATGCTATGTTTTCTGTACTACATAAGGTCTATCAAGCACTAAACAATAATCTTTACACTGCCACTGTTTTTTGTGACTATGCCAAAGCTTATTAGGTATTTTTTTGAATTGGTTCCAATCTTACTTGAGGAATAGGAAACAACTAGTTAGAGCAAATGATACTGACTCTAGTTACAAAAGCATTGTATGTGGAGTACCACAAGGTTCAGTATTGGGTCCTCTACTTTTCCTTATCTTTATAAATGACATCACTAACTTAAAAATCGACGGAAAATTTTTTCTTTTTGCTGATGATACCAGTATTACCTGGAGGAACTTTAATATTGCAACTCTTCATGCAATTATAACTTCTGATCTACTTAAAATAAAAACCTGGTCCGACTCTAATTTACTCTATTTTAACGTGGATAAGACAGTAGCATTATCCTATAAAGGAGCTGTTGCTTCTTAATATCAGCCAGGCCAGTATCGTTGATTCTGTAAAATTTCTTAGTATTTTTATAGACAGCAACCTTAAATGGTCCCTTCATATCGATTTGTTAAGTAAGAAACTAGCCTCAGCCTGGTATGCAATAAGATCTGTTTCAAAGGAAATCAATTTAGCATCTTCCAAAATAACATGGTTTTCTTTGTTCGAGTCTCATCTTCGATATGGCCTTCCTTTTTGAGGTTCTAGTACAGCTGCCCAATCTGATGTCATTTTTAAATTACAAAAAAGAGCAATACGGTATCTTTTTGGCCTCAGTAGAATAACACATTGCAAAAGCTACTTCAAAAATCAGGGGATTTTAACTCTTCCCTCTTTATATATTCTAGAAATTATTTGCTTAATTCGTAAACACCTACTTGTTTTTCCAGCAAGACCTAATCATGACTACTCCACCAGAAATTCATGCTTCGATATGTATTTGCCGATCCTGTCCACTGAGTTAATAAAGAAATCTATATTATATTCGGCAAAAAAAATTATACAACCATCTCCCTTTGCAACTTAAATCTACAACTTCTTTCCTTAAGTTCCGTAAATTGACAAAAGCCTATCTATCTGAAAGACCATATTTATTATTCAGTGAAAGTGTTTCTTAACGAATAACTAAGAAATTACAGTACGTTTAGGTACAAGTAATTTTATACATACACATATGTTCAAAAGTTTGGAATATTGGAATATTTAATCTTTTTATTGATTTTTATATTATAAACTCTTGTGAATAGTAAAACATCATTTTGTTTCAATTCTCAACAATATTAAATAAATCTCAAAACCAGTTAAACGATATGCAAAAAACTTAAATTTAAAAATAACTTAGTATATATAGATAAAAACAATTTTTAATAAAACTAATAGTATTTCCTCCATTGGCCTGTAGGCGATTTGGCATGCTTCCGATTAACTGGTCGAGCTGGGCTTGCGGAATTCTCTCCCATTCTTCACGAGCAGCATCTTTTAGTTAGTATTATCTGGAGGAACTCCAATATTGCAACTCTTCATGCAATTATAGCTTCTGATCTACTTAAAATAAAAACCTGGCCCGACTCTAATTTACTCTATTTTAACGTGGATAAGACAGTAGCATTATCCTATAAAGGAGCTCTTGCTTCTTAGTAACAGCTAGATCAGTATCGTTGATTCTGTAAAATTTATTGGTATTTTTATAGACAGCAACCTTAAATGGTCCCTTCATATCGATTTGTTAAGTAAGAAACTAGCCTCAGCCTGGTATGCAATAAGATCTGTTTCGAAGGAAATCAATTTAGCATATTCCAAAATAACATAGTTTTGTTTGTTCGAGTCTAATCTTC
This sequence comes from Diabrotica undecimpunctata, assembly GCF_040954645.1. Taxonomy (NCBI): domain Eukaryota; kingdom Metazoa; phylum Arthropoda; class Insecta; order Coleoptera; family Chrysomelidae; genus Diabrotica; species Diabrotica undecimpunctata. The sequence goes on from NC_092804.1 coordinate 4,249,627, forward strand.
GATATGGCCTTCCTTTTTGGGGTTCTAGTACAGCTGCCCAATATGATGTTATTTTTAAATTACAAAAAAGTGCAATACGGTATCTTTCTGGCCTCAGTAGAATAACGCATTGCAGAAACTACTTCAAACATCAGGGGATTTTAACTCTTCCCTCTTTATATATTCTAGAAACTATTTGCTTAATTCGTAAACACCTACTTGTTTTTTCAGCAAGACCTAATTATGACTACTCCACCAGAAATTCATGCTTTGATATGTATTTGCCGATCCTGTGTACTGAGTTAGTAAAGAAATCTTTATTATATTTGTCAAAAAAATTATACAACCATCTCCCTTTGCAACTTAAATCTACAACGTCTTTCCTTAAGTTCCGTAAATTGACAAAAGCCTATCTATCTGAAAGACCATATTTATTATTCAGTGAAAGTGTTTCTTAACGAATAACTAAGAAATTACAGTACGTTTAGGTACAAGTAATTTTATACATACACATATGTTCAAAAGTTTGGAATATTGGAATATTTAATCTTTTTATTGATTTTTATATATAAACTCTTGTGAATAGTTAAACATCATTTTGTTTCAATTCTCAACAATATTAAATAAATCTCAAAACCAGATAAACGATATGCAAAAAACTTAAATTTAAAAATAACTTAGTACATATAGAAAAAAACAATTTTTAATAAAACTAATAGTATTTCCTCCATTGGCCTGTAGGCGATTAGGCATGCTTCCGATTAACTGGTCGAGCTGGGCTTGCGGAATTCTCTCTCATTCTTCACAATCTTTTATCTTTTAGTTCTCGAAGTGTAATAGAGGGATTGTTTCGCTTCTTGATGCGTGTTTTGAGAATGTCCCAAGCATGTTCAATAACGTTTATGTCGGGGGCCACTGTAATGTAGATATTCCTTCTTCTTCCAGGAAATTTTGTACTGCTGCTGTTCGATGAGGAGGTGCGTTGTCATGCATAAACACAAATTCATCCCCTACTGCCCCTCGTAATAGACGTACGACATGATTTAAAGCTTTCTCGATGTACACAGCACTAGTGACTCTTCTCTCCAGAACCAGCAGTGGCGTCCGTGTACCACTCATAATACCACCCCAAACCATAATACTGCCACCTTCAAATGGGACACGCGGTTGGACTGTTTCTAGTCGGGCTTGTCGTCCTGGGGCCGTCCAAATCAGTGTTCTTCACAAATCAGATACCAAGCTAATTTTTGACTCATGAGATAACATCACGTTATTCCAGTTAGGACCATGATGCACAATTTCTCTAGCCCATTGCAACCTAACTATTTTGTGTTGGTATGTTAGTTTAGGAACACATAGCGGTCTTCTACGATATAAATTTACCGCATTTAGTCTGCGTGTTATTGTTTGCCGTGAAATATTCAGTCCTTGAAGCCTAGAAATTTCTCTGTATATACCACTTGTAGATTCCAGACGGCTTCTATGAGCTATCAATGTTATTTGCCAGTCTTGTGCTGCTGTTATACATCGACTTTTGGGACGATCCTTGACGTCATTTGTATCTTGGAATTTTTTTAAATTTACGATTCAGCACTCATCGAGTAACATCAACAATATTCGCGATACAACTTTGACTATAGCCCTGTTGTAACAAAGCAATTACTCTAGATCTGTCAAAATGAGATATCACGTTTCTAGACATTTTTAAACGGCTCAATTAAAATTTAAACAAAGACTGAAATAATGTGTATATACGCTAATTAGTTGAATGTGACCAAAATCATACAAAAACGATTCAAATTTTTTATCATGTTCATCTAAAAACGCTCTATAATGAATATCAACAGCAGTTTTAAAACCACCATAGGCGTAGATATATTATTTGTACGTATTCCAAACTTTTGGGCATGTGTATATATATGGGTATCACACGCAGCAACTTAAGCTTATTCGTAAACTAGTTCGTCATCATCAGTGGCGTTACAGCTCTTTATGAGCCAAAGCCTTCTTCAGAACAATCCTTCATTCGCCCCTGTCTCTGGCAACTCTTCTCCATGCTCTAATTCCAATAGACTTCAAATCATTTTCTAGGTTGTCTTGGTACCTAAGTCTCGGTCTTCCTCTTCTTCGTTGTCCGATTGGCCGTCTTCGGTCAAAAACTTTTCTGATTATGGCATCTTCCTCTCGTCTGATTACATGACCTATCCATCTAAGGCGTGCTACCTTAATGAATTTTACAACGTCAGGTTCTCCAAATCTTGTCTTCTTCTTCTTAACATGCCATACACCAAAGTACGTAGGCGACTATCTCATTACTAGAATTCTGTTCTTGGCGGCGTGACACAGCTCGCCTGTATTGTGTATCTTCTATACTCTATATCTTCCCCAAATCTTCTATACAACTCAAAATTGTAATACCTGCGCCACAAACCTTGTTCTTTTATGCCTCCATATATTCGTCTTAGTATTTTTCGCTCAAAACGTTTGAGCAATTCTTGGTCATTCTGTGTTAGTGTCCAAGTTTCTGAACCATATGTTACTGTTGTATGGCCAAGTTTCTGCACTGGTCTTATTAGTGTTTTGTATACAGTCAGTTTAATTTTTCTAGGCATTTTTGAGGCCATCTGTCTTCTTAAGCCATAGTAACACTTATTGGCGACCACTATTCTTCTTTTGATTTCTTCACTGACGTTGTTATCTTTGGTTAGCAGCGACCCTAAGTATATGAAGGTGTCAACACCTTCCAGTTCTAGGTCATCAATTATTATTCGTGTAGGTGTCGGGTTGCTTGACCTAGTGCAACACATATATGTGGTCTTTTGAACATTTATATTTAGTCCCATTCTGTGTGCAGATGCTCTTAACGACCGAAATGCTTCACTCAGAGATTCTGTGGACCTACCTATGATGTCTATGTCATCTGCGTATCCGACAATTTATACTGATTTGTTAAAGATAGTACCATTCGTAGTAATCTGCGACTCTCGAATTATTTTTTCTAATGCCAGGTTAAATAAAAGACACGATAGTCCATCACCCTGTCTTAGTCCATTTTTGCAATGGAAATGTTTGAGAGATCGTTTTGAATTTTTACTGTGCTCTCTGCACCTGTGAGTGTAAGTTTAGTTAACCGGACAAGATCAAACGGAATGCGAAATTCTATCATAGCAAGCAGAAGTTCATTTCTATTAACGGAGTCGTATGCGGCTTTGAAGTCAACAAATATGTGGTGGGTGTCGACGCCGAACTCTAGGGTTTTTTCAAAGATCTGCCTCACTGTAAATATCTGGTCCGTTGTTGATTTATTAGGACGGAAACCGCACTGATATCCTCCCACTATTTGTTCGGAGTGTTTTGTACAATACGTTGGACAACACTTTATATGCCATATTGAGTAGAGTGATGCCTCTATAACTATCACACACCATCATATCTCCCTTTTTGTGTATAGGACACAGTACACCTAACTTCCAGTCTGTGGGTGTTTCTTTCTGTTGCCAGATTGCAGTTATCAGTTTACATGCAGTAAACTAGTTCGTAAGGTTTTATTATTCATTTTGCAATTTAGTGAAATTTTGCAATGGATTCTATATTTTATTATGTTTTATTTTGTGATATTGACGATTTATGTAATTTTAATACATTTTAATTGTTATTGTTATATTATTGACTTTTTGTAAGCTTTGTTCATAAAATTGAAAAATTTTCAGTGACAATAAAGCATATTTCTATTCTAGCTAATCCCTTTTGCTAAATATTTTGTTTTCTGAGATTTTTATTTGTGCTACCAAGATTTATTCAGTCTTTGTCCGAATATATATAATATAATCAACTTTGGACTAAATAATCTATCCAAGCCTTCTAATTTGAGCGTTTTAGCGTTTTTTAGCTAATGTAACCGTTGATATTAATTTTTTTAGATGTTAGAAGAAATTATAAACGCACAAGCCATATCGTAATGCTCCAAAAGTCTCGTTCACACACTACAAGCGTTCAACCTGTTCAGTATCTCACGTAACGTCTCACATTCCCAAGGACTTCATATGGCGCGAATTAAAAATAATATTTCATACCTTAAGACCACGAAGTTCCCACAAAAACCAAGATCGAGAAAGATGATATCTTTACAAAAGTTCCGCCAAGTACTTGCTCCAACCTGTCGTGTCGTTAGGAAGTTATGTTACCTAACAGGTGGACAGTTCGTTGAGAAAGCCAACCACCATTTCAAACTGTTTGTGTTCGTGATGGATACGGTTTCATTAATGAATTTTCGAGTTATTATTTTTAAATTAAATAAACTAATATCAAATTTGTAGATTAATTGAGTTGCAACACTTTTTCATTTCAAACTGTCTCCAGGTTCACAGAGAAAAAACAATTAGACGAAAGGAAAAATAATCAAGGAGTTTAAAATCTTGCATTATAATTTCTATACCTGATATTTAAACAAGTTGTACAAAAATTAATTTTTCGTTTAATAATATGTCAAAGTATTATTTTTTTAGCAAATTGTTTTTTGAATATGAATCCCTGGTTTCTATTGCGGAATTTGTTTTATTTATAAAGATAATACCTTTACAAAATTTATTAAATCCTTATAGCCCAGTCTGGTTAAAAAAAAGGTCGAAAAATGTTTCGCAAATATCTGAAGGTTTTAAGACATAGGTGGGGATTACTAGATGACGAATAGATGAAAAGGTACTCGTATTTTTACTTTGCGTTTTTTTTAAACAATAATTTATGGTCACAATTTGATTTTTTGTCTATAAGTTTTTTCCCTTATATTTTACATAAACAATATTTATATCATTTTTTTTATATCAAGAATATCTTTATGTTCCCGTTTTTTCAATTAAAATTGTTAAATAATTTACGGAGATATTTGCAAAAAAGCAGTTTTTTTTGCACTAATTTATAAATTTTATTAATTTTTTCATTAACAAAATAAAATGTTATTAATACATTTAAACACCGAGGATTTACCGTCTTTTAAATTTGTGCCAAATTTCTCCCCGATCGATCAAATAGTTTAAAAGTTATTTAATTTATTTATCCCTGAGGCTAATTATTTAAATTATTGAACTTGCCCTATGAATGATGCTAGACACATTTTGTAAATTTCGTAGGATTCTTTAAGACTTAAACTACCTCAGAAGTTAAATGCATATTGCGTTTTCATCGAAATTATTTACAAAATAAACGGTTGAAAAAGGGGTATGTTTTGACGTGACAACGTCTTAAATTAGGTTGTGGCTCGGAGTCACTCATGAAAAAGTGTAACGCCCGCTCACGTCTGTTACGATGAGTCACCGAACGAGAGAGAGGCCCGCCGGACCGGCGAATGCCTTGCGTCTCTCTCCCACTCAAACATGATCGGTCCGCTGGTGCGATGCTATTTCTCCTATCATCGTCCTATCCTCAACAAAATCACTCAAATAGAAATTAGTTAAGTTTAAGTTTACATGTACAATGTTTTAGTAAACAAAATATATTTCTATAGTTAAAATTTGTGCAATTCTTATTTTCATTCAATTCCTTGTTCCTATTGTGCAATTTAATAATATTCATATCAATAAAAATATCCTACCGAGAAAAAGACGTTGTCACGTAAAATCTTCGCCCGTAAAACGGACTTTACAGGCAACCGATTTTTTTTTTACTTATAAACAATTGTAATAACTTCTATATTTTTCAAGCTACAGACTTGTACGTACAACCATTGGATAGCTGGTAAAACAACTCACATTTAAAAAAAAAACTTTTATGACCAATAGGAACAAAGTTAGCGACTATTTTTAAAAAAATCATATCTCCATTTGGAAACTTACAGCCCTTCGAAACGAAGGTGCTTTCGAAAGATCGACATAGGAAAGTGGAGGGGAAACTGTTTCTGCTCCACGTTCCAAAATTTCGTCAGTCTCAGTGTACGTAGGAAGAATTTACATTATCTCGGTTTCCATTGCAGCTGGAAGCCTTTTTTTTATTCTGAGGTAGCTCGTCGATATATGAATAACTACATAGTTTTCACTGACCGGAAAATATGGGAAACCTCAGAAAAATTTAGTCTATTCGAAATTCACCGTAAAAACTTATTTTTTTTTTTTAAATTTAACTGGAATAGTCTGTCGCTGTATTAATAATGATGAAAATCAATATTTTTTATTTCATTTTTTATCAATGATGTAATAATATGTACTTATATATTTTATAAATTAAATTTCAGGTAATTTTTTACGAATTAATATTATATTCTTTATATTAATTATAATAATTGTTTGCATTTTTATAATTAACAATACTGATTTTTATTCTATTTTTCGTACAAATATGTTATACAATATTATTCTAATCTGCGTTTCTGCTTTGATAAAATAAGTCGATTTTTTCATCAGTTGTCTTATTAAATTTTGCAATGTTTATTGAACTTTACATTTTTTATTTTCTTTACATACATTGGTTTAAAAGTTAAAATGTGGTTCATTCATTCGACTTCACTGTCAGGTCTGAACCTTTTTGGTGCAGGTTGTATGTCTTCACTTATTAAATCAGTCTCTAAATATACATCTTCAGAATCACTGTCGTCGTCAAACGTAACTGTACCGAGGTTGCAGCATATTTTATACTCTACTTCTTCCTCAGTACAATTTATGCACAAGTTCGTATAATTCAAACCACGTTTTCTGCACCCAAATCTAGTAGTTTTGCAACCTGTGGTGCATTTGCATGTAATGTGCTTTAATGTCTCTTCTACTACTACTACTACTACTAAGGATTTCCACAGTTTTCACTGTCTTCCTTCACTCAACCGTTTTCTCCAATTTTCCCTGTCATTCCAGTCTCCATCTCGCAGGGTTCTTTTCTCCATAGCCTCGTCGATTTCATCTCTGAATGACCTTCGGGGTCTTCCTCTCTTTCTTCTTCCAATCGGGCTCCATTCTGTGATTTTGTTTATCCAGCGTCCTCTGTCCGCTCTTCTGACGTGGCCGTACCAGGATAGTCTCTTCTCCTCTATATAGTCGATTATGTCTGATTGCACTCCCATTCTCCGCTTAATCTCTGCGTTTTCAATTCTGTCTCTTTTTGTAAGTCTACAGCTTCTCCTCAGGAACTCCATTTCTACTGCTCTTATTCTACCTCTATTTCTCTTGTTTATTGTCCAGTTTTCGGACCCATATGTCAGGATACTTCTTGTCAGGGTGTTATATATTCTCTTTTTTGTCTTTATCGTAATGTTCTTATCCCACAACACTGAGTTTAGTTGTCTTATACAGTTTCTTGTTTGTCTCAGTCTGTTGTTTATATCTTCTTCTGTTGTTCCCTGGTTCGATATTATGGTTCCTAAATACTTGAATTTATCTGTTCCATTTATTTGTCTTCCCTCGTCTATCTCTAGGTTTCTCATATCCTTGTTTTCTGTTGTTAGGTATTCGGTTTTCTCTAAGTTTATTTCCATTCCGTTGTTTTTATATTCTTCTTCTAGTTTTCTGAGCATAAAGCTGAGATCTTCTTCATCTTGTGCGATGACTACTTGATCGTCGGCAAAACTTAAGGTGTATAGGTATTCGTCTCTTACTGGTATGCCCATTCCTTCGCACTTTCTCCTCCATGGTTTGAGTGTCTTTTCCAAGAATATTTTAAACAGAGTAGGGGACGTAGCACAGCCTTGTAGAAGTCCTTTTGTCGTCTTAAATGGATTGTAGGCTTTATTTCCACATTTAATAGCTACTTTGTTTTCTTTGTATAGTGCTTTAACTGCTTTTATTAGTGTTTGTCGGATTCCGAGATCATTCATTGCTTCCCATAATTTGACTCTAGGTATTGAGTCATATGCTTTCTTTAGATCAACAAAGGCCAGATGGACCGGTCTACCTTTTGCCATTTTCTTCTCTATCAGTTGTTCTAATGTGTACGTATGATCTAGGCATGATTTTCCTACTGTGAACCCTGCTTGGTCTTTTCCAATTTTTCCTATTATTTCAGTTTCTAGTTTTTCTTTAATAATTTTCCCGTAAAGTCTACCTACCGACGATATTATACTAATTCCTCTATAGTTTTCACATTTTTTCCTGTTTCCTTTCTTATGTATGGATGTGATGTATGCTTGTGTCCATTCCGCAGGTATTTCTTCTCCATTTAGTCCTCTTTCGAACATTCTATGTAGCATGCGGAATAACTTTTCCGTTCCGTTTTTAATTAGTTCGTTTGGTATTCCTCCGGGTCCTTTGGCTTTTTTGTTCTTCAATGTCTTGATTGCTCTCTTAACTTCTGCCAGGCTTATTTCTATCTGGTCGTATGCCCCATTTCCTGCATGTTCTATATTCTCTTCCTGAAATTGGGGACGGTTTTCTGTAAGTAGTTCTACGTAGTATTCTTGCCACTCGTTTTCACTAATTTTGCCGATCTGGGTTTTCTCTGTCTTATTTCGTTGAAGTGCTTTTAATATTCGCCATGATTCTGAATTTCTCGTTCCTCCGATATGTCGTTCTATCTCTGTGCATGCTTGTTCCCATCGTTCGTTCTTTTCATTTGTTACTCTTTTCTTTACCTCTCTGTTTTTCGCTCTATATAGGTCTAAGTCTTCCTGTTTTTTGGTGTTTAGGTATTTTATGTGTAGTTTTTTCTTTTCTTTTATGCATTTTAATGTGTCTTCCCTTAACTTGATATTCTGATGGGTGTTCCTTTGGTCGTCTTCTCCAAGAGCTTCTAAGGCCGTTGAAATCAGGCAGGTTTTTATGTGTTCATGCATTTCATATAACGTGTCATATCTGAATTCTTCTAGTTTTTGGTCTAGTCTTCTTTTGTATAAATCTTTTATTGATTCTTCCTGCAATAGATGTAATTTGAGCCTCTTTTCGTTTATTGTCGTTCCCGTTGTAACAATCGATGTATGTTTTTGTTTTGTCCAGATATAGGGGAATTCCATCCATGCCACCACAAGTTTGTGATCTGTTCCACACTCTGCCCCTCTTTTCACTCTGATGTCTTTCACTTTGATGGAGCTTTTGTGGTTCATGATAATGTAGTCAATAATGGATCTTAGTTTTCTTGTCTCTTGAGTCCATGTGTACTTATGTATATTTTTGTGTTTGTAAAATCCGTTCATAATTTTCAAATCATTTACTTCACATAGTTCTACCAATCTTTCTCCGTTGTCGTTAATTGTGTCTTCTCCAAATGGACCAACTGTTCTGTCATTGTCTTTTCTTCCGACTCTTCCATTTAGATCCCCCACTATTATTATTTCTTGTTTAGGTTTTCTCTTATCCATTTGTTCTTGAAGTTGTTCGATAAATCGTTCTTTCTCATTGGCTGGACTGTCTTCCGTTGGACCGTATGTTGCTAGTATTATAATTTCTCTGCCATACATCTTGATTTTCAGTTTGGCAATTCTCTCGTTTATGGGTTCCCAATCGTCTATAGATTTTTCCCATTTCTTCTTTAGTAGAATTCCAACTCCAGCTTTTGCGCGGTCTTTCTTTTCTACTCCGCTCCAACAATGGATTAGTTCCCCTATTCTTTCCGTGCCGTTTCCTTTCTTTTTTGTTTCCGTTGTGACGAGGATATCGAGATTCATCTTTTCGAATTCTGATGTTACTGTGCCGATTCTTAGTTTTCTCTGTCTTTCGGTTGAGTTTCGAAGCCGGGGGTTTGTTGAACTCAAAGCAGAAGTGCCCCCCCCGTATCCGATGGGGCTCCCTCCTTCGGAGGTGTGGATTGCCACCCGGGGATTAATTTTAAAATTTTTCATTTCTGCCAATTGTTCGTTAGCCCTTGGATTTTTTTAAGTGTGCTAGGTTGCTAACGCCTAACGCCACAACCCCCTTTTGGAGGACCTATTGTTCAGCCGCCCACTCTGGATCAGACGCTGTTTGCAGCCGCCCACTCTGGGTCAGACGCTACTGTTGTCAGTTTTGGTCCGCGTCGGGTATTTCATTTCCCCGATACCACCCATATCTGGGAGGCATTCCCCTATCCGCCACCTGGGGACGCGTCCGGTAGAGGATTGACAACCTCCTCCTCGGATTTAATGTCTCTTCGAGAATTAAATTATCTAGAGTATAAATTGGGACAAAACCAGTGGCACTTTGTCTCCAATCATAGGCACAAGCATCTAACTTATTACTTAAACCACATTTGTGTGTGTGTGTGTGTGTGTGTGTGTGTTTTGTTTTATGGCACTGGAACTAAGCCAATGAGCCAGAACAATAACCACATTTGTAATTGATAATATACCCGAAGAACATGCTGTTTGGCTGCACCTTCAGTTGGTGACAGAGTTTCTAGTTTAAAAGATGATTTACCGATATTTCTGTTGAATTTTAAGTATCTTAAATCATTTAAAGAAAGTGTATCGTTGTGTGTTTTTTTTACAATTATTTATTATAATTAATTATTCATTCAATAGTTTTAAATATTACTTACAATTTTCAATAAAAAAGTAATTAAATACGTTTAGTTAAAACTTTTTTGTTCAAAATACACAAAATATTTTACTCAAAGAAGTATACGTACCTATATTGCTTTCTAAAGCCACTACACTGAGACTGACGAAATTTTGGAGCGTGGAGCTGAAACAGTTTCCTCTCCACTTTCCTATGTCGATCTTTCGAAAGTACCTACGTTTAGAAAGGCTGTAAGTTTCGAAAAATTGGATGAATTTTATAGTGTAAGTTTCAATATGAACTTTAGATTTTCATTCAAAATTTGTGCAAATTTTACTTCTTAATGTTTATAAACAATGGAGATATGATTTTTTTTAAAATAGTCGCTAACTTCGTTCCTATTGGTCATAGAAGGTTTTTTTTTTAAATGTGAGTTTTTTTACCAACTATCCAATGGTTGTACGTACAAGTCTGTAGCTTGAAAAAGATAGAAGTTATTACAATTGTTTATAAGTAAAAAATATACCCCTTTTTCAAATGTTTATTTTGTAAATAATTTCGATAAAAACGCAATATGCATTTAACTTCTGAGGTAGTTTAAGTCTTAAAGAATCCTACGAAATTTACAAAATGTGTCTAGCATCATTCATAGGGCAAGTTCAATAATTTAAATAATTAGCCTCAGGGATAAATAAATTAAATAACTTTTAAACTATTTGATCGATCGGGGAGAAATTTCGCACAAATTTAAAGGACGGTAAATCCTCGATGTTTAAATGTATTAATAACATTTTATTTTGTTAATAAAAAAATTAATAAAATTTATAAATTAGTGCAAAAAAAACTGCTTTTTTGCAAATATCTCCATAAATTATTTATCAATTTTAATTGAAAAAAACGGAAAAATAAATTTAAGGGAAAAAACTTATAAACAAAAAATCAAATTGTGACCATAAATTATTGTTTAAAAAAACGCAAGGTAAAAATACGAGTACCTTTTCATATATTCGTCATCTAGTAGCCCCCATTTTGCTGTGAAATCGATGATTTTTGCATAATCAGACTGGGCTATTATAGTAACTGAGACAATAAGTAATTTACTATTTTAATTTGGAATAAGCCACAATTTTACTTTAAAATATGTTTATTAGACGTTTCGATTTCCACTTCTTAAATCGTTCTCAAAATACAAAACATTAATAAATTAAACAAATTGTGTTTCTTATTACGTGGTAAAAAAAGTGCTGATTGTTGTTTTTGCCTTGCAATTTGAACCTCCTTGTACATTTCTTTGTTTTCTTGTCTTATTTTGCAGATATTTATGATACGCACGTTTCTTTCCAATTACTGAATTTGTTAATTGTTTCCTTTGCCGTAATTCTTTCCTGCTAAACCAAAAACTTGTTTATAAAATTTAAATAAATTTTAGTGACTTATGTCGTCAATAGCATTACAATAAAAGTTATATTTTAGTGCCAAAAGATTTGATCAATATGTTATTTTATTCAAAAATAACAGGTGTTAAATGTGCTATATATTAATATTATATTATCCTGATCTTAAAAGTAATCTTGTTAAGTATCGGCATTTTTATGGCGTGTCGTTAAGATCACATTATAATAAATTAAAAGAAGTTTCTCACGTTCATGATCGGAATAAAAATATTTATATGTAAAAAATCTGCTAAGCAGAAAGATTATCGTCTCGTTTCTCATAATAAACGGTATTTGCATTGAGCAGGAGGTCCATTTGCAAGCCATCGTCGTGCCATATGGACGATATTCGGCCAGATTGGCTGCAATCGGTTACCAGCCGGGGCACAACTGTCTGCTGATTGAGATAACACCATTTTGTTGGGAAATATATTCATACTCCATTTGTCGCGTATGGTGCCCGAATGTTGCTTTTCGTGTTTGTTCATTTAATATTATTTCATTAGACTAATGGGAAACGTTGCATGCCTGGCTCATCTTTATTTGATTTTTACTTTCCCGCTTCTAGCGATATTAAAAAATAATAGTAGCGACACATGGACTGGACACAGATAAGGGTGTAATCGAAGTTTTTCTATTACAATCCTAGACAGATGCGGTTTTAGTATAATTACTGTGGTGTATTTTTAATTTATAAATAATTAGTAGGGAAAAACTATATTATAGTTTGAATTTTGAATGATATATAAAAATTATAATTATAACAATTAAAAATGTTACCGCATGAATAGCTTGTAGATATATATTAAGAATATATAACCTCGATGATAATATATGGACATTTTAAAGCATATAATGACAGATTAGAAGACTGTCTTCTAAGACGTAATCTAAGACGAATCGGCCGTACTTAGATTTTCGCATGGATATTTAATGTTCACCGATGAACGTCCAACATGTCAACAGTGCAATTGTGCCCTTGCCAAAAACAATATATTAACGGACTGCCAACAGTACACCAACCACGCCCGCAAAAATAACTTGAAGACATCGCTTTGCTTTGCTTTACAGTTCCTCAAAGACGCTAATATTCTTCTTCTTTCTCTTTATAAACAATTTTGCTTGTTCATTGGCTGATTAATACCTCTATTGAATCTTTTGCGCGGTCTACAGGTCTGCTGTTAACGAATCAACAGGCCAGACACCAGCCAGAGTCGTATTCGGAGAAGATGTAGAACGAGTTGGTCCGTTCGCATCTTCAGATCGCTAGCGACCGAATGAAGAAACGGTACGATACGCAAGCCGAAAAGGGGTGCTTTAAGAAGAACGACAAAGTCTGGCTCTATAATCCTAAGAAGCGAAACGGTTCTTCTCCCAAGTTGCAGCAGTTTTGGGAAGGTCCATACCTCATTATGGAGAAGATCAACGATGTCATCTACCGAATAAGCAAAATTCCGAGAGGAAAGCCGATGATAGTACACCATAACCGGCTGGCGTCTTTCGGAAGTGACCACGACGTAGATGAAGAAGTGGAAGTAAACCACGACTTCATATTCAAAACTAACTGTAACTTAAATAAAAGGTTCCTCTATATTTATACTAAACAATCGTTAGACTAGAATTCCGGCGATTCCCTTCGAACAGACGAGAAGGTCACCCGGACTGGTTTTCATTCAACCTTCTTCTGGAAACTTCGAATCCAGGTATTACCTGGAGTTTCTGCCGGCTGGTGTATGATCTAGAAAAGACTTGAATGGAATAGAATTAGAAATATAATGTTTACAGTTAAACATGAATCATATGTATCGTAACATTATCCTCTAATTTATTAGCACTTGTAAAATTTTAGTTGTAAGTTTCAGCGTAGTATTTAACAAGTTTTAACAGAGCTAATTTAGCAGCGTAGTATTTAACAACCTCTGTAGTTCTCTGGCTGGTTTTTATCTCCTTTTTTAAATAGTAGAATTAGTTCGCTCGTTCTCCATTCTTCCGGTATTTTATTGTGTTTTATAATTTTATTAATTAATGTTGTTGATTGTTCTATCATTGTTGCTCCAAAATATTTCAGTAACTTGTTTGGTATCCCGTCCTTACCTGCTGCTTTGCTGTTCTTCAGGTTTTCAAGTATTTTCCGAACTTCCTCATTTATATTAAGTTCTTCATTTATGGTAATTTCTGGTGTTTTCAGTTCTAGCGTCATTGTTTTTCCTCTGCATATAGCTTTTTTAGGTAGTCAATCCTCGTATCCTTTTCTATGTGTTTTGGTTCTATTAGTTTCTTTACCTCCATTCTTTGACCTCTGAAGCGCCATATTTCCTTTTGCAGACCGTAAAAATCATGTTCCATTTCTTTCGAAAAGCGTTCCCAATGCTCATTTTTCTTACAAGTGCATGTTTTTCGTTTCTAATTGTCTTGTAATTATGATATATTGTGTTTTGGTTGAAATGTGAAGTCATAAAAACTGTTAAAATTAGAAAGATTTAATATCTGGGTCATATAATGAGGGGCGAGAAGTACGTATTACTTAGATTAATTATGCAAGGGAAGATAAAAGGGAAAAGAAACCCAGGACGACGCAAAATATCCTGGCTAAGAAATTTGAGAGAGTGGTTCGGTTGCAGATCATTAGAATTATTCAGAAGCGCGGCCAATAAAATTAAGATAGCGATGATGATTTCCAACCTCCGATAGGAGAAGGAACCTGAAGAAGAAGAAGATTGGAGAAGAGTAAATGCAGAAAAATGAGTCAGATCGTTAGATTAAGATGATATCTAACGAGATTGTCAGATGAAAGTTAGGTCAAGGAGTTCTTGTTAAAGGCCAAAAGAAACCGTATAAGAGAAATAGGTTGAAGCTTCTAAGAAAATGGGAATAACCAACTAAAGAACTATATTATAACACATTTTTTTCAGTGTAATGTAAACAACCCTGTTTTTAAAATAAACCAGATAAAAGAAACCCGGTTTTGTAACAACCTCCTTCTTTTATAATTTACTACAGCAAATCTGGCGGTAGGTATACCGCATGTGGCATGTGTTCCAAACTATCAACAAACATATTCTCGGTTCCTGAAATTGTGTTCGATTTGTTGTACAAACAACGCGCTTTATTGCCCACAAGTGTTTCCTGAAAGATGCTGGACAACTGTTGAGTTCATACTATAAAGTTAGAAACAGTTATTGCTTGCTTTTCAAGTTTTCACTAAAAATTTCAAATTAAAGATTTATGGGACTAGCTAGACGTACGTTTAGGGAATATATATTTATGTTTTATTATGATTCGGCGATAAGAAGACTTTTTGTCAGACTGAATAAAACTGAGTGAACGTGAAATACGAAATAAGAAATAGCAAAAATGCGGAGTGTGAAGGAAGTATAAAAAGAACAGTAGAAAACCGACAAAAACACAAGGGCAGAAATAAAAAATGAGAAACATGTAAAAGCATCATACAAAAAAAAAGCTAAAGAAATTCTGGGTATACAAAAAAAGTAAAAACAACTGCAGAACAAAGGTTTGATAAAGAATGTCATGTCATAACGGAGAAAAAAATAATGCATACCGACGATTACAATAACGGTCTATGATGATATTACAAGCAAAAGATGTATATAGAATGCTAAGGAAAGAAGGAATGAAATTGTATGAAAAATTAGAAGGGGAAAATATAGAAAAAGAAGTCACAACACAGCCACAAATAAACAAACCAGAAACGTCACAAATTTGATTTAAATAGTAGATAGAATAATAGATACTGTCTCGGTACTTTCCATTCTCATTGTCTCCTAATTGTGTGTTAGGTATCTCCACAGCAATAAGTGTTATTTACCTATTAACTTCATTAACTAGTATGAGATCCGGCCTATTATGTGCCACTGGTTGGTCTGTGAGCACAGTGCGGTTGCAGTATAGCTTGTAGTTGTCATTTTCAAGCATTCTGTCAGGGACTTATTGATAATAAGGAAGATGGTCGGTTTGGAGTTTTAATTTGTCAGCTAGTTCTTGATGGATAATCTTTCCTACTTTCCTATTCCTTTTTTCCTATTATTATTATTTGATAATCTCTTATGATTACTCTTCTTGCTTTTACATCAATTATATACTCCGCCAAAAAAGTATCGCATCACTTATAAAATTACAAATATTTCTGACAGCATTTGGTTAATTTAAATGATTTCTTTCTGACCCTTAAGAATATTAAGGCTAGAAAAAATATTAAAAAGATATTTGTAAATACAGCTTACTGTTTAAAAAAAAAATATTAGTTTGTGTTTAATTTAAAATTTCGTATTAAATATTGAGTATGGAAGGTCGTGACAATATAAATTTAAATTTAACGAGAGATCAAGTGGTTAGAATAATTTCCCTCATTGAAGACGAAAGGAGTCAGAGATATGTGGAAAATTTAGTGGGTGTAAATCAGTCGACAGTATCACGAGTGGTAGTAAGGTACCGAGAGACTGGTCTTTATGAAAGACGAGCTGTAACAGGTCGGCCAATAGCAACTACGCATGTGGACAATAGATTCTTAGTCCTTCAAGCTTTGCGTCGAAGACACGTGACTGCAAGTCAACTTCAACATGACTTAGCCGAGAAATGTACGTGTGTCTTCAGTAACTGTTAGGCACATCTTAAAAACAGTCTGGAATTAGGCCAGAGTAGCTGCCACTGCCCCGAGACTTACAAGGGAACACCTTATAGTACGTCTAACATTTGCAAGAGAGCACGTAAACTGTAATATCGACGACTGGGGTAACATACTCTTTACGGACGAGTCAAGATTTTAGAAAATCAATCTAATTAGTTGATTACAATCGTTGAAGTCGAGACTCTCAACAACTGACATACTCACACACAAACACACACACGCACAAACCACCACCACCAACTTCCAACACCACCAATACAGTCAATTAAGTTCTATGAGGTTTTCTTTCATTTGATTGGCTACAATTACACCAACTCTATTATTTATGCTAGTTTTCCCTATTTGTGACAATTGGTATCTGTATATTCACCTAGTTCTTTCGTTCTTTTTGCTTCCTCTTGAATGAAAGTAATTTGTAACCTTCTTTTTTAAACGCATCTACCAATTGCATACATTACCTGCAAGACTTTCACGATTCCAAGACCTATACTGATTTTTCTAACCTGTAATGGTGTTCCTCTGTTTGCTTTCTATAACAAGATGTTCTTCTAGCCGTAACTGTCGGTTATGTTGGAGAAGGTGTTTTCAGCATAATGGCCTGAAAATATTTTTGCTTCTGAAACATTTTTCATTTTCATGAAATATGCTTTCTTGTCACTGAACATTGTGAAATTTTATCTACAAAGCTTAGAAAATAACAATAACAATTACAATTTACTAAAATTGCATAAATCGTCAATATCACAAAATAAAAGATAATAAAATATACAATTCATTGCAAAATTTAACTAAATTGCAAATTGCATCATAAAACCCTACGAACTAAGTTGAAGTTACTTGTACATAGAGGTACTGTAATTTCTTAGTTATTCATTAAGAAACTCTTCTACTGAATAATATGATCTTCTGCAATGTGTTGTTCTTCTGAGAAAATGAGACTTGAGGACAATAATTTTAAGTTTAAAATACTGCTCGGACAAATCGTTGATATGTTAGGTTTTGTTTACAACTAATAATATTTTCCAATTTTCTTCTTCCACCAACCACTTCAGCAGATTGGTCACAGGCACAGATGGTACGTTTGAAGTATTTATACGACTTTTCACGGTCCAATCAACCGGGGATTTGTTTACTAGAAACTCTAACAGCCCCACAATGAGTGCCTCATAAAATCCTGAATAGTATTTCTGTGAGGTTTTGTAGGAAATGCACAAGTGCAGTTTTATGATGAATGACGATACGAAGTGCCACTCCAAGCGTTTGTTTCGCTCCGTCACCAACTGCAGTGGCGTAGGAATATTTTTTTATTTGAAGATTAGATACAAACTTCACAACAGTAATTATAATCAAGAGTAATGTACAGGTACACCTTTTTAAATGAATTTTGTCATAAATTATTACATAATCAAACAAAACACAGCATATTCATTCAAACTAGTTTAAACTGTTATTACTTAATTTTGTCACCTAATAAAAACAAAATGCGAGAATATTTTCATAAAAAAAATAATCCTGAGAATCGAAATATTTAATGTGCTCCTTTAAACCTTTCGAGTCGGATTTTTTTTTCAGGATTGGTATGGAATTTATTACTTTTTTTGTTTAAAACGTATAATTATGCAAAAATAAAAGTGATTGAGATTAATTTTATACTTGAGATGCACCATTTTGTCCGGGACATATATGTCCCAGTCAGACTTTTTTGGAACATATATGTGGGACTATAATAACCCATCAGACACCAAATTATTACCCTATTTCAGTAAAGAAAAATCGAAAATACAAATAAAATCTCATATTTGGACAACAAAAGGACTAAACCTAAGATCAATATTTAATGAAAATGAAAAGGTGTGAAACATGTTTTGCGTAAGGGTGCATTGCAGCTCTGACATAGTGTGGCGGTTCGTTTCTCTTTTTTCTGAGAAGAACCTCGAATCTTGTACGGGTCTTTCCTTCGATAGGTAAATGATCTTCCACGTTGAAAATTTTGTTTATTTCTTTGCTGTAGCAAGAAATAAACAAAAAAACAGCATGGCTTCTTCCCAATGAAATAAGTCCCTCAGTTACACTAATTAAAAAAGGTTAAAATGGTATTTTCCTTTCCTTTTTATATTATTGTGTAGTACATAAGAATTTTCAACAGCCTTCGTCAGAAAGTGAAAAAATACTGTTTTCCACCATTTGGGAAACTTCTGATCAAAGACATACAAGCCCAAAATATGATCCAGGTCCACGCCGTCCATTTTCTTATTGTACATGTCGAGAAGTTTACGACATCGCACATTCATTTTAAAGCCATTCTTCATTTTCGTTCTACTTGCTTCTCTCCAAAGCAATTGCTTCCTGCTTATAAGTCTTAAGTATCTTGCAAACAACGGTGCTATGAAACCGAAAAACGTGGCAAAAAAGTTCCATCGTTATGAAACCAAATACCTGGTTGCTACGTACCTTCGCCTCTTCATCATTGTCGTCACTACTGCTTTCTTCTTCACTTTCGTCACTTATCATCTGATTCTCTTCATCCATTTTATTGCCCTTGAAACCTGAATCTATTTTGTGAAGCTCTCGTTCTACTTCTCCTTCGCATCCTGATGAATTGTAGTCTTCATCATCGGATCGGAGCCACTAGTCTCATAAGAATCAACTTCTTATTCTGTATCGCTGGCAAACATGGTTGTTGCCTCCTTCCTTAGCTCTTTCTGCGTCATTATCTTTCTACTTATCAAGAACAAAAGAAGACTGTTGGGATACATATAACCCACCATAAATGCCTGTTATGATTTCACCCACAAAACAAAATATTAGTTTTATTGAATATATTTACCTTTTATTGTAGGTAGCTTCACTTACATAAACAAATTCGCAACAACAGTAACAGAGCATAACTTTCGCTGTGGTAACCATCAACAAAACTACATAAACACATTCCGCAAATCAACATCACGACAAAATACAGTGCGAAAACGATTCGTAATGTTTTCTCTTACACAAATTGTTCTTTTAAAATTGTTATTAAGTTCTTCTTAAGATTTAGTTTAACAGACTCGATGATTTCATAATTTTGATACATACGTCCCGTCAGACTCGAAAGGGTTATACCCACTATTGATGTACATAAAGAAAAAACTATATTCAGCTACAGTACGTAATTATTTTGGCTATTTCAACCTGAATTTTTGTTTACATAGTTAAATTGCCTCAGAGAAACATTAAAAAATATTGTAAGACTTCTTTTTAAACACTTTTATTGAAGCACACACAATATTACTAATACTTAATAACAACTGTAAATGAATGACAGAACTATTTAAAAATTCAATTACTACTACTCTAGTTGAAGTGTCAACTTTCTGCTGATATACATTTTCTGATGTTCCATCTCTTGCGATACATATCGGGATATTTCGATAATATCTAGATCTAGAACAATCTGCATGTATACTTTTTTTTTTCGCTATGGGCCCTTTTGCTATATAGAATAAATCTTACGGAAAACTGTTCCTTCCTTTGTAGTTATTTGCTTCGAATAAATGGACTACCAGTTTCACGGTATGGAGCTAATTTCTCAATATTAACTATCTTGAGTTTACTTCTAGCCAATATAGTTAATATCGTCGTTAGTTCTGGCCAAAATAGTTAATACCAAGTTTACCATCTCTATGGTAAATTAGATGGCTTATTTTTCGCAGGACATTGTAAGGACGGTGTGTCCCAGTTTCGTTGAAGTTTCGGACAATTTCGTTGAAATTTCGGATTGTATAACCATACTGAACCTCTATTTAAAGTTTTGGCTTTATCACTTTGAAGTTATAAACTTTTACGAGCAAATCCGTAGACTTTTTCCAATCATTTTTCTTTCAAATTTTCGATGTATCTAAGATGTAAGATGTTAACGAAGCTTTATTTCTCTTTTGGTGATCATCATCGATGAATAATACTGGTTGCTTCATGCTAGAACTTCTATAGACTAACTGCAATAGAGGAATTAAAGTATCTTAATCTTTTTGATTATCAGAGACAAACGTTGAAAGGTATTGACAAATAGTTCTATTATGTCTTTCGACAATTCCATTTGATTACGAATGGATAAGCATAGTGTAAGTTTTCTTAATATCTAAGATTTTCATTAATTATTGCCATAATTCTGGTTCAAAATTTTGTCCTGGATCAGAATGTAACTCTAAAGGAACTCCATGTATTGATACAACGTGTTCAGAATGCTTCTTCTGCATCTCGCTTACATTTGATCCAGTAAAATTTGTCTTGAATTCTAGCAAGTGTTATTTTGACTCCAAAACGTCGTCTAGAAAGGCTACTATAAAGTTCTTCCAACACACTTAAAGCGTACGTTTGTGGCAGTACCAATTCTTGAAGTGTGCATACTCAATCGAGAGATTCTTTCTTTCGATATAATCATCATTATAGTCATTAAAATCGTAGCAAATGTATTGTGGTTCATCATTGAGCTTCAGCAACTCGAATAGTTTGAAATAATAAACCATTAGAAAGAAGCAGAGATTCCCAATGAGCCCAGTACGCCTATATAGTTCCACTATATTTGGTTATTTCTTGCCAAATATGTCTTACTCCATTTTTAAATCATTATCGTGTGAGTTTTAAGTCATTTCCTTTTTTTTACTCTTTCTAAGGTTTTCCATTGATATCTAATCGTTAGGATTATATAGGTTATTGATTAACTCCAGTAGTGACTTTGTAACGGAGCTGGCACTTAAAGGAAAAGAAGAAGCTGGTGTGTCATAACTTTTCAGGAGATTGTAGTTTTTTAGCCGTTTTCTACATCCTACACTTATAATAAAGATAATTTTTAAGAGTGTATTTGTTGACCTCATCTTTGGGGTGGTGTTTTAGGTAGTCCTTTGTTTTTCTTTGTCGGTGGAAGCAGTGGCGCACCCAGGGGGGGTTTTGGCCCCCCTCAGGACCCTATTCCGACAGTGTTACTCACACATTTTATTGACTCAAAATGAAGGTAACATCATAAAAAAAATTTCGGTGACCAACCTATTTAAGTTTTATTAAATTTTAACGTTTTAATCTATTTAGTTCTTCTTCCTTTAGATTGGTAAAAGGTATTTAACAATAAAAGATAAGAACAAATGCAAACAAAGAGCTAAAAATTGTCATCACCTTTTTTTCACAAGTTTATTTTATTTATTTTTTGTTTGTTTTATTTTACAAAGTAGTACATATTTTGAAAGCAACTTATGGTCTAGAGATCGAAAGTCAAATAACGCATGTTTATTCTTAAAGAAATATTTCGTAAAAATGGCGAAAAAAAATTTAACCCGCCTGTGGTGTTTCCTGCAAGTGTCACAATCTATTTGGGTTGGAGCTCTCCGAATCACATGTCGTAAAGCCTTGTTAATTGGTGTTTTCGGCAAGTCAGTGATCACAGTGATTGCAGACTCAGAAAAAGAATAAATTAGGCTCGCGCTATTACGTTGGCTGTGAATGTTGGACTGGAAAATTAGCTGTTTATGCCTTTTACTTTTCAAATGGCGGCTAATGAGATTTCGTGACGATGAATAAGACATTGGGTAGTTACTGGAATATATTTTTTTAATAATACATATAAATATTCTAAAAAGGGAGAAAAAACTGTAGACTTGAAAAATTAAGGTGTAAATCTTGTCACAAAAAATGTAAGTAAAATATGCTTGGATTTAAAGGCTACATATCCCTTACTGGGAAAATATATCCTTTCAAACATATAGTAAATGTTTTTTGAGGCGTACATGCGTTAATAGGTTTGAAGAATTGCAAAAAACAAGCAGGAATTGACCCAGAATAATAACAGTCGTTCTTAGTGAACATGTACCATTTAAGGGACACCAGCATGCAATGGGACTGTTTTATGATGGCCTAAACTGGAGACTTTGTAGCAGAGTACCTGAAATAACTTGTATGACTGAAAGTCATTAGATCGCAGGTGAAAAACACTTTTCGGAAGAATTGCAAGAATTGCGAGAATTGCAAAAAACAAGCAGGAATTGGCTCAGAATCATAACAGTCGTTTTAGTGAACATGCACCATTTAAGGGACACCAGCATGCAATGGGACTGTTTTATGATGGCCTAAACTGGAGACTTTGTAGCAGAGTACCTGAAATAACTTGTATGACTGAAAGGAATTAGATCGCAGGTGAAAAACACTTTTCGGAAGAATTGCAAGAATTGCGAGAATTGCAAAAAACAAGCAGGAATTGACTCAGAATCATAACAGTCGTTCTTAGTGAACATGCACCATTTAAGGGACACCAGCATGCAATGGGACTGTTTTATGATGGCCTAAACTGGAGACTTTGTAGCAGAGTACCTGAAATAACTTGTATGGCTGAAAGGCATTAGATCGCAGGTGAAAAACACTTTTCGGAGGCTACCAAGTGAGTCCAAAAATAAATGGTACTCATCCTCTAGATCTGCACAAGCTGTTAGAGGGTTATTAAAAAAAGATCGATGATGAAAATTTGCACCACAGATACTATTTCTCCCATTTTGTCATCGGCAGTAAACAAGTTAGAATATTTTCTTTGTTAAGCGAAAATGTTCCTCTCAATAAGCAATAGACACATATTATGCTTCTTTCCAGAGCCTTCTTTCAGTGCGTGATTAATTATGACGTCATATAATGTATTGGATGCTTCCAGAATTATTCTTGTAATTATTGACGAATCTGACAGATGCCAGGATCGTACTTAGCCATATTTAAAAAACTTATGGCATTAAAGTAGTACTTTTATTACAAAGTGGATTAAATAGAAAACAATATTGTGTATTAAATTTATTGTTTATTTCTAATCATATATTAGAAATTGAACAGGCAAGAAACTCATTTCAAAAATTCAAGCCTCTATTATCCAATAACTCATTAAATTTGGAAATCCGTGAAAAGTTAACAAGATGTTACGTGTGGTCTGTACTTTTGTATGGATGTGAAACTTGGACTTTAAACGCCGAAATCACGAATAAAATCGAGGCGTTTGAGATGTGGTTGTATCGAAGGGTACTAAAAATTCCATGGACTAGCAGAACCAGAAACGAAGAAGTTCTTCGAAGAATGGGACATCAACGAACTCTATTAAATATTATTAAGAGGCGTAAACTAGAATATCTTGGACATATAATCAGAGGACCAAGATATGAGTTCCTTCGGCTGATTCTCAACGGTAAAATCGAAGGAAAGAAATGGATAGGACGGAAGAAACTCTCTTGGTTGAGGAATTTGCGGCAGTGGACAGGTTTGACAGCGGACCATTTGCTACACGTAGCGCAAGACCGAGATCAGTATAACAATATTCTAAGCATGGTAGTCGCCCATGTTCCGTAGGGATATGGCACTCTAAGAAGAAGAATCATATATAATACAAGCATAGTGAGTTCGTTTTCTAGATATACAATTAAAAAATTTGCCATCATTTTTTGTAAACACAAAAACACAGTTTTCAAAAATGATTATTAGGTAACTGGTATAATTTATTATTTCAGGCATATCAAGTAATGATATACCTGAAACAAAAAAAAACGGGATGTGGCACTCCGAGAGTGACCGAGGAGAGGAAGCATAGCTTTCTTATCATGTGAGCAAGGAGCGTTTTAATTTGCTTTAATTCATTTTATTTTATTTCTATTCGATTCGATAAACTACTCCAGTCAATAATTCGATTTAATAATCGATTAAATTCCGATTCGATGATCGATTCGATTCGATAATCGATTCCATTGTATTTTATTTTATTCTATTTTATTTTATTTCAATTCGATTCAATAATTGATTCGGTTCGATAATATATTCGATATAATTTGATAATCGATTCGATTGTATTTTACTTAATTTTATTGTATTTCAATTCGATGCAATAATTGATTCGATTCGATAATTACTTTGATTCGATAATCTATTCGATTCGATTTGATTCGATAATCGATTCGATAAAATTCGATTCGATAATCGATTCGATTGTATTTTATTTTATTTAATTTTGTATATGTGGTTTATGCATGATCTTCCTGCCATAAAGCCTGTCTGATCCTCCCCGATTTTGCCTTTTATGCAATCTTTTTTCGCAGTATCTTCCCATTTAATCTCCCTATTGATGATATTACGCTTATTCTTCTGTAGTTTTCGCATCGTTTTCTATCTTCTTTCTTCAATATAGATGTCATATATGCCTCCGTCCATTTCTTTGGGAGCTGTTCTCTATTTATGGCTTTCTGAAGTATCCATTTTATCATCCGGTTCTCATTTCCCTATCTGTTATTTCTATTTCTTGTTGTGGGGACCTGTTTCATCTTCGCGTGTTTTCTTTTCCAATGAATTGTGGTCTTTGTTCTGTTAACAGTTGCTTGTAATAGCCTTCCATTCTTTGTCCTGTATATTTCCCAATTTAACTTTTTCTTTTGAGCTTTGTTTCAATCCTCTTGGTACTTTCCATGACTCCGAAGTTCTTGTACCTCCTATGTATGTTTCAATATTTAAGCAGTTTCTTTCCCATTCTTCATTCTTTTGTTGTGTTGTTTGTTTTTTCACTTCTCTATCTTTTTCCCTACATTCTTTATAAACTTCATCGTTGTTTGTAGTCATCCATTTTCTGTATAGTTGTTTTTTTTCTTCAATTATTCTTTTTGTTGGTTCATTTATTTCATAATAGTGCTGTTTATTTGTTATATGTTCTTTTTTCTCCAAGGACTTCGAATGTTGCTTGTTTTATACTCGCCTTTATATGCTCGTATATTTCTTCGATGTTTTATCTGAATTCTATTAATTTTTGGTCTAGACGTTGTTTGTATAGTTCTCTTATTGATTGTTCTTGGAGTAGTTCTATATTGTATTGTTTTCCTCTTATAGTGTTCAACGGTTCTTCTGTAGAGGGTGTCTTGTTATGTTTCCAATTAATGCCCATTTTTGCTGTCAGTAGTTTATGGCCAGTTCCACATTCTGCTCCTCTTCTGATTCTCACATCTTTTATTTTTATTGTGGTATCTTGTTTGACTATTACATAGTCTATTATCGATTGCAGCTTTCTGGATTTCAGATTTTTGGATTATTAAAACATATTTAAATTCAGTCGTTTAATTCAGTTAATGTCAAATTAAATTTTATAAATGCGACTTTGAAAAGGGGTCATGAGGATACCATGGCGGCCATGCCACTGAACTAGTTTGTACAAAGAATATTAAGTTTATTTCAAATTATCTTAAGCATCCTTATAAAAAAGTAATTTTTAGTTAACTCCTGTAAAAAGCTCTTAACTGTGTTTGTTCAGTGAAATTATTGGTTTAACGTTATTTGTGAAAAAAAAAGTTTTTTAGTTTTACAGCATTGAGAAATTTATTCCTGGTTTTATGCATTGCCTAGAGCAAGACGAGCATAACCTTACATGAAACTGGGTAAATGATTATACAATCGAAACCCAAAAAAAAATGAAGAAGAAGAGAAGAAGATTTTAGGTAAAATGTTTAAAAAGTGGTGTAAGTTTGTTCGTAATGACCAGACGATTTATTCCTTTTTAGGAAGATAGTGGATCTACCTGTTTACGCCAAGGACTGCCAGAAGACTGTCTTGATCAAGTGCAGTAAAAAATAATAATATGCAAACTACACATTTTTTACTAAGGACGTTTCTAGAAGAGTGCCTAGCGATAAACAAAAATATCTATTAAGTTACGTAGAAAATTCATACATTTCTAACGTATTTATTATTTCTAACTACTCACAAACGACCGCTTGGAAATATTTCGCTCCCAAATCCCAATTTTTTAAGCCGTCCTCCACAATGGGTCACTTCGACTTTCTGAAAATACCGAAAAGTCTTCCTAAAAATAGACAGAGGCGCAACACGCAATTTTATGTGCTACAACTGGTCCACACCTGCTGGTAAAGCCTCACAAGCCGCGGAAATCAATGGCCCACAGGTGAAAATTACCAAAATGTTCTCCTGCCAGTCTAGGAAAACAGCGGCGCACGTCAAGCAATTGATTAGAGGATGATTTATAAATATATATTTAAAATATAAGTAAATAAATAGATATTAAAAACTACATATTTCAATTCAAATTATTTAAATGATGAAATTTCAGACAGTTGTTGAAGAATATCTTAGATTTATGTACTTATCGTCTTAGTTGTAATGAGCTTCTTGTACTGATGAAGCAATGTCGCTTGACTAATAGCAGTTTTCAAATGATGAAAAGGTTGCCAATGTGAGTCCATATTACTAGTATATGGGAAATGAGTTAATACTCACAATCTTAAGTAGTTTTTATTAATAAAGTTGGTAAATTTTGGGTTACCGGTTTCAAGGCTTACAATTTTTGCCCTATTATCAGGCCCCAGTACGTTATTTTTATTTGTGTTAAAAACTAAAAGCTAAAACAACATAAAACAAGCAATAAACAACTGAAACACAATAAATGAGGCTAAATAATAACAAATATAACAAATTGTGTGAGTGAGCAGCTATAACATTAATTGAGAGTGAGATTGACGAACCAAGTATTGTATTGGGACATTAATGCCATTGGGCATTACCAATCTGATGGAAGCTGCACTAAATAGTCAGCTGTTAGTATGTGGTTTATTAGAGGAAAGTTATGTTAGTTGAATTGCATTTACATTTTAATTTGAGACGAAACAAATACTACTTAGATATAAGGTACAGGAAATCTCTATAACTAAGGTACTTCTGAGAATCACCTTCCCCTTTAAGGAATACATTCACTCGCACTTCTGAGTTTTAAAGCCTATTATGTGTATTTTATTATGAATATTTAATAAGATGTTATTATTATATATATTTTGTCTCCAGCTGTTGTGACAAGATGTATAATTAGATTAATTTAATTAAATAAATTTTTTTTTGAAAGCCACAAACAAAACACAAACACAATATAATAAAATTGTAACAGCCTTTATGTTGTCATTTTTGTGAGGTTATGATATCAGTACTCCCGCCAAAGGTATTATGACTGAGGAATTGTGGTAATTGTAGGGCTATTTACTCTGGAGTTGGCAGATATTTTCAAATCTACGGCTGTAGAGCAAAACCAAAAAACAGGCACCGTTGAACATGCCTTAAAATTAAATAGGCGTGGGCAGGATACAACGAAAGATATGGTGGATAGAGATATAGGACGTTGATTGACCGTATGTTAATAATATATTAATTGATTAATATATTAATTTCTCTTCTTCTTCTTATAGTGCCTAACCGTTTCGGATGTTGGCCACTATCATGGCAACCTGTACTTTGAACACTTCTGCTCTGAAAAGATTTGTGGTGGTGTTAAACAATGTACGTAGCTTCTTCAGCCAGAAAATTCTTCGCCTTCCTGGACCTCCTTTCCCTCTACTTTTCACTGTAAAATTAATTGCAGCAATCCATATCTTTCGTCGTTTCTCATGATGTGACCGAGGTATTCGATTCTGGATGTTTTTATTGTGGTTAACAGCTCCTTTTCTTTTTGCAAACCTAATAAAATGTCCTGATTAGTAATGTGGTCGGTATAAGATATCTTTAGGATTCGAGGATAAAGCCACATTTCGAAAGGCTTAATTTTATTGCAGGTATCATCTGTGAGAGTCCATGACTAACCTTCGTACAACAGTATAGGTAGGTAGGTATAGGTATTAAGTACTAACTTGATGATTATGGGTATTCATTAACCATGACATTTTGTTTTCTTAATGTTAAGTGAAAGTCTATATCTCTGACTTACTTCTGCGATCCTATTCATTAACTCCTGGAGGGCTTTATAACTGTAAGCACATACCACCGTGTCGTCTACGTATCTGTGTTATTCTTACATTCTCCGTTATTTCAAATTTCCACTTTAACATCCTCTATTACTTGTTGAAAGATTTCTTCAGAGTATATGTTGAACAACAGGGGTGATAGTATACATCCCTGTCGGATCCCACGTTTTATTTTGATATCATCGGATTCTCCTGCTTCTGTATGGATATACGATGTTTGATTTCAATAAAGATTGCTAATAATTCTTAAATCACAGGTGTTTATTTCAATATTTGTTAATATCTTCATCAACTTGTCGTGGCTTACTATATCGAACGCCTTATGTTAATCAATGAAGCATGCATAAACATCGCAATTCACGCCTCTATATCGTTGGAATAGCACTTGTTAAAGAGTGCCTCTCCCGTACCCACTGTATTCTAAAAAGAATACTAGTTCTGCTAGGGTGAAGTCCTACTTTTCTCTCGCGGTCTTGTTTGAGTTTGATCTGAGTGTAATTATTTTAGTATAATTATCTCCATTACAAATATATAGTCATAATACTTTCTAATTAATTTCTAAGCTAAATACCGATTTAGTTATTCTTCTTCTTTTTTTATGTGGACATGACTCTGTTTGTTTTTCAATATGCCTCCAGTAAGTTGTCGTGCCATCGTTTTCTTAGTCTTCCTACTGTTCTTCTTCTTATGGGGGAGCTTATATGATCGTCCTATTCTATTCTTCTATTTCTTACTCAGTTCTTGATGTTCCACACCTTGCATCTACGTCGTATATCTGTACTTATAGTCCTGTCCCATACTGTTTTACCATCAATTTTTTTCTGCTGTTTTCATCTCTGCTGTTTCTAACATTCTTTTTGTTCTCTCTGTATCAGGTGGTATTTCTGCCTGTGTCAATATTGGTTTCATAACTGTTTTATAAATTCTGCCTTTCATTTCTTTCTCGATATCTTTAGTTCTCCAATATTGTTTCATTCAGGCACTGCGGCTCCGTTTGCTCTATTCACTTGATCTTCCACTTTAGTTTCGAGCTTTCCGCAGCTAGATAATGTGATGCCTAGATATTCCAACTCCATTACTTGTTCTATTATCTGACTTTCCAGCTCCAATTTACATCTTAGTAAATTTGCTGTTATAACCATGTATTTTGTCTTTTTGAGGAAATTACCATGTTAAATTTTCTGGCGGTTATATTAAGTTGTTGCAACATATCTTGTAATCATCTTCACTTTGAGAGAGTAATATTGCGTCGACTGCATAGCAGATTGTTTTAAGTTGTTTTTCTTCCATTTGATATCCTTTTTTAGTTCTTACTTTTTTTATTATTTAACCCATAATCAGGTTAAACCATAAAGGCCTCAGGGAATCTGCCTGTCTTATCCCATTGCCAGCTTCAATAGGGTCGGTTAGTTCTTCTTTTACTTTTACTTTTATTGTGTTGTTTTGATAGATATTTTGGTTATTGCTAGAGGTTACTCTTCAAATGCAAGACCACATCGTGTCACCTGTTTAATTACTATAGGTCGAGAGAATTAAGGATGACTACTCGTTTACTATCTTTCTACAGTTACATTTTGATAAACACTTTCAAAAGCTAGTTTAGAACTCACGACTCGCTCTGCATCAACTATCTAGCTGCAGTTTTCATAAATCAATTGCTAGTATTAATGTTTTTTATAATCTGATACTTACCTTCATTAGCCTTGTGTCTATCGTTCTTCTGTCTACTATATCGTTTGTTTACTGTCTATATCTAGTTTCCTTTCTATAATATTTTTACTTATGTGTAGTATATTACTAATGGAAGAACGACGAAGACACAAGAATAAACAAGATGGCAGCAATATGTATGAAAACATTAACAGGCAAATAAAAGCAAAAATAAGAATAGCTAAAAATGAATGGCTTAAGCAACAATGTATCGATCTAGAACATTTACAACGACAGCACGACGACCGTAATTTACATAAAAAGCTTAAGGAGACTGCTGGAATATACAGAAAACGAAGACCAACCACCATAGTTAATCAGGATAACCAGATAGTGCTGGGTGAAAAGGAAAAAATTGATATATGGGAAAATTATATCCAGGAGCTCTTCCATGACGAAAGACCCATGAGTGAAGTTTATACAGACGACCAGCTGACTGGCCCTTCAATCACCAAAGAGGAGATAGAAAAGGCAATATTCAATTCAAAAAACAATAAGGCACCTGGACCAGATGAAATCCCGTCAGAAATACTCAAATTACTGGATGAAAGGGGAATTTCAGCACTACACAAAATATTTAACTTAATTTATGAAACTGGCTGCTATCCTCAACAGTGGTTACGCTCTACCTTTATTCCCCTGCCCAAGAAAGTCAATGCAAAAAGATGTGAGGATCACAGACTCATTAGCCTGATGAGTCACACTTTAAAGATATTCTTAAAAATACTACATCAAAGAGTATACAAAAAATGTGAATGGGACATCAGTGACTCCCAGTTCGGATTTAGGCAAGGTTTAGGAACACGAGAAGCAATAGTAGCAACACAGGTGCTGGTCCAAAATTGTTACGATCAGAAGAAGGATGTGTTCCTATGCTTTTTAGATTACCAAAAAGCGTTTGATCGTGTCCAACACCACAAGTTAATGCAGATCCTCAAGAAAGTTGATATAGACCAAAAAGACATAAGATGCATTGAAAACTTGTACTGGCATCAAACGGCACAGTTAAAAATAGACAATTCTATATCCAAACCCATACATATAAGAAGGGGCGTTCGACAGGGATGTGTGCTTTCCCCAACTTTTATTTAACATTTATTCGGAAGCCATATTTCAAGAGTCTCTGGAGGATGCAAAGATGGGAATCAAAGTGAATGGAGTACTGATCAACAACATACGATATGCTGATGATGGTGTCTTAATTTGTGACAACATAGTCGATCTTCAACAACTTGTCACTATAATCGGAGAACACAGTAAGCGAATGGGATTAGAGATTAATACCAAAAAAACCAAATTTATGATCATCTCCAGAAACTTGGATGCACTTGAAAACTCCACCATAACACTGAATACTAAGTCCATTGAAAGAGTCAGTAAATTTAAATACCTGGGATCGTGGCTTTTTGAAGACTGGGCATCGGACAGGGAAGTAAAATGTCGCATTGAGCCAGCTCAACAAGCTTTCATCAAATTCAAGAAGGTACTGACTTGTTCAGAGTTCGATCTTCAACTGAGACTAAGGTTTACTAAGTGCTACGTGTGGTCAGTGCTGCTATATGGCGTAGAGGGCTGGACACTCAAAACGAGGGATATAAACAGATTAGAAGCTTTCGAAATGTGGCTCTATCGCCGTATCCTAAAAATACCATGGACAGCGAAAATCACAAATATACATGTCCTTAAAAGAATAAACCAAGAACGCCAACTTTTCGAAACCATCAAGAAAAGGAAAACGGCGTATCTAGGTCACATCATGCGAAATGAAAAATACCAGTTCCTCCAACTTATAATCGAGGGTAAAATTGAAGGCAAGAGAGGAATGGGACGCAAGAAAATGTCCTGGCTCCGAAACATAAGGCAATGGACAGGGATTAACGACATACAATCTCTGATACATATTGCAAGAAATAGAGAATTAATGGAAAATGTGATCGCTAACATCCATTAGTGGATTTGCATCTAAAGAAGAAGAAGAAGTGTAGTATATTATTCATTTTTCTTGCTACAATAGCAGCTTGTTTTTCTTCTCGGTAAACATATGACTCTATAATGATCACATTGACATTGATCTACCGTTTTATGTATGAGAATAATCAGTTTATTTTTCTATTCATCTAGAATCTAGAAGGCTAGGATTAATGGGGACGAAAATGATAGGTCTATATTCATAATAAAAATAGGTAATGGATTATAGGTCGATAGATAGATTGTGATGTGGATGTCATCTATTTTCTCATAGTTTATAATGTGTAGTATAATTCCCCTTCGATTGCCTATATTATTGTATAATATTTGTTTTGGTCAAACTAAACAATCTTAAGACTCACCCACTTATCTATTGTCAACGCGCCGCCTCTGATCTTCAATTGTCGGTATAGCACATAAAACAGGCGGAGATGGAACCGGCCAAGTAATTTGTTCATGAATTATTCTGGTTAATCTTACTTTACGGTTATGTTTCCAAAGAACGACGCGCGTGGGGGAGTTTAAGTCAACATTGGGGTAATTATTTCATGTTTCGAAATTGAACACATTTTAGTTCGAGTTATGCTGACAATTTAGAGGAAAGAGGCCAAATTCATAAAGCATCAGGACACTACACACGTACAGTATGCTTTACAAAGTACATCGAAAATTTAATTTTTGTTTAACAAGTTAAATACGCACATCAAAAATGTCTAAACAAAAGTTTTTTTCTCATATATAAATCAGTTTTGATTGGGATGTAAAAATGACATGCCGTTATTATGTCTGATTAGGCAGCAATGAATTTATGTCAATTTCAGTGTAATATGATTTCTCTATGATGAGATAATCAAAGAAAAGTTAACAAGTGAAGTAAAACTTTTTAAAGGAAAAGTCAATATAAAACACAGCTCTAACAACAAATGTGTTTAATAATCGGTGTTCTCCAGCAACAATAATTACAGCTTGGCACATCCTTGGCTTGCTTAAAATTAAATTATCAAATTTGTTTGAGGCAATAGAATCCATTCTGGTGTAAAAAAATCTTGAAGATCTTGTCTAGTATGGACATTGTGCAGATAAGGAGCAATCCGTCTCTGCAGCAAATCCCATACATGTTCGATAGGATTAAGATCTGGATCATTTCGTCCATAATGAGATTGAACACTAGAGGATTCAGGGAATCTCCCTCTCTGATACCATTGCCAGCTTCAATAGGGTTAGTTAGTTCTTCTTCTACCTTTATTGTGTTGTTTTGGTAAATATTTTCGATCGCTTCGATTATTCCTATCTCCTCTAGATCTAAGGTATCTTCCTTGCGTACATTAAGTGAATAACGTCCTTTAATTTGACCCGGTCAAATGCCCTCTTAAGGCCCACGAAACATGGATACCGATTTGTTGTAATCTAATGATTTCTCTTGCGCTTGCCTC
Organism: Diabrotica undecimpunctata; assembly: GCF_040954645.1. Classification (NCBI taxonomy): domain Eukaryota; kingdom Metazoa; phylum Arthropoda; class Insecta; order Coleoptera; family Chrysomelidae; genus Diabrotica; species Diabrotica undecimpunctata. The sequence goes on from NC_092804.1 coordinate 4,282,948, forward strand.
ATTATAAATATAGCGTCGGTGCATTATCTTCCCTACATAAAACATTGTTGTTCTTCTGCTAGTGTTATAATTTCATTTAGTTTATTTGTTATCACTTTGGTTGTTAACTTTAGTGTTGTATTTAATAACTTAATTCCTCTGTAATTTTCCGGGTCCGATTTCTCTCCCTGTTTAAAGAGAGGTATTAGCTTGATCTTCATTCTTGAATAATTATGTTTTGTTCTATTATTTTTTGGATTAGTTTTAGTAGTTGTTTGGTCAGTTCGATATTCTGTCCTCTTCTGCTGAGTTTCGGTTTTTTAATTCCCTTAATGCTTCCTTTAGCTCTTCCTCCTCAATATTTATTTCTTCGTTTGCCCTCAGCACTGGTGTTGGTGGTTCATTATCGTCTCCTTTAGCAAGTAGGGATCGGAAGTAGTCTGCTCATGTTTCCTTCTGAATGTGTTTCGTTTTTATTAGTTCGTTCATCTCTTTTCTTAATTTAATAATCTGAATTTTAAGTTAATAATAATATTAACGGATAAATTGTACAGAAACGTAAATAAAACTGAATTGATTGGATTTAGAATCTTAAATTTGAAAGAAAGAATCAATATAATACAAATTTTGCAGCAATGCAATGGAGGGAATAGCAGAAAAATTCATCATCATCATCAGTGGTGCTACAGCTCTAGTTGAGCCTTGACCTTCCCCAGTCTATTTTGCCAGTCGTTTCTGTTCATCGCCAACCGTTGCCAATTTGCCGCGCCGATTTTCCTTGCGTCCTCGTCCACACCGTCCCTCCATCTCAGTCGTGGTCTGCCTCTACTCCTATTTCCCACTGGGACCGATAATAGAGTTCGTCTGGGTGGGTATTTTTCATTTGCTCTTGACACATGTCCAGCCCATCTAAGCCTACCTATTTTTATGAAGGATATTACATCTCTACCATTTACTATTTTTTTATACTTCTCGTACAATTCGAAATTATATCGCCTTCTCCAAATACCATTCTCACAGAATGCGCCCATTATTCTTCTTAGTATCTTCCTTTCGAAGACGAGCAGAAGATTTGCGTCTGTTTTGGAGATGGTCCATGTTTCTGACCCATATGTCAGCACTGGTAGGATGAGTGTTCTATATATTATTAGTTTGGTTTTCTGGCTTAAATTTCTGTTTTTTAGCTGCTTGCTTAGTCCAAAATAACATTTGTTTGCTAGCAGTACCCTCCGTTTTACTTCTTCAGATGTGTCATTATCGTTTGTTATGAGAGAACCCAAATATGTAAACTTATTTACTACCTCAAAATTATATTGGTCTATACTGAAGTTTTCTTCGGCGTTTCTAGCTCTATCTCTGTTATTTGGAATAGATGCTAACATTTTGGTTTTTTCCTCGTTTATTTTAAGGCCCATATTTTGTGCGGCTGTCAAGAAGGTGGAAGTCATCTCTTTAAGTCCTCGTGTAGTACGTGCGATCAAATCCAGATCGTCAGCGTAAGCCATAATCTGCGTTGATTTATTAAAGATTGTTCCCCTATTGTGTAACTCGGCATCTCTTATAGTCTTTTCTAACGCTATATTAAAGAGAAGGCACGCCAGCGCGTCTCCCTGCAGTAACCCTGTATATGTTTCAAACGCTTGTGACATATCGCCTTGTATTTGCACTCTGCAGATCACTTTACTCATAGTTGTTTTTACGAGCCTTATTAATTTATGGGGAATGTTAAGTTCATTCATGGCTTCGTATAATTTACCTCTTAGGACGCTATCATACGCTGACTTAAAGTCCACAAAGAGATGGAACGTGTCAATATTAAATTCATTGGTTTTTTCTAAGATTTGACGTAGCACAAAAATCTGGTCAATTGTTGACCTACCTGGCCTAAAACCGCTTTGATACTCACCAAGGATTTCTTCCACGTACGTACTTAAACGGCTGTACAGGGTGTTGGAGAATATTTTGTACATTGTATTCAGAAGAGTTATACCCCTATAATTTTTACATTCCAACAAATCTCCCTTTTTGTGCAGTGGACATATGATTCCAGTGCACCATTCCTCTGGCATTTGTTCTTCTTCCCAGACTTTGACTATTATGTTGTGAATTTGGTGCATAATGCTGTTACCTCCATGTTTGATGAGCTCTGCGGGGATACAATCCACTCCTGGGGACTTGCTATTTTTGAGTCGTGTGATTGCGTCTTTCACTTCAAATATTGAGGGAGGTTCTACGTGAGTGTTATTTCTCGTTTTTGGGGTGACGCATCGTCATCATCATCAGAAGAAAAATTCATAGAATTTTATTAAGAACTGCAATCATCTTTAGATAAATCAAAAGGGAATAAAACAGAAATAATAATAATAGGAGAATGAAATAAAATAATATATTCAAATAGAAACCTAAATATTATAAGAAAATATAGGGAGAATGCAAGAAACCGAAATGACAAAAATGCTAGAATTCTGTATTAATAACGAGCTACTAGTGGGGCGTACTTTCTGAGATTTACCAGTGTAAGAAAGATGTATGTACATATGTGTCAGAAAAAAAGACTGTAAAATGTATAACAAATTATCGTATCTATACACAATTGTCTATCATTCTTCAAATTATCTCAGCTGCTGAAGATCAATAGTGAACCACAACACATCAAAGGCCAATTTAGAGAACACAGCGGACAGGATATGCCATTGGACGAAAAAATTTGTTTAAAGATATAAATTATAACTGAGAAACAAAGAAAAACAGCAAGGAATGAAAAGAAAAAAAAATGCTGGGAAAAATATAAAATCATGAAACGACAACGGTATTAAAGAACATTACAAAAAAACTCGAAATATTGTAAAAACGAAAATAAAAATAGAAATATCTGGGAAGAATTAGGAAATGAAATAAACGAAAAATTCGAAAGATCTATGAATGGAGGCAAGATGAAAGAAATAAAGAAAATTATGGATAATATTAATAAATTAGCAACGAAAACAGGTGATATCTTAACAATATGGAAAGATATCACTACTATTATATCTACTATACAGATAAATTTTATGAAAAAAAGGGACGAAGAAGACAAAGAAGAGATAAACATGGAAGAAGTAAAACATTATTTAAAAAGAATTAAAATAGAAAAACCTGCTTTGATGATAGAATTAAACCCATGTATTATATAATCGAGTAAAGCATAGACATTACAAAAAAAATTGAAACAAAGATAACAGTTACGGAAATAAAATATCTTAGAAGGATTGCTGGAAAAAACAAAATGGATAAACAGAAATAAAAAAATTAAACAACAGACAAATTTAGAACATATACTAAAAAAATTGATGAAACAATTGGACTGTTGTACAAAAGTAGTACAACATGGAATAAGGAAGTAAAATGGAATAACGAAACACGAAAAAATTAATTATTTTAAAAGAAATGTGACAAACTACCATTATATTTATAAAATATGAATTAAAAATGAAGATATAAGACATCGTTTGGATATAATGAGGAAGGACGATGAACGATAGCGATTCTAGTTTCACAACAATCTTTTAAATAAAGTTATCATTCGGACAGATGGTTTCCCTTTTTCGGACATTGTAAAGTCGATGTGTAAAAGCAAAAAGAAGTAATATGATAAAGTTATCGATGCTCTTCCGCCTTCGCATGGTACAAAGAACAAGCTTCACATGTTGCTTCCAATGACTGACCAACCTTTACAAAGCAGTGCCGGATTCAAGATTTTATTTTGTATAGGTGAAAGATTTTAATAATGTACTTAGATTCTAAAAAATGTATTCCAAAGCGAATGTACCTGGCTCCTTGTGGCGGTAAAAGAGTAACAATACACTGGCTGACAGGGTCTGCACGAAGAAAGGTATCAAAAGCGATGGATAATAACAAACGAGGAGATGCTCAAGCACTTAAAAAATAATAAAACGTTAAGTTGTTCGACCAGATTATATCCCTGGACCAGTGGTAGAGACAGGTACAAATTTTCCTTAACAAGTTTATTTAATAGAATTATGGAGGTGGGAGAAATGTCAGACGAATGAAGAAGCTGTTTACAAAAACAAAGGAGATTCTTAACAATACACAAACTACAGTCATAAAACTACTTAGTTGCACCATGAACATATGGGAGAGAGTAATTGATAATTAAGAAGTATGCGTGAAGTACCCGGTGATTAGGTAAAAATTGTAAGGTATATGGTGGAGAGACCGTGTCGGCCCGGGTTGACAGAGGATGTCCACAGAAGTGAGTTCTGTACCCACTACTGTGGAATCTGGTGATGGAAGGACTAATAGGAACTTTAAAGGAAAATGGTTATAAAACAATTGTATATTGGAATGATTTGGTAATCATCTCGCAAGGAAAATACAATGCGGAAGTCGGAGAACGAATGAACGAGACCCTAGAACTAGTGAAACAATGGACAAATAGAGAGGGATTAAATATAAGTCTCCACAAATCCACCATAGCCGCCTTCACACGCAGACAAGAAATTCAGCCAAAAGGAGAGGTAAAGTATCTCAGGGTTATACTAGACTCGAAACTTACCTGCAATCGGCCATTAGAAAAAATAATAAGCAGTGCAGTTACAACACTTATGAGGGTCAGGCGTATGTAGGGGAAGAAATGAGGAATTAAATGGTGTGCACTGGGTGTACACCATGGTGATCAAACCCTCAATTCCCTATGCAGCGACGATGTGGTAGACTAAAACATTCAAACAGCTGCAAAAATTAAACTCGGCAAGGTACAAAAACTTGGAGATAACTGGTGCCATGTATACTACTCCAACAGCAGCTATGGAGTCTTTTAGGTAACATGTTACAATGCAAAACCGTTCAAAAACTATGAGTTAACAAACCACAAAAGAAAGGTACATTAGTTCGGTCATATAATGAAAGAACATAAATATCGCTTACTCCGGTGGATCATTCAAGGCAAAATCGAGTTAAAACGCTGGGTTGGAAGAAAACAACTGTCCTGGCTGCCTAACATTAGAAAATGGACAGGTCGAACGGTCGAGGAATTGTTTGATCTAGCTGCCGATCGAGAAACATTTCGTCAGCATGTCCATATGATGATAGCCAACGCTTGAAAACAAGCACGTCACACAGAGAAGAAGATACAGTTGAGAGTAAAGAGTCGTAAGAGACGAGTAAGTAAGATGAGTAAATATGTTACAATTGTTTGAAATGTGATATTACAGAAGGATGCCTAGAACAGCATTCTTCTTGATGTGCCTATCTATGACGGATATTGGCGATTACCATGGCAGTATATATCTTGTCTGCAGCAACGCGAAAAAGCTGCGCAGATATTGTGTTAAACGAGATTCTGTAAACAAGATGTTCTTCTTGCTGGACCTCGTTTTCCAAATAATTAAAATCTCTTGCACATATCTTTGTTCAAGGTCTACGATTCAAGACTATCAAATAGAACACAGAAGACTAACATCGCAGCATTCTTAATATTATACCAAGAGAGAGATTGTGGTGATTTTGAAGAAGCCTCGTTCGGTTTAAGGTGGATCTAGCTAATATCCTGGTTGTTTGTCCGTTCTTCGTTTATTATGGTGCCGAGGTAGTTGTCGTACTTTGCTCTTTGGTGTAAGAAAAATAAAAAGTGATCACTGGGAAAGCTTTTCGAAAGAAATGGAACATGATTTTGACGGTCTGCAAAAGGAAATATGGCGCTTCATAAGAGGTCAAATGACGGAGGTAAAGGAACTAATAGAACCAAAACACATAGAAAAGGATACATGGATTGGCTACCTAAAAAAGCTATATGCAGAGGAAGAACAAACGACGCTAGAACCAGAATAACCAGAAATTACCACAAATGAAGAATTTAATATAAATGTACAAGAAGTTCGGAAAATACTTGAAAGCCTGAAGAATAGAAAAGCAGCAGGTAAAGAGCGGATACCAAACGAAATATTGTGGAGCAGCAATGACAGAACAATTTACAATGTTAATTAATAAAATTATAAAACACAATAAAATACCGGAAGAATGGAGAACGAGCGAACTAATTCTATTATTCAAAAAAGGAGATAAAAAACAGCAAGAAAACTATAGAGGTATAAACTTGTTAAATACTACGCTAAAACTTACAACTAAAACTTTACAAGTGCTAATAAATCAGAGGATAAGTTGAGCAGATAAACAATAGGGTTTTCATAGCAGAAGATAGTGTATAAATGCAATATTCGTTATAAAGCAAATTACTGAGAAATCACTAGAGTATAATAGACCAGCATTTCTGTGTCTGATTGACTTAAAGAAAGCGTTTGACAGAGTAAGATCAAAGATGTAATCCATCTTCTGTATAATAGGGAAGTTCCCCTGAATATTATAAAAGCTATCGAAACCATCTACCAAAACAACAAAATGGAAGTCAGAATAAATGGACCACTTACATAACCTATAGAAATAGGCAGAGGAATAAGACAAGGGGATTCATTGAGCCCTATGCTCTTCAATTTGATCATGGATGAAATCATCAAAACCGTTAACAAAGGAAGAGGATACAGAATGGGAAACAAAGAATTAAAATACTCTATTACGCAGACGACGAAATATTGATAGCCCAAGATGAAGATAGTCTGTAAAGACTGGTCCACAGATTTAACTTAAGATCAAAATAATTTAATGTGACAATGTACAATGTAAAATAGAAATTGATGGCATCAGTATTAAACAAGTAATTGGAAAAATAATTGGGAATTACACTGTCCAGTTATGGAGACCTGGATAAAGAAGTGAGAGATCAAGTACAAAAAGCAAACAGACACATAACACTGAGATGAAATCAAGAATTTATAAAGCCAGTGTAAGACCAATAATGACATATGCTGCAGAAACAAGACCCCACACAGCCACAACGCCAAAGGATACTGGAAACGAGATGAGAGTACTGAGAAGAATTACAGGAAATACGCTGAGAGATGGAAAGAGAAGAGAAGACATAAGAAGAAAATGTAACTACAGTGTATACATGAATGGACATAAAACCACATAAGCAGAATGGAGTGACAACCTTTCCACAGAGGTATTAATCCGCCAATGAACAAGCAGAATTGCTTGTAAAGAGGAAGAAGAAGAAGAAGAAGACTCTTTTGTTGACGTATAGTTGATTTTCTGTTATCTTTTTCTTGCTTATTACCATGAGTTTATTCTTCTTTACGTTTATATTGATTTTATAGGATAGGTATAGAAGTATACTAAAACAAATATGAAAGAATTGACAGAGATAGGCGAAGAATATCAAATAATAATAAATACAATAAAATTTAAAAAGTTACAATATCTAGGAGATGTAATGGGGGGAGGACAATGAAATGAAGTGTTCATATTGATAATACAGAAAAAGAGAAGTGGAGGAAAGGGGAGTGGAAGAATTAGAGTGTCATGATTGAAAATTTTAAGGAACTTGTTTAAATGTAGATCACTAGAATTTTTCCGAGCAACGGTAGATAGAAACAAGATTAACCTTTGATTTGAAGACTGTACTTAAAGGAGAAAAAGAAGATTATGTAGGTACCCACATTATTCGTTTATTAAAATTACTATAACATTTGAGTGTAACTTTCATTTTGTCTACTCTGTTAATTTAGGACTAGCTTCCTTCTCGTTGTGGTTGTGTCTGAAACAAATGATTTTTAAAAATTAGAGAAAAAAAAACTTCAAAATAATTAATACAGATGGGACATCAATCTTTTTGTCGTGAGTAAAGTGGACGGACCTGTACAACTGTACACGTTAAAAACAACGTACTGAACAATCTGAACATGTTGCTCCAATTGACTGACCAAGCTCTGCAAGATTCCAGTGTTGATAATAGTTTGTTGTGAATGGACGCATTATTATAATCAGTCTGGCTAGAAATGAATGAATAGACGGACGACACGGCCTACTGGGACGCAGTTCCGTTCTGTCTCAGAGATTCACTACGACGAAAACGCAAACGCCACTCCCGGCCATCCTTCCACTCTTTCTTTATTTCTCGCTATGATTTTAATTAAACCATTTTGCTGTATTTATTTAACGTGATACTCATCCGGTTCGTGTCACCACCGACAGTGGCGTTTCCCCGAATTGCATATTCCTAGAGACTAGAGAAGGTGGCATGTCTAATTAAAATATTATGTTTATACGGGATTAAGTCACAATTAATTATAAAAAAAAGTTACATTTTTACCAGAAACACTAACAAAAAGTTGTCCACCAGATTAGTCAGTATTTGCGTCTTGTTCATATTAATCTTTAGTCCGACCTCCAAGGAAGCGTGATATAATTTTTCAAACATTACTATTGCATCATCCATACGATCGGCTATATAGTTTATTTGTTTCTTGTTCAGATAGTCAAAGCTAGCTGTGGCATTTTGGTAGATATATTTATGCTAAAAATATTCTAATTAGAGGCGTAACAGAATCTTCCTCTGGAGATGCACAACGCAGAAAAGATGACGACGCAAATAAGTTTAAGCTTGTTTTGGATACTGTTGGCTGCCAGGAAAACCAAATCACCTTCTACAGAGTCGGCAAAGCAAACCAACGATTTCCCCGAATGATAAAGGTAGTAATGGGTTCGGAATACCACGTTAAAGATATTCTGAGAAATAAAGCCAAACTTCTGAAGAGCAAAGCCACGGAAAAATTCTCAATAATTGACGACAAGACGCCCATCTAACAAGTACGTTTAAAAGAACTCCGAAGTGCCAGAAAGTCAGATTTTCAAATAACTTAAAAACATCTCTAAAAACCCTAAGACAAAATTTTGAAACAAATGTTATCGAAAGCGGTAACATTAAAAAAGTCTACAAATACATATGTTCCTCCATGACGTCTAAAGTTTCCATTCCTCTACTTCAAAAATCCAACCAGACTTTATGCTCTTCTGACAAAGAATCTTCCGAAACTCTCTCTTTAGCATTTTCACAGGTTTTTACTAAAGAATCGAATGATGGTTATCTACCTGCTATTAACTGTAATCGTGTCAGCGCATCCTTAGAGCAAGTTGAATTCACAGTGGATCATGTCAAACAACACTTAATTAAACTTCGCACAGTCGCTTCATCCGGTTTAGATGGTTTAACACCAAAACTGTTAAAAAGGTGCGCAGACACGCTTGCAATACCCTTAACGTTAATTATGCAAACTTCTTTCATCCAGAACTCCTTACCCCCTAGTTGGAAATTAGCTTCCGTTACCCCTATTTTTAAAAAAGGCAACAAACTCGATCCCAACAATTATCGTCCTATTAGCTTGCTGCCAGTAGTTGCCAAAGTTATGGAAGCCATTATCTCCGAGGAGATGACCAAATTCCTTCTCCAGGAACATGTTATTCCAACACAACAACATGGATTTGTCTCTGGTCGCTCTACTCTAACCAATTTCTTACATTGTGTTAACGACTGGACGTCAACCCTTAACAGTTCGCAGCCGGTCGACGTTTTTTATCTAGATTTCTCTAAAGCCTGTGACCGTGTACCTAAGCGCAGATTTCTACATAAGCTAGAACATTTCGGAGTTCGCGGTACTTTACTTCGTTGGATAGATGATTTTCTGACAGATCGATATTACAAAGTTAGAGTTGGCGAATCTTTCTCACAGGACAGGTTAGTGGAAAGTGGAGTGCCTCAGGGTTCCGTCCTTGGACCTCTGCTGTTTACGGTTTACACCAGCGATGTTCCTTATTATGTCTCAAGTAAAATATCGTTCTACACTGATGACACAAAAATATATGCCAATCCAATCACATACCAGCTAACCCTCCAAATGGACTTGGACTCTATTTTAACTTGGTGTTCCCAGTGGTTACTACCCTTAAACGCCGAAAAATCTGTAGTGCTTCGAATTGGTAAAAATAACCCACTTGTGCCGTACTTTGTTAACGGGCAGCCATTAGATTCAGTGTTTTCGTATAACGATCTTGGTGTTATCATAAACAGTAGCCTAACTTGGTCCGACCATATTACCTCTATTTGTAAACGTGCGAACTCCAGACTGTATCTTATTCGGAGGTGTTTTTCGAGAGTTTCAATTCAATCATTCTGTAAACTTTACACTCTGTACGTAAGACCCATACTTGAATACGCTAGACCAACGTGGTATCCTGATCTGGTTCGAGACAAGACTATGTTGGAAAACGTCCAAATAAAAGCCACCCGAATTTCTTTGGGACCGAGAAGACCTTCTTATGCAGAAAGACTTAGTATGGCTAACCTAACTTCCTTTGAACGTCGCCGACAACGTGGAGACTTAATTACAACTTTTAAAATATTAAAATTCAATTTTGGAAATCTCGATGAAATTTTTATCATTAATCAAGATGAACGCCTTAGAGGTCATCAGTTCAAACTGAAGAAAGAAAATTTTTCTACAAGATCAAGGCAGAACTTTTTACCAAATAGAGTTTTTGAGTGCTGGAATAAACTTAACGATAACATTGTCTCTGCTCCCTCTACCAATTCGTTCAAAAACAGACTTGACCGTTTTACATTATAGTTAAAATATTGCTTTTCTTTTAAACCAAAAATTGTAATTTTATTTCTTTTATTTGTAATTTTTGTTTTTTACTAGTAGGTTATTAATGAAATTTCTTTGTTTTTGGGCATAATAGGGACTTTAGTCTAGTTCCTCTGCCCTCGCTTATGTATAATAATAATAATAATAATGTTTCTGGCATTCTGTCAATGCTTTTAACATTTTCTGATGGCTTATGATATCGAATGCTTTCTCGTAGTCGACAAACATGGGTACCAATGGTTTGTTGTATTCTGCAGACTTTTCTATCAGGTTCAGGTTCTTTATCACTTGTAAGTGGTCGTTAGTACTGTATCCCGATCTAAATCCAGCTTGTTCTCTAGGCTGGTAGAATTCTAATTTAGCGTCCAGTCTTTTTTTGATAATTTTTGTGAATTAGTGAGTTGTGAAGTTTGTGAATTGTAAGTTTATATGTATATGTGTGACAGCAAACTAATGAGACGGTAGTTTTTTTAGATCTGTTATGTTTGCTTGCTTCCGTAATAAAATAATGACTGCATTGTTCCATTGAGAAGGAGTTTTTCCTTGGTAGATGCATTTGGTGAAAAGCCTAGATAATTTTATATCCACCTAGTTTAATCGCTTTGATTACTACTCCGTCATCGCCAGGGAATTTGTTATTTTTCATTTCTAAAAGTACCTTTTTGATTTCGTATGAAGTTATTTCTGGCATTAATTCTCATCCCTGGTTTGTGATTTTGGGCAGGGGCTAATCTTGCCTTTCGTCGGTGCTCATACATTTCGCGATAAAAGGATTCGACAACCTCAAGGATTTTGGTTCTATCAGTAGTCATGTTTCCATCTTTGTTTTTTTTTGTACATATTTTTGTGGCCTATGTTGTTCGTATGTCGCCTCAAAACTTTTAAACATTTGTTTTCTTGAATTATTTTTAGTTATTTCTCTTGTATTGTTTTTTCTTACGTCTTTTTGGATTGACCTTCTTCTTCTTCAAGTGCCCTGTCCGTTGCGATCATTGGCTATTAACATGGCAATTATGATCTTGTTTGCGGCGCTTCTGAATAGTTCGACCGATGTGAGCCCGAACCACTTCCTCAGATTTTGGAGCCACGAGTGTCTTCTCCTGCCTGGCCCTCGCTTACTGTCTATTTTTCCCTGGACAATCAATTGCAGTAGATGGTACTTATCGTGTCTCAATATGTGGCCTAGATATTCAAGCTTTCTTTGTTTAATTGTATTCACGATTTCTTTCTCCTTTCCGATTCTTTGGATTACCTCTATGTTGGTGACATGTTCGGTCCAGGATATACGAAGAATACGTCGGTACACCCACGTTTCGAATTCTTCTAGTTTTCTCGTGAGCGTCTCCGTCAGCGTCCAGGCCTCCACACCATACAGTAAGATCGGAAAAATGTAGCATTTAACTAGACGTAGTTTTAGGGGAAGAGACAAATCCCTGCTTATGAGGAGCTTTTTCATATTGCTAAATGCTGCTCTAGCTCGTTCTATTCTCGCCTTAATTTCTGTGGCCTGTTCTCATTTTGCATTTACGTTGGTGCCAAGGTACACATAAGATTCTACATGGTCAATTAGTATGTTACTTATCCGTAACTGTCGAGCAGGCTGTTGCTTCCTGCTTATCAGCATTCACTTTGTCTTCTTGAAGTTGAGGCTCAGGCCGTATTCCTTACTATTGGATTGACCGCTGGATATTTTTATTTAATTTATTCATTGTTGTGTAGTTGGAGCCGTATTTTTCGTCACCTGTCTTCTTGTACCTATTAGCTCTTTGGTATTTTGCGATGGTGAATCAAATACAACTGATGGAATGCAATGGAATGGAATTGAGTGGAATGGAATGAAATGGAATGAAAAGAAATAGAAATTAATGGAAAGGAAGGGAACGGAATGGGATGATATGGAATGGAAAGGAATGGAATGGAATGGAATGGAATGGAATTGAATGAAATGGAACGGAATTCAATGGAATGGAATGAAATAGATTGGAGTAGAATAGGACAGAATAGAACAGAAAGTGCTTCGTACTCTAGAAATGAAATGTAAATATCTTTTTTACATAGTTACAGAAGTGTTACTGCTTGTTACTAGTGTCTTCTTTAGTTTTGAGTTAGTTCTTATGTTCATGATTTTTAAGAAGGATTTTAGAGTACGTTATATGAGATAAATTGTCTTTGCAATCTTTAGAATTCATTCTGACTTTAACATTTTTGTGTATATTTTTTTGAATAACCTTAAAGGGGTTCCTTGATAACATCGACGAAGACATGAGAAATATAAGAATACGTGCTTGGCGAAGGAAGGCGATGGATAGGGATGACTGGAGAGGTTGTAAAGCCAGAATGATGATAATAATGATAACCTGACCAAAATATTCGGACTTTTGTTGAATAAACCAATGAACATTGGTTGTTACAATTTTTTTAAACTTTGGAATCCTTTAAATTTCGAATGGGTGATAATTACTGGAAATTTTGAATAGTGTCATTGAGATAAGAACTTGGAGTTCACATAGTGATTCTGCAAAAATAAGAAAACTAAATTAATAATGGAAAACTTGAAATAAGCGAGAAAACACCATATTTGAAAGAGCCGGTGCACAAAATAAAATATTGCCAAACGATAGAAAGAACAAGTTTTTAAGAAATAAATTGATAGTTATTGTGTTCTTCTTCTTCTTCTTCTTCGTCTAGCCATTCACGTCCACATCTGAACATAAGCCTCTTCAAGTCTTCCTTTCCATTGTTTTTTATTGTACGCTACTTGTAGCCAATTTTTCCCGGCAGTCCTTTTCAGATCATCTGTCCATCTCATAGGAGGTCTGCCTCTGGGTCTTTTGTGTTGTTATGGTCTCCAGGTTAAAATTGATCTGTGCCATTTGTTTAGATCGCTCCTAGCTACATGTCCAGCGTATTCCCATTTCAACTTTAATGATTTTTGCACCACGGTGACTTTGGTTTTCTGTCTTATCCATGTGTTTGTTTTCTTGTCCTTAAGTGATATACCTAGCATTGCTCTTTCCATCGCGTGTTGAGTGACTCTAAGTATATTCATATTCTTTTTTGTGATTGTCCATGTTTGTGCCGCATAAGTTAATATCGGAATAATGCATGCATCAAGAACTTTAGATTTAAGATGTAATTAAATTTGTTGATTTCTGAGTATATAGTTCAGTTTACCGAATGCTGCCCAAGCTAACTTTCTGCTTCTTTTTATTTCTTCAGTTTGAATTTCCCTATTTAGTATTATTTTTTGTCCTAAGTATATATATTCTTCAACTTTTTCTATAACTGTATCGTTTATTATTGTCACGGTGTCTTCGGAGTGCATGACTTTTGTTTTGTTTAAATTCATTTTCAGTCCTATTTTAGAAGATTCGGTATGTAGTTCTAAAAGCATGGTTTGCATTTCTTGTAGGTCAGTAGCTATCAGGATTATGTCATCTGCAAATCGTAGATTACTAAGGTAGCGGCCATTGATGTTTATTCGCTTATATTTCCAATTTAGGTTTTTAAAAACGTCCTCCAAAACTAAGGTGAACAGTTTGGGTGATAAAGTATCTCCCTGTTTGACTCCCCTGTTTAATGATACAGGGTTCGTGTGTTCATTTTCATTTAGGTAGTATATAGCTGTAGCTTGGTTCATAGTTTCTTTTATTAAGTTAATATATCTGCTGTCTATTCTACAATTTTGCATTGCGTTTATTACGGCCGTGTGTTCTATGGTATCGAAAGCTTTTTCGTAGTCTACAAATGCTAGGAAAACTGGAAACTTGTATTCGTTACATTTTTCTATTAATATTTTTGTGGTTAACAGGTGATCGGAAGTTGAATAGCCTTTTCTAAAACCTGCCTGTCCATATGGTTGGTATTCGTCTAATTTCCTTGTTAGTCGAGTAGTTATGACTTTGGTGAGTATTTTAAACAGGTGTGACAGTAGGCTGATGGGTCTGTAGTTTTCCAATTTTCGACTATCACCTTTCTTGTGTAATAAGATTCTTTAGAGTTGTTCCAGCTCTTAGGGACTTTGCCCTGATGTAAACAATTGTCCACAAGCTTAGTTACAATTGCAATTAGTTCCTTACCTCCTTCTGATATCATATCTGTGGTAATACTATCTTCTCCTGCAGCTTTATTTCTCTTCATGTTTTCCAATGCTGTAGTTACCTCTGAAATTGTTACTTTTGGCATTATTTCTGATCCAACATTTTTTATTAATTTCCGTGCTGGTCTCATCTCATCATCTTGTTGATGTGTTCTGTAAAGTTCTGTGTAAAATTCTTCTATTCGTGTCAGTATGTTTTCTCTAGTTGTGATTTCATTTTCGTCTTTTCCCATTAATGATATCATCTGACGTCGTCCTAGTGTCAGCCTGAGGCATTTCATACTCTTATTTTTTTCAATAGTTGTTGTTATTATTTTTCGTTTTCTTTTCTTTTTTGTTGTCTGATTTCTTTTCTAATCTGCCTATTAAGTTCTCTATATTCGTCGGTTCCCCTTTTGTTAGATTTATTTAAGATCTTCCTTCTTTTTATTTGTGTAATATTTCTTTGTCTAATTCATTGTATGTTGTTTTTGGTTTTTTCAGTTGCAGAAGGCTTTTATTCACAAGTTATTGTGTTATTGATACCTTATTGTGAATAGGCTCATTTATTTCACGTGTTAGAATATTTTACGGCGGCAGATATCGAGAGCGTAGCAATAATGTGAATAGACCCTTATCAGTATAATTTTCTAATCTGACTGTACTTTACAAACAGCGTGTTGCAAAAAAAATTACAACCCTCCGCGAGGAGCGTGCCACTGATTACATATATTTAGTACGAGATTTGAAGCGTGCATTGGCGTGCCCCACACCAATTATTCACTTCACATATCGCAATGATTTGAGGTTGACAACGGATGGAAGTGCATCACGTCGTTGCACATAACAGAACACGAATTTTAACTAATAATCGAATCAGTTAAACATCTTCAAAGGTCTGTGGTTGCGGGCTGTTATCATTAGTGAATACTTTATTGGGTGCCTGTAATATGTAACTGAAAAAATTTGTCTCCTTTTCTTTCTCCCCAAGTTTTTAATGTCTTAACTGTAAATTTAATTACAAAATAGATTGTAATATACTCTCTACTTAAGGTCGACAAATTTGAATGATTATAAAAGTTGTTTTGACGTAGATAAAAATAAGCAAAATCGAAGTGCCTGATGAAAAAACAATTTCCATTGAAGATATTTAAGTGGACTGGTTTACATTGTCCTCTCTATTATAATAATATACGTTTTTATATATTTTTTGGTTTAAATTGATACAAAATGTTTTATCTACTAATGAAATTAAAACCAAAAATATTGATTAAACTAATTATAATCAAAGAACAACAAAAAACTACATCTCAAACTTTTTAAAAGACCGATATGGCGGTCTATTTTCATTTTAAGTAACACAATTATTTACGTACTCTTTGTAATTTAAGAAGTTTAGTCGGCGGATAATGTTAATTTTCCTGCCGAGAATACTAGTTTATGTTAATAAGCCGATGGTAATATGGTTATTAGCGTTTCCAAAGAGCCTGTACAGTTACCGATTACCAATTCAAATACGGACATATATTACAGTTCCATGTAATTTGTAAATCGCGAATTGCTGGAATATTAACTTATTAGATATAAATAGTCCAAGAAAACAGGAAGGCATGCAATAATAGACGTGAACTATTATATAGTGGAATATTTGTTTTTATTTAATAGTTGGTAATAACTAATAATAATGGTAATAACACACTTAAGGAGGAGTGAGTGAAAGAAGGAGGGAGTGAAAGGACAGGATATAGGCAGGAAATAATAATAAATGATATTGAAAAACACAATATTGTAACATGTCAACAACTCAATTTATAAAATGCATCTTTGAATGTTTAATTTTAAAAAAACAAATATAGATAAAAATTGTAATGTGGAACTAACCAAGACCCTTTAAGAGCTACGTTGAGATGGCGGTGACGCATAAATATATGTATAAAATAAACAAAGCAATAAAAGAACTAATATAAATATAATAAAAATCAATAACCAGAAACAAAATCTGAGCCTTCTAAAAAAGAGAAATATAAAATTATATAAAAAATTAAATCAGACGAAAATTAGAGAGTAAGTTAATGAAAAAATCTGCAAACTGAATAATGCTTCTCTGGTTTCAAGGTTGTTTCTGAAACCAAACTTTGTATCGCTTAGTTGTACTTCTATTTTGTTGTAAATTCTCGACTGATAGTGCGATGATCGCTACATTGTTCAGCGATTAAATCCTTTAAAGTAGACAGAAGTTTCTGCATTTTACAATTTAACTGCAGTATCACTCTTGGCGTAGAGAAAGGCGTATGACTCTGTACCAAGGTCAGAACTATGGGAGGCAATGTACAAATTAGAAATACAGACGGAACTCATAGAAGCTACAAAAGCTCTGTATAAAGAAAATAAAGTGTCCATTAAAATGGGAACAAGAATCATAGGAGACTTCACCACAACAAAAAGGCTCCTGCAGGGTTGTTCCACATCTCCAACCTTATTCAAAATATACTTAAAGAAAGCCTTGACTACATGGAAAAGAAAATGCGAAGGCATGGGAGTACCGGTACGGAACGAATACCTATACAAGTTAAGTTTTGCAGACGATCAAGTAGTGATTGCACAAGACCAAGACGACCTCAGCTACATGATGAAGAAACTACAAGAAGAATATACCAAGGCTGGCCTAGATATTAACCTCGCGAAAACAGAGTACCTATCTACAAGTGAAGAAGACATAGAAGATCTACAGATTGATGAAAACGTAACAACCAAAGGAAAGGATAAATTCAAATACCTGGGGTTTATAATCACGAAAAAGGCAACAACAGAGGAAGAAATTACACAAAGATTAGGACAAACAAGAACAGCAATCCGACAACTTAACTCAGTATGGTGGGATAGACACCTAAATATGAAGACAAAAACGCAGATTTATAAAACATTAGTGCGAAGTATTATGACATATGGGGCTGAAAATTGGATCATAAACAAGAAAAACAGCAGTAAGATAGTAGCAACAGAGATGGAATGCCTGCGAAGATGCTGCAGAGTAACAAGAATGGATAGGAGAAGTAATGACGAAATAAAGCAAAGAACATCAATAGAAACAGACATACTAACATAATAGAACAAAAAAGACTTAAGTGGTATGGACATGTAAGAAGAACTAGCGACAGCAGATGAATAAATAGAATAACCGAATGGAGCCCCATAGGAAGGAGGAAAAGAGGACGACCCCGAAAATCCTGGAGGAACGAAGTAGACGACGCCATGAGTAAGAGAGGACTAAACGATGGAGAATGGAACAACAGAGAGAGATGGAAACGGTTGAGCGAGGAAAGGCAGTGAATACTGTAGAATCCCTAAATATATATATATCACTCTTGGCTTTGTGGATTGCCATATCGTATCTTTTTATCACTAGGCAACCATTCTTTGAACTGTGCTAGTAACCGAGTTTCCCTTAAACGATATACAGACGCTTCATATCCTTGGCCGATGTGGTACTATAATAACCATGACACTAATCGGATGGTTAACCCTTTATACTAGAAAGACTGGATGAAATCGCTACCGAGGACGTCGTTAGATGAATTCACTTCTGTCTACTAAAATATTTAAAGTTCATTAATCCAAAAAGCACAGCTGTAAAAATAAAAATAATGTAATGCAAGAAAGAAATGTAGTGCGTACTTGAGTGCGTACACTAGTCGACACTCATATACTAGTGTTGTTTCACCCAGTGCAATCTTTTTTTTTTATTATTTCCATGAGAGGTAATTTCTTCACAGGCTGAAGACTGAGCAGAGCAGATTCTCTTTGGCTAATTGCCTTCGGAAAGATTTTTTGGAGGTTGAATCAGTTCTTTGTTATAACTCTAAAGTATGGGCAATTAATGCAAACCTGAAGAGAAGATTGTTGGCAGTTAAAATGGATTATTTGAGAAGAAGCGCTAGAACATCAAGGCTGGAAAGGAAAACCAACGAATCTATAAGAAATAACATGAATGCTACAGAAACGGTCAATGACAGAATATAAAGAAGAGGTTTAAAATGGTTTGGACATCTATGTAGAATGCCTGACAAACGTTGGCCCCAAAAACTTCACAGATTGATGCGCCCTGGAAGAAGAAAAAGAGGTAAACCTCGACGCTCATGGAATGAAGGAATTAGAAGAGCGATGGAATCGAGATGTTTGGAGAAGGAGCATGCCTTGGACCGGGAGGATTGGCTGAGGAGAACGGGAATACGGCGATAGCCGTCTCCAAAATGTATTATATTTACAAGTTGGATCCTGTAAAGTTTTTTTGGAAACATTAATTCCTTCGTCGTTTATCATTGTTATCAGATGTGCCACATTCTTTTTACAGTTTATGCTACATTTTCTAATGCTTCTAATTTTTATTTCATTAAGTACAAACTTAATACTCAAATACTTTCAATTGATGCTATAACTCTCTAGAAATGTTACGTGTTAAGTAATAAAGTTTATAAGTGTCTACATTTTCTTGGAGATAAGTCTGTACTTAAAACAATTTGGATTTTGAAAAATTTTGAATTAACTTCTCCTTATGACATTCTTCTTCTTTAAGTGCCATCTCCACGACGAAGGTTGGCGATCATCATGGCTATTCTGACCTTGAGCAGCTGCTCTGAACAATTGCCTTGAGCTGCAACCAAACCACTCTCTCAGGTTCTTCAACCAGAAAACGCGTCTTCTTCCTACGCTTCTCCTATCTTCTACTTTTCCTTGAAGTATGAGTCTCAAGATGTTGTATCTTTCGCCTCTAATCACATGTCCGAGATATTGCAATTTCCTTTCTTTTATTGTATTTTCCATTTCCCTCTCTCTGCCTATTCTCCTTAACACTTCTGTATTCGTGACTCTATCTACCCATGGAATCCTTAACAATCTTCTAAATGTCCACATTTCAAACACGTTAAGTCGATTTATTGTATTCCGGTTTAATGTCCATGATTCAGCTCCATAGTAGAGTACACTGTGTACATAGCATTTAATTAGCCTTATTCTGAGGACCAATGTCAGATCTTTGCTGCATAAAATCTTTTTCATTTTCACGAAGTTTTCACGTGTTTTTTCAATTCTGACTCTTATTTCTGCAGTATAATCGTTATTTTCTGTGATTATCGTTCCCAAGTAAGTATATCTTTTTACTCTCTCAATCTGCTGGCCGCCTACCGTTAATATTTCGTTTGTATTGTTGTTCTTGCTAATTTTCATGAATTTGGTTTTGTCCGTATTCTCCAGTATATCTTAATATTTTGCTCATTATTCTTTCTAAGTCTTCCAAGTTGTCGGCTATTATGACTGTATCTTCGGCATACCTAATGTTGTTAATTAAACTTCCGTTCACTTTTATGCCGACTGTCTCGTTTACCAAAGCTTCTTCTATGATTTCTTCAGAATAAGCATTAAACAATAACGGACATGACATTGAACAAAATTAATTCAGTTAAAAATGATAACTTACCTATTCATCTCTTAAGCTTGATCGTACGTCAATCAAATTTATAACGATGCAAATATACTTACCATATGTCACTGCGACAACAACAAACTAATTCCCGTTGCCGGATATTTCATGGTAATGGAATTAGTATCAAATACCAAACAATGAACTGACATTGAAGAATCGTTCACGTCAAATCACCTTACTAGAGGAAAAAACCATCATCTCCCAAGACCAGATACCACAAAACATCTCCAACATAATAAGAAACTACAAAAATGCAGACTGGAAGCTGCTTAAACAATCTCTAACACTTAAACCTCTTCAGTTGAGTATCCTTGATCTCCATATTGATATCGACAGAGGTATCACGAATCTCTCTTCTTTCTTCTTAAAGTGTCGTCTTCTTTCGAAGGTTGGCGATCATCAGTGTCTCTGCGGAAGTTTAAAAGATTATGGAAGTGGTACAAATACCAGCGAATCAAGACAGTGGTGCATTAGTACCTGTTTACAAAAACAAACAATGCACAAACCAAAGGTTCGTAAAACTACTTAGCCACATAATGAAATAATATGGTAAAGCAAATGATAGACAAATACGTAAAATATCTGCAAATCCGTTTGGATTTATGTAATGCTGATCAACAACAGATGCAATTTTTCTATTGATATTTTACTATTATGTGTCATTGGCATACTTCATATCTTTTATTTACTCTTCCTTAACGAACATCGTACCTTTTTATCATTTTTGTTCTATTATAGCTAACGAGTCGATCTATTCATTAAACAAACGTAACAAACTAATATTTTAGTATCCGATTCAATTCTTCGAATTCTTTTTATAATCCCGTAGAGAAATGCCGTATTTTTGTAAAAAATGTTTAAATTATGGGAATCTCTTTGGTGATTAGCTCTCACAATTCAGTTGAACTTTTAATGAATTTCGTTCCCAACGAAACCCGAACACCTTCGAGGTGATCACGGATATTTTGCTTTGTATGTGGAATTTACTGACGATGCATTGAAGCTTACGTGTGAAAATCAAAACATAATTAACAGGTTATAATTTACAAATATTACAAGAAATTTAATTAACATATCATTTAACTTACACGAATAACACAGACGGCTACAGACCGAGGTCTACGAGTATTAAGGGTTTTTCTAAAAGACTAGAAATATAAGAAAGGGTTCACTGCGTAAATAAAAAGCGCAACAATAGTATATTAATTTATTAGGAGTAAAAATGATTCTTTTTGTGGCGAGGTTGTACGTTTGACATCGCTAGGCACTAAGCCGAGGCACAAAAAGTCATTTCTACTCCGAATAGAACAGACTACTATTTTTTTCAAACGTCGTAAATAATTTATATGGTACTATGGTTACTTCTATTGATTGTCACTTTAAAAAATAAGAAAAATCACCGATTTTTGCGATACTCGTTAAGTTTTGTGAACATTTGTGCTTATTGTCGTGCAAAAGTACTACATCGCGTTTTCCTTCAGATATTTTGTGTATTACAAAAACTGTAACCGAAAGATTGTTGCCTACCAAGTCCACCTCGGTTAACGAAGCTTTTGAGCTTTTGACTTTTAACACTTTTTTGCCTAGGCGTAAAAGTGCTTTACTTTTATGTCTAAGCGTAAAAGTAACATTTTTATATTATCAATCAGGTCACAAAAAAAAAATAAAATTAATTTTTTAATTTCAATTCACTTTTTTTATAAAATCTAACGCAATTATAATTTGTTCAGAAAGATTTCCGTGGTTAGTACAATTAAACCTAAAGCTAAGATTAATACTATTACAAAAATTAATATCACACTCACCAGGCTTCCGGGTTAAACCGCGTCGATTATTACTGCGTCGAGCTTTCGACATCCCCTCTGATGTCTTCTTCAGGTCTTCCGGCGTCTCAGCCTCTCGAGCCCCATACACTGATCACTAATCACTAATCAGTAGTGCAGTGACAAACGTAGACATTTTTTCGAGCACGTTATATCAGTGCAATTAGGTGTCAAGTTTTCCAAACGAAGTAAGAACCCATATAATTTTTAGGTATTAATAAATTCTTTTGTGTTTCTATCCAAAACTCTCCGTCCAAAGCTATTATAAAGTTATTTTTCTCAAAATGCAGCTGAGTTATAAGTGAAAAATAGCCTAGATGCCGTAATTTTGCAATGGTTTTGCACTAATTTTGCAATATTTTCGGTACTAGTTATTGAATCAAGGTTTACCAAACATCATTTTGTAGGTCTTTTCAAGGAACAAATTGGGTTATTTTGTAAAAATGATTTATATTTGTTAGTTAACGAATTATCATCATTTAAACAATTATATTGTTTATAAAAAATACCCAGTTACTTCCGACCCAAAAACAAGTTTGAAATTCGAATGCAGAAGGCCAAAATACATAAGAATACACTCTGAAACTCCGTGGACTTTGATCGGCCACCAAACAGCCTTGGTCCCAGATTATTTTAACCCTTTACCGCATACGAAATCTTTTATGGTTTTAAAATTTCAAAGTGTTGTAATATGCATAATATCCCACCATCCATCGAAAATTCTGACTACATCATAGCTAGTACTCATTATACTACGCATCTGTATTTTTGGTTGCCTAGCAGTAAAGAGAAAGATCGTTAGAACGTCATTCGTTTGTACACGTGTAGTGAATGAACGGTCCCTACCTTATGTATGACTCCAATTTGAAGCAATATTTTTTATTGAAATGGTGAATTTATTTGTTGGAAAAAATTTTTTGGAGAAAGTAAGAATTATTTTTTATTGTATAAATATTTTGCTACATAGAATTTCACATTATTATCTAGCTTTATGATGTCATTTATTATCAAACCATATATGGTTTCATATGCATTCCGTCTAAATTGGTATAAATCCGTAAAATTCATAAATGGTTTCGAATGCATTCAATCTTAATTTAGTTATACCATTTTTAGAAAAATTATCATTTTGTTTTTGTTTTCAGAATGGATCTTGGGAAGATTTATCGCTCATCTTAACTGTATTCCTGGTGATGGAGAACTAAGTGAAGACGAATTAGGTTCAGATTCTGATAATGAGTATATTCCTCGATGTCGTCAGTCCCAATCTGATGATAGCAATGAACAAAGGAATATGGATGAAAATATACGCTAAATGGAATAGAGAAGTTAAAAAAGACGTGGATAAGGCGAAAAATATAAACTGGGAGGCTAAGTGTGATGAACTGGACAGATTTATGGGTGGAACAAAAGTGGCGCAAGCTTGGAAAACATTAAAACAGTTTAGGAAAAATGAGAAAAATGAAGACAACATTTCTCTCATAAAGTTAAATGAATGGGAAGAATATTATACGAAACTGCTGAAAGAGGATAGAGTAGAGTACAGATGGGAAAAGATAAGGGAATTAATAGACAACAGAGACGAAAGACAGGAAATCCCTATAATAACATTATCTGAATTGACGGAAACCTTAAAAGAGGTTAAAAACGGAAAAGCCGCAGGGCCTGGAGACATTCCCATAGAGCTGGTTAAATATGGGCCGACTGCACTTTTAGAATTAATAGTAGACCTTTTCAATAAATGTATGTGTGGAGACCAGGAAATTCCTAGAGATTGGAATAAATCTTATATAAGCTCCATATATAAGAGAGGGAATAAAAGAGACTGTTCCAATTATAGAGGTATTAGTGTGACGAGCTCTGTGGGCCGGTTGTACGGCAGAATATTAAAGAAGAGGGTTGAAAGACAGATACAAGATATTGAAGAACAAAGCGGCTTTCGTACCGGGAGATCCTGCCTTGATAATATATTTATCCTACGACAAATAATTGAAAAGCGTGTCGAAAGAAGTAGAGAGACCCATTTGGTATTTATAGACCTTGAGAAAGCATATGATAGTGTCCCGTTAAAGAAAATGTTTGAGGTCCTCAAAAGGTCCGGATTGGATTCGACGTATATCCGAGCGATATATAAATTGTACGAAAATGCAGTTAGTTGTGTAAAAATTGGAACCAGAACCTCAAATGAATTTAAAGTCACTAAAGGCCTAAAGCAAGGATGGTGTTTGTCACCGACACTCTTTAAAATATACGTCCAAGAAGCATTGAGGAATTGGAGAAATAAATGTAGATTTATGGGCATCGAAGTGGGACAAGAAACTCTGTATACATTGTTGTTTGCAGATGATCAGGTGGTGGTTGCAACCGATGAGGAAGATATAAATTATATGAATCGAAAATTGTTTGAGGAATATGCCAAATGGGGGCTTACTGTAAACATAAGCAAAACAGAATATTTAAAAATTGGAGGAAATACCACAGATCTGAGGCTTGAAAACGCAGTCATAAAAGGCTGCAACCAGTATAAATATCTAGGAAGCATCATATCAGCAGATGGCAGAGTTAAGATAGATGTACAAAACCGAATAACCCAAGGGAAAAAATGCATCCGAATACTGAATTCATTACTGTGGTCTAATAAAATAAAGATGCATACCAAACTTCGCGTATACAGAGCAATTGTAGAACCAATTACCACATATGGTGCCGAATGTTGGACGATGACAAAGAATGAACGAGATAAAGTAGACGTTGTGGAAATGGATTATCTTAGAAGGTCATGTCGAGTATCGAGAATGGAAAGAATCAGGAATGAGGAAATACGAAACCGTGCAGGAATTAGAGATACTCTTTCAGATAGAATACAAGGAAGGCAATTACAATGGTATGGTCACGTGATGAGAATGGAGGAGGAGCGGTGGCCAAAGAAAGCCTTAATGTATGTTCCGCCAGAAAGAAGGAAAAGGGGAAGACCACCAAATTCCTGGAGAAGAGAAATTACAAAAACAATGCAATCTAGAGGCTTAGAAGAGGGAGATTGGAGAGATAGGAAAAGATGGAGGCTGAAATGCGGGAAGCGGCAATCGCCGTAGGACCCCCGTTATATGATGTGATGATGAATATACCTATTTGCTCTGGTATAAATAGAATTGTCAACAAAAAAAAAGAAACCTAAATATGGGAATCAGGCGATTTGAAGCATTTTAATAAAAGTGATTGTGCATTTAAAGGCCTTGTAGAGCTACTTGAATGTATCCTTGAGTTAGAAACTCCTGCAGGTTTCTTCTTGTTTTTGTTTCCAAAAGAATTAATATCCATGATTGTTGAACAATCAAACATAAAGCTCTGCAGGTTAACATAAACAAACCTGCTAATATTACCGAAAACGAAATAAAGCAATTCATAGGAACTGTAATATTTATGTCATTGGTGAAATTACCATCATTGAGACTTTACTGAAATGCAACTGTAGGTCAACCACAAGTATTTCAATCCATGACCTGCAATAGATGGGATATTACAAAGGAACACCTTCATATAGTAATAATAGTAACTCCGTTCCTGTTGGTAATCCAGTCCATGATAAAATGATAAACTGTTCAAAATTCGACCTCTATTAGACAAGATTAAACAACTCTTTTTACTGGTTCCCAAGGAGGAACATCTAGATGTTGACATACAAATTATCCCTACGAAATGCCGGCACCACTTCAAACAATATAATCCGGCAAAATCTCACAAGTGGGGATACAAAAATCAAGTATTTGATGGTGTATCAAGTTTTAGTTATGACTTTGATATTTTTGCTGGTGAACAAAGCAATACTTTTCCAAATGGAGCGTCTAATTTAGGAGTCAGTGGAAATATTGTCACTAGACTGACAGAGACAGTGCCGAAGAACGTTAGTCATAAAATATTTTTCGATAACTAGTTTCTCTCTCTCCAATGGCGCTACAACCCAAATCGGGCCTTGGCCTCCTGCAAACTATGCCTCCAACCTTGTCGGTCTCGCGCCGATCTTCTCCAAGTTCTCACGTCTAGCAAATTTTGCGCGTCCGCTGCCACTTCATCCTCCCATCTTTTCCGTGGCCTTCCTTTTGGTCTTGCTCCCTGCATTTTACTATCAAGGGCTCTTTTCGGCAATCTTTCTGTCTCCATTCTTACTACATGACCAGCCCAGCGAAGTCTCTGAAGTTTAACGAATTCGATAACTAGTTTAATAGTCCAAAATTACAGATTTATCTTACAAAAACTGGATTGTTGCCTTTAGGTAAGGTTCGATTAAAGCATGTTCTAAATTCAGGAATCTCATCCGAAAAAGAAATAAAGAAAAAAGTACGTGCTTTCATTGTAGAAAAAGTTGCTCTTGTTGAAGACGTAAACATAAGTCTAATAACTTGGTTCGATAATAAGCCAGTAAATATGTTATTAACTTATGTTGGTAGTGAATCTAGAACCATAAAAGGTAGGTACTTCCGAAAAGAGAAAACGTACAAAGAGATTCCATGCCCTCAAGCTGTTGAAGTTTATAATCAGCTGATGGGAGCAGTGGACTTATTAGACTTAATGCTGGGGCTTTACAGAATCCATCTAAGATCAAGAAAATGGTATAAACTTTTTTTTTCATCTGTTGGATCTATGTGTTGTGAACGCATGGATACTTTGGCGTAGAAAAATGAACAAAATTGCTATATAAAATTATTTGACTTCAAACAAGCCGTTTCTGAACATTTATGTAAATCTGGGAAGTCACTACCAAGAAAGAGAGGTCGTCCAGTAGGACAAAATGATACTCCAACGTCTAGTCATCAAGGAACTTCAACGTATAGTCATCAAGGAACTCCACCTGTGTTAACCTATGGAACAAACCCAACACCAACAAAAAGAACAAGAACTCCTGCAAGACGTCCAGAGATACCGTTAAATTCTGTGCGTACGGACAACATTGGATACATGCCAGAATGGCAAAAATATCGCCAACAGTGTCAAATAAAGCGCAACAGTGTCAAATAACAATGCTTTTTAAATGCATTCATTTTTTTCGAATCCTGAGAAAACCAACAAATATTTTTAAAAAATTTAAACGCTGAATACAAGATTACATTATTACCGAGGGCCGAAAGTCCCTTAGAATAAACAAAAAGTTTTTTTGAATCAGATATTTGAAATTAAAAATCATAGTAAATTTTCTCTTCTTTTTCACCCCTGTAACTTATTAAAATAAATATTATAGAAGTTTTCAGGGACTTTCGGCCCTCAGCAATAATGAATTTTTTCATTCTACGTTTAAATTTTTCAAAAATACTTATTAGTTTTCTCAGGATTCGAAAAAAATGGATGCATTTAAAAAGCATTGGCCCGAAATTTTGCGCCTAAATGGGTGCGAAACCACATCGATACGACGTTGCGCTTCATCGATCGATAAAAAGTAAAAAGATTAAAAAGGTAAAAGAAATAATAAGTTAGACTTACTCACAATCAATTTAATTTAACTAATCGGACGACCGGTTTCGCTTTCTATAATATGCAAAGCATCTTCAGGTCACGATACAAAGTTAAAATGCTGAAAATAATAATCCCATATTAGGGTGTTGTCTAATAAAGATAAAAACAAAGATAAAAACATAGGTAGGTGATATAAATTATATAAATTACAGTAATTATGCCAATATTACATGTCTGTGGTTTTATAAATGAATAAAAAGTTTAAGCAGACAAGGTACGACCCACAAATTGGTAACATAGTCTATTAAACTGTAATGAATTAATAAATAAACCAATAAATAAACATTACTTACATGCCGGTACTCTATTAGTTGATGGTTGAAAGAACATGGTTCAAACTATCTTGGATTGTAGATTGGAGAGCTCAGGTCAACTATTGTAATTATTTAACAATAAACGGGGAAGTTCTTGAGGAGACAGATTGTATGATCTTCAATGGATGTACAGATTGTGTGGGTGTGCAATAGTATAATCTTGTAGTTATCAAAATTTCTTTGATAAAGTTGTTGCAATATCTGGCATATTATTGTAAAGTCCAAAAATTTTTATGTTAAAATTAAATTAAGACACAATTACACACACAGAAACACACAGAAGACACTTAAAAAAACGGGGGACGAAACAGACATTTAATTTAAAAGGAGTGGATTTCCAAAAGAACTACATTTCTTAATAGGAGACAATGAGTTTTTTATGTGCTGTATATCAGATTTTAGAGGTAAACTTGACAAATGTAGGTTAAAGTGTGACAGTTCTTCTTCTATTTTAAATGCTGTAAATTAAGTTATCCAGTTTATGAAATAAGCTGATATTAATAAAAATCTAAAATTATTTAATTTTAGATATTAAAGTTATTTGATGTGTTAATATTGGCATACTTTAACAAACTTTAAATAATTGATTTCAATGTAACAATATAAATAATTGTAATACTTATTCTATGATAACAAACTCAGCTTAGTCAAAGTTACAGAACAAACTTAAGTGATTATTTGTTAATTAAATTAAATATGTACATTTGTAATGAACATGTATAATGTATAACAAAATTACAAACTTTCTTTGAAATAATTGTTGGTGTGAGTCATCTGTCATGGTGTGTATAAGTATTTTTAAATATTTATTCCAATTCTGATATATTAATATGGAACTTAAATAATAAGTAAATAAACCATTGTTGATAAAATTATTGATAAATTAAAGAAAATTAAAGAAATTGACTGAATAATTAAGTATTCAAAAATTAGTTGGTAATTTTAATATCTGACAGTTGGGACCGGAAATTGGTTATACCAACAGGTAAAAGGTTCTCTATTTAAACCGGTGTAAAGTAAAATTATTCTTATTTCAATTTTCTAATACCATGAAGAAGTATCATCACACCGACCCGAACAATGGTGAGTTTGTACAATAATTTCTGTGACACTTTAACAATTTTAAATTTAAAACAGTTTATAGTTAAAATATAATATTTCTATTTGAAAATGTAGATTAGCTACTTATTAGGATTAACAAAATTATATTTAATTAATACTGCTAGTCTGAACGACTTTACCATGTTGTGTTGGGAACAATCAAACCACGTGTTAATTTGAAATTAAATATTTTGTAAAATGAGTGTATGTCGCAACCGGATGGGGTGTAATAATAATTTTGGGTTAAATAAGTTGAGGCACCATACCAGTTCAATACTGATGTTTTATATAGTTTTAGGAAAATGTAGTTTATAGTAACATGTTAATGAATCCAGTGAACAAAAACTTAATCCATGGGGATTAAGTTTACTGGGGCATAATTACTGTAATTTATATAATTTATATCACCTACCTATGTTTTTATCTTTGTTTTTATCTTTATTAGACAACACCCTAATATGGGATTATTATTTTCAGCATTTTAACTTTGTATCGTGACCTGAAGATGCTTTGCATATTATAGAAAGCGAAACCGGTCGTCCGATTAGTTAAATTAAATTGATTGTGAGTAAGTCTAACTTATTATTTCTTTTACCTTTTGAAATGGACTCACACAAGCAACACATTCATGATTTTAGTAAAAAGATTCTTAATTTCACTCTTCTACTCTTTTACCTGTTGCGAACACTCAGTACATTTATTTTGAAAGTTATTTATTGTGTGCAATTAGCGCCATGCACTTTTATGCAATTCGCGTTACATAATGGAATAATAACGAGTGGTTGTGGTTTTCTGCTAATTTCGTTTGCAAAGGTGTTCTATAATTAAAATTGTAATGACTTGAGTGCAATTAAACCGTTACAGATGTATTAAAATACCATACAAATATGAGGATTTAATCGGTTTGACCTTGCAAGGATGAATTTTAATTGTTATTTTAAATGTTATTGTGTACGTTATAATATAGTACAGGGAGAATAGCACAGATTTTTATACTGGTTTGAAAATATACAGAGGACGCTGGATAAACAAAATCACAGAATGGAGCCCGATTGGAAGAAGAAAGAGAGGAAGACCCCGAAGGTCATTCAGAGATGAAATCGACGAGGCTATGGAGAAAAGAACCCTGCGAGATGGAGACTGGAATGACAGGGAAAATTGGAGAAAACGGTTGAGTGAAGGAAGACAGTGAAAACTGTGGAAATCCTTAGTAGTAGTAGAAAATATACAGAGTAACATGTCCTACAATACGTTCATAAATAAACACCTACGTAAATTTTGACTTTAAAATTGCCATAATGCTAAAATGTTAGGCAGGTTGACTGCCCATATATACCTAACCAAAAAAAATGCCCAAAACGCAAAATACATAATAATTATTACAAAAATGCCTTTATAAGATGATTACTCCATATTTGAATAAAAAAATTTTAGAATAGTGAAATGTTTTCAAAACAACCATCAGATGACTGGTAATGACAGACCCCGATTAAAAAGTGGAAGAACTAATTAGCGCAGCATGTCAAACTCCCAATTAAAAGTTTTACTCCTACATAAGTCAAGAAAGAAATGATAAAACTCACGAAAAGCGCCAGGTTATGATTTAATCTCGGCACAAGTACTAAAACAACGAATATAAACGAAAACAAAACATTTATACTGACATCATCACTATTGCTGCACAATTATAAACATTAATAAAATTGAGTGATTTTTTGGATGTGCCACTATTGACACCGGTGAACGAATTGCTTTACATTTTTTATACGTACTATACGTTTCTATAGTATGCACTCCTCCCTCCTCCTAAGTGCCTTCTCTGTTGAGGTTGGCGATCAATATGGCAAATTTATCTCTATTCTGGGCACTCAGTTTCTAAATTTTCTTTATTAATTTCATAATTTATAGTTGGTACCTTTTTGATTTACCATTTTGTAAATCTGTTCCAGCAGATCTTGTTTTTGTTGCGGGAGAATTATGTGTCCTGGCTTGACGGTCCTTGAGGATTTATCTGATAAAGTTGTAAGTCATCATCATCAATGGTGCTACAGACCTATAAAAGAGCCTCGACCTTCCCAAGTCTATAACGCCAGTCAGTTCTATCCATTGCCAACTGTTGCCAGTTTGCTGCGCCTATTTGTCTATCATCCTCATCTACACCATCCCTCCATCTGAGTTGTGGCCTACCCCTACTTCTACTTCCCACAGGTTGTGACATAAGGATTCTTCTAGGCGGGTTGTTCTGCTGTGATCTTGCCAGATGTCCAGCCCATCTTAGTCTTCCTATTTTTATAAAGGATACTACGTCTTTACCACCAAATATATGTTTATATATGTGATATATCTCGTAGTTGTACTGTTACCGATAAAAAAAAAGGATACTGTTTATTGTTGCACATTAAAAGGAAAAGCCTGAGATGGTGAAGCCAATATTAGAAATTAAGTAAGATTTATGGTTAAATAAAATTTAAAATTAATCAATTATTATTTTAATAAGATTAAATAACAGGGAATGTAACCAATACAAAGAAAATATAAAATTTACTTGAAGTACTACAATAGAATAGGCTTAGCTCAAAAGAATGAGAGTAGTGCTCAGAGAGGAGGTTGGCACGTTTGCTTGCCTGTAGTAACCTAAGATAGTTAGATCAATCCTAAGATGATCTTGAGATGGGCGCCAGGGTGAATTTTGAATATCACTCCAATTTGGGATATATGTAATTATATACTAACTGAAAAATAAATGATAGGAAACAAATAAAAATCAGAAATGCTTTATACACTATATTCAAATCTTATGTACTATCCCAACCCTATACTTATATACCCTAACCAATTATTAAAATATATCCCCAAAATATATTTACAAAAAAAAACAGTTACCTAAAAAAAATGACCCAAAATATAATAATTATATACAACAATTGATTTACACTGTCCTCTGGCAATGAGGTAAAATGGTCTGGGATTATTGGTTGGATAACTCACTTGGAGTAAATAATAATTAAAATATTATAAAACAATTAAGTACTTATATAAGTTACAAAAGGGCAGTTTAAAATATGAGAATAGTCAGTTAAGACAGTAGAACAATACAAACATCAATTTAACAAAATAAAGGTACGTACTAGTAATCATAAAATGGGATAATGTATCCTGACCACTTATCATAAGGGTTATGTAAAATATTAATAACGAAATAAATACAAAGTAAATAGAGAATGACAAATTTAAACAAGTAAAAAGATTCAACAAGTTGAGGGTAC
The DNA here is from genome assembly GCF_040954645.1 of Diabrotica undecimpunctata. Lineage (NCBI taxonomy): Eukaryota > Metazoa > Arthropoda > Insecta > Coleoptera > Chrysomelidae > Diabrotica > Diabrotica undecimpunctata. The sequence continues at coordinate 4,315,031 of NC_092804.1, forward strand.
TACCCAGGGATTGTGCACAAACCTGTTTGTAACCCACTTAGACTGAAGGCCTAAGTATCCAAGTATATATTATAAAAAAATTGAAATTTAAATGATAAAGTTAATAAAATATAATGGTGCTTAGTAACTCTTTTGTTGGAAAGGGAGTTACTTAATCTGCTGTCCAGTGTCCAGGTAGTGGATGGCTCTAAGATGGATCAGCCTATGCTCCGTGTATCAGCCTTTAAGGACTGGCAGATCAACCAAGTGTTGTAGTTCTTTCTCCCAAATCAAATAATCTCCTTTTCATAAATAAAAATGTACTTCTTCCCAAAATCAAAAAAAATCTTCTGTCCCAAATAAAATGTGATTCTTCCCAAATTAAAACTTCTTTCCAAATAAAATGAAATTCCAAACTTGGAAGTTGGAGCCGGCAGGCTATAAGAAAAGAAAACTTTTTTATTCTGTGTTCTTGTATTTAATATCTATAGTTTTTGTTCTAGTAACAAAAACTAGAATATATTTGCCATTAGGTGACCTTGGCTCAAAAATATAGTGTTACTGCACTGGAATATATTATAATTTGTATCTATATATATATAAAAAAAAAATAGGAATGATATTTGGATATTTGTAGTAAGCTGAGAAGATTTAGATGATTGGGAACTGGCAAATTTAAATGGAAGATGTGTGATAACTTACCAGAACTTATTTGGGAGTTTTATTTTCCATAAATCAACGTAACTTCTTAATGCACAAAACTAAATACGTCTTAAACAACAATAAAAATATTCTTCACCTTTCCCCCAAAAAAACAATAAAATAACTTAAATTCTTTTTTTACTCCCTTCAAGTACTGCCTGCCGCAAACTCAACAACTCATCTCCTTCAAGTTCTGTTACAAAATGGCCATTACATTATTCTTTTTCCCTTTTGACGAGGGAATCGATTATCTTATCATCGATATCGATAATCATAATAATGAAATATGAGATCGTATTGTGGGTTGCATACTCCAACGGCGGCAGATTAGTAGTTAATGTAGGGATTCGGTTTGCTAACGTTCAAAATTTTAGATTATTAACGATCGTATCGTTACAGTACCTCCTTCTCCAAACACCATTTTCACAGATGCCACCGAATATTCTTCTCAGGATCCTTCGTTCAAATATAAGCAGGAGATTTTCATCTGCCTTGGAAATGGTCCATGTCTCCGACCCATATGTCAACACTGGTTGTATAAGGGTTTTGTATATGGTTACTTTTGTTTTTTGTCTGCTTTTCATATGTCTACTCAGTCCAAAATAGCATTTGTTTGTTAGGATTATTCTTCGCTTGATTTCTTCCGTCATGACGTTCTCCTTCGTGATCAGGGAGCCTAAGTATGTGGATTTGTCCACCACTTCAAAGGTAGAGTTATCAACCGTGAATTGGTGGCCGAAGTTTCTGGCTCTATTGTTGGGCGTTGATGCCATTATCTTAGTTTTCTCCTCATTTACTTGCAGGCCTATATTTTTTGAGGCGTTTGACAAGGTGGTGGTATACATTTCTTCTAGCTTGCGTGTTGTGCGGCAACTAGGTCAACATCATCTGCATATGCCAAAATTTGGGATGATTTATTAAAAATGTTTCCTCTGTTGTCTATTTGGGCATCCCTGATCGCCTTTTCCAGAGCCATGTCGAAAAGGAGACACCCAGCGCATCTCCCTGTCGCAGCCCAACATGCGTTTACAATACCTGTGATTGTTCGCCCTGTATTTCGACTTTGCAAAGAACTTTACGCATTGTAGCCTTAACCAATCAGTTTATCGGGGATGTGGAATTCATCCATGGCTTCATACAATTTGTTTATTGGGACACTATCATAGGCCGATTTAAAATCTACGAAAAGATGGTATGTGTCGATATTGAATTCATTGGTTTTTTCCAGTATTTGCTTAGCACAAAATCTGGTCTGTTGTTGATCGATCAGGCCCAAAACCACTTTGATATTCGCCAAGAAGCTCCTCTGAATATGCACTCAGACGACCATATAAAATACTCGAAAATATTTTGTATGCTGTATTAAGGAGGGTTATTCCCCTATAGTTTCTACATTCCAATTGATCGCCCTTTTTGTGTAGCGGACAAACGATCCCAATACACCACTCTTCTGGGATTTGTTCCTCATTCCAGGCTCTCAGTATGATTTTATATTTATTTTTTAGGTGTTTTATTGCATCCCGTACCTCCTGAATTGATGGAGGCTCCAATTGTATATTGTTGTTTGCTCCTGGGGGTGGTTGATTTGGATCTACTTCGATAGTAAGTAGTTCTTTATAGTGTTCCACCCACCTTTTCAATACTTCTTCTTTTGTATTGAGTATATGCCCCTCCTTATCCTTACATAGTCCCATCCTTGGTTTAAATTCTTTTCTTGCTTTATTTAGATTTTTATAGAATTTTCTTGTTTGATTTTCCTTTTTTAATGCCTCAAGTTCTTCCAATATTCTATTTTCATAAGTTCGCTTTTTTCTCCGATGGATGTACCTCTCTTCTCTTCTGAGATCTTTATATTTTTGTTCTTTTTCTCGGGTTCTTCTTTGCTGCATCAGTTTATATGCATTGTTTTTTCTTCTTGTAATGTTCATCCTGGTGGTGGTCTTTGCAGCCCTAGAGTTGTAAGTTCTATACTAGATTTTATATTGTTTTTAAAGACAATCAATATTTTCTTCACTTCTGTGAATCAAAAAATTGTAAAGTCATGACTGAAGTGTCAATAGATACGCCTCTGTTGGGAGCATTTCTCGAATAATGTACCCGATGTCTACCTGTTTTTCTATACCGACGTACAAATGTTCAATCCAAAGCGTTTTTCTCGATACTTTATCAAAATAGAGACTTGTTTCTTGTTGTTTTCGATAAAGGAGCCTTGAAACCATCGACCCATTACCATACCATTAGATTAAAGTATTTTTAAAAGCGACTTTGTCAAACAGTTATCGTGAAGTGCTTTATTTTTATTCGAAGCGACTAATAAGGAAAGTGGACGGGCGCTATTTAAGGACAAATGTAATATGAAGTTTCGTTTTTATTTTCAGATACCTATAATGGTTCAACAAATTATAGGGAATCAAGCAATGGCGGACTGGAATAAAAATAATAATATAATCCTAACACTTTATTATTCCTTATAGATTGTTAACATAATAATTAGAACATTCAATAAACAATATAATCTTTAACAACAAGATAAGAATTAACAAATACTATAGAAACATAATTCACTGAGAAAAATCATGAATTTCTGCTAAATTAATTAAAATAAATTAATTTCATAAATTCGTCTGGATAATTAATTTTAAGATCAATTCGTCTGGATTTTCACCAGAGTTAAATCATCTGCATAGAAAAAGATATTTTCTGTACTTAAATGTTTGGGCATATCATTGATATAACAGACAAATATTAAGGGATACAGAATTAATCCTTTCGGAACTCCAAGATCCATGTGATATGATTCGGACTAACACTCAGTAATTTTGACATTTTGACATTTGCCTATATTATAGATAAGACTCCAACAATTAAAAAAAATAGTACAGTATGACAACAGATGAGAATAGAGAAGTTTACCATAGAATTAGAAGAGAAATGAAAAAAGTGCTGAGAAGGAAAAAAACAATATCTAGAATATTGGATAAAGCAACTACAGAGCAACCACACAACCGGTCAGTCTAAACAGTTTTATAAGACAATAAAAACACTAGGGCAATAAGGTAAATAGTCCAGGTTCCACAAAATATTAAACTTGTTTAATGATAGATGGTCCAGACAGCCTTCCGGCGGTAAAAAGTCTTAATTTGTCCTTACGGCAGGACTAAATATAATGGTCTCATAGGGACAAAATTGGTACCATTGGATTCGTCAAGAGATTTTGTCTATGTAATATGTAAGTCTCGACTCTCTAGCATCTATCATAGAGCAGGGGTATGCATCTATCATAGGCGTAACCACTTACACTAAGCGTAGTAGTTTAGCGGAAACATGAATTTTACGATCGGTGACCGTGTTTTTGCCAAAGCCACGTTATTTGATAAAAAGAATAGCAATAAATCATTGAGTATTGCTTTTTCTGGACTGAAATTCAATTCTGCGGTATGCCATGGCACTATAAAGTCAATTTTAGATGACACTGCAATTGTTTTATGGGATTTAGATAACAGTGAAATGCCAATTAAACTGAATTTGTCAAAGAAGAATAAAGGTAAGTAATCTGATTCTAAAATTTCGTTGGATTAGCTTCATTATTAACTTTTATAGTAGATCAGAAAGGGAAAAGAACACGAATAGACGTCCCTAAACATAATACAACAAAATCAACGAACAACGATGTCCCAAATACTTCTTAACATGATGGATGTAGGATAATTGATCAAAAAGTTTTTTCGTCTTCATCTTCATTAAGCGATAGTGAAGATAAATGTTCAAGTGACGTTAATACGGCACAACATATATGACCCTATTAGATAACAGTGATTTTGACAGTAACAAAATAACTGCGCACGATACAATTTGGAATTTGTGAAATGAAAAAAAAATAGATTCTTCTAGCTCAGGAGTGCCTATAATCGAATATCCTCTTCTCGTTGCTCAGACCAACCCTGTTTTGGAAAGCTTCATCTCTTACGAACACGTACGGAAAATCTTATTAGGAATACCTGACAACTCTATTGGATCTGACATGTCAATCTGGTTCTCAGACAACTTGCTCCAAAATATTGTATATTCTTCATTAAACCCCCATCTGATACTTGACCATTCGCTCCCAGATCGATTATCAGAAAAGCACAATGCTGACATAACCTTTGTAATTATAATAGTAAGATCCAGAAGTGCGGGGCTTTTGGATTGCCACATTTAGTTTGCCGTCAGCGCTTCCTCCGCAGTTGGGAAAACTCCATTGGCCATCGTCTTCCTGAGCAACTGCTATTGATCCATCCTAGATGAGAAACAAAAAACAAAGCTAGCATTTCAATTACATAACAATTAAATTAACACAGTTAAATATGCATGTGCATTAATAAATAGTTTTTGTGCTTTTGTAAGCTTTCGTTTCCTTTATTTTGCTATTGGTTACAGCCATCAATTCCTGATAAAGACTTACAGTCACTTCTAGATTCCGAAACTATGGCGTCTCCTTCTGGCCTAGTTGCAACACCAGCTTCCAAACCCGCCCTTCCTAGTGGGACTAGCGACTGACTACATCAAGCGATCTGAGACTGAAGTGAATATTCTGGCTAAAGTATGAGCTATGATATTAAAAAAGTTAGCTCCTGACCAACGACACTTTGCGGAAAAAATAATTAATAACACAATTTTTGAAGCAGAAATGGGCACCTTGACTAGAGAAGGAGTGCGTTTTATAATGCCCCGCGCTGCTGTCATTTTCACTATCGTCTTCGAATACTTGGCAAGGGTACCCTAACCTAGCTCCCCCAGGGGTAAGCTAATCTCCAGGGCGACATCAAGAACCACAGGATGAAGAAACTTTTACTAACTTCTACTCCTCATTTGCCTCATTATGAACGTGTACGCTTATATGTGAATTATAATTTTTACTTCCTTTCTTAATATATGATATAAAAAAATATACTTAAAACATAATTACTTGAATGTTTTTCCACAATGCCTTTGTAATTGCTGAACAAGTTTCCATTATGATGCACTGCAGAGTCTAAGGAGCAATGACGCAAGTGAATTTCAGGTCTTCTAAATCTATGCCAGATGCTAGGTACCTCAATGTGATAGACAATCTCTGGGTTGCAGGAATCGCTTCACTCATATCTTTCTTTTCGATGTAAGGGCGTACTAACTCGAGTAGGTAATCGAAACTTTCTTGGTTCATTCTCAAAAAGTTCCTGTAATCCTTTGGTTCTGAATCACCCAGAAAATTTAGTAAATGTTTACGGGTAAAACGGTTTCTCATTTTGTACCACTCCTTGGGCCACCACCTTTTTTCTTTTTTTCTTTTTTACGGTTGAGGGAAATCAGTGTTATTGCGAGGAAGCCAAAATCTGCATGATCGACGATTTTGATTTGTTTGGCGGAGGATTTTTGATAGTAGATTGCTGAGATCGCGTGTTTTCGAGTTGAGCTTTTTATTTAGAAACGACTCATTTGTTTCATTGTTGGATTACGTAATTCGTTAGTACTATCCTTCCATCGTTCGCGGAGACTATTGGTGAATTTGTCTTTGAATAAAATAACGAGATCGAAATAGATGGAAAATTATGAGGGAGATCTATGTCCAGCAGTGGATAAGCGAAGATTGAATGATGAAAATAACGAGAAACGAATTCCACGAGTCGATGGGTTCACCAAGATTTTTTAATGCTCTTAAATATTTTTGAATATGATCCAAGAATGCGCGAGTTGAAAATTCTTTTGACATGCACGGTGTGTCAATTAGCGATTTGATGTAACTATCTCGAATGAATTTTCGATCGTCATAGCGTTCTTGTAACAAATTCCACGCGACATCATAATTTTGAGCAGACGATTTGATAGAAGATATTATGTCAGCAGCTTCTCCTTCTAAACAATTTTTCAAATAAAATAGTTTTCTCACGGGAGAAATGCTATTATCTTCATGAATATTGTTCCTCAAATTCTATACGATAATTAGTAAGTTCATCCGATTCCTTAAGTAATATTTCTAATTCCGTTTGAACGATTTCAAAATTTTCACGAACCTTTTCTATGTCCTGATACCGTTTTTCTAGGCTTAAAAAATCTGTTTCAGGATTGTATTTATTTAAAAAATTTTCATATGTTGTTAAATATCGTTTGGCATTACCGCGTTTGAAATTAAGGGATTTAACTTGGTCTTGTGTCATTTTCTTTATAATATATAAATAAAAATAAAAACAAGCAACCAAAAAACTAAAATTTGCCACGACAAAACGGTAATAAACAATTTAAATTATGCGATCAGTTTGTCAAATTCCTACTAATTAATTTTGAGCAAACTCGAAATAGAGAGCATATTCATTTTTATGAGTAGTAAAAGGAATACACTCATACAGCAAAAAGAGTGGATTAATTGAGTGGTTCTAATGACTTACTTTGAACTGGTGACTTTCGATACTTCTGGTGTTGACAGCTACGATTTGATTTGGTGCTACGATGATCGTTGTTGTTAATGGCACAGGAATACGACGACGATATGTGATGAATCCTTGAGAATTTCGACGAAAATACGATGATTTATTCTTGATACACCTCACTCACTGCCACTTTACTTTGATTTAAAGCAATGAATTGCAATACAATAAAAAGCCCTATTTTTTCTACAATAACTAATCTCAGTTCGTCAATTACGACACGAAAACCACTAGTTATATTCGGCTCGAATGAAGGACCATGTTCGGCTCACGATTAGTTTACCGTGAGATATAGTTGCTGTAAAATACTATTTTATCAAATTAAAATAATATACGACGACAATTTTGATAGAACTTTTATTGACTAAGCTAAATGTGTGTACAGAACTGAGTGTCGAATGATACTCCCAAAAGTACATTTCAAAACGTCTAATGGGGAGGGCGTTTCTAAAAACTATAATTTTTTATATTGGGAAAGCATGTATTGTTCTTCTCAGAAATACAGAAATACGTAGCGGGCACGAGAACAATTAATCGCTTGATTCGACTAACTGTAAATGTTAAAACTACCTAATTTCTAAAGACAGGGATTATTATCTACAAATTTTCCCCAGAAATATGTAAAACTGATAAACATTTTAATCTTTTAACAGATTTCTGGAAGCTAATTTACCCAAACTTTAAGAGTTACCGATATCAATCTAAAATAATAAAGTAAAATCAACAAACAACATGAAGTAAATTATAATGAGACGGAACAATGCCTTTCCAATATTTCATGTGCAATTCAAAATATTTTTATATATAGAAATTGTATTATACATTTTTTATCGACAGATTCAATTACTTTATTTATTTACAATAATTAATTTTCCCAATATAACCAAACCTTGTAGTTTAACGGCGTGTGTTGGTGAAATTGTTTTTAAACGACATTGATATATTCGCAGCTGCACTCGCGAGTTTTATTTTTATTCTGTAGTCACTAAACAGAACTCTTTGAAGAGAAATATAAAAACGACTACAGATTTCAACACATTTGTTTTTGTCAAATATTTAAATTTTTGTACATGTTAACATGCACACGATGATTTTATAAAGAGATGACATATGCATTATTCATATCAGCGCGGCAAAGGCCAAACTGGGTGCATGTTTGAGTTTGAGTAATACCTGCATGTCATGAGTTTTCTGATTTATTGTTTATACAGAGAAAAAATTTCAAAGCATTTGATTCATTATTAAAATTTATTTAATAATAATAAATCCATGTGATTCTGGTTCTAAAACAATATAGAGACGTTCCCATATTAGCGAAAGGAGATAGGAGAGAGAAGTATGAATCTTCTGGTTGGTGAACCTTGGAACTAGTGTAGATTGTCGATGCTTACTCTACAATAAGAGTCTGATTAATGTCCACTGATCCCGATTAATGGGTTAGAGCACTAGAATCAAGCACTGTCAACAAACTTCCTCAGTGCCGCGTAACCACTCCTGGATTGTGTACAATGTAATTGACAATATAGGCTGAAAGTCGAGTTTACTGAGCCTATAAAAGCCGATTTTTATAAGAGTCCATAAAAGAAAACTAAATTTATGGTAATATCGAAATCAACACAAAATGTCCAAAATTTATATTTACACAATGAAATTATCGATCGAGTTAGTAAATACAAATATTTAGGCACTTTTATAAATGAAGACAACGATAGCTCAGCAGAAATCAAAATAAGAATAGAAAAAGCCAGATCCATATTCACTAAAATGAAGAGAGTGTTCTGCGGAAGAGATTTGAGCCTTGAAATGAAACTTCGCCTGATGAGATGTTACGTACTTTCTGTGCTGTTCTACGGAATAGAGTCATGGACGTTGAAAAAGATTGATACCAAAAAATTAGAGGCATTTGATCTGTGGATGTATCGCAGAACCCTGAGAATATCATGGACCGAGAGAGTCACAAATGTCGAGGTCTTGAGAAGAATGAATAAAGAAAAGGAAGTCATATTTACGATCAAAAAACGAAAACTGCAATACTTGGGACATATTACAATAGGCGAAAGATATAAACTGCTTCGAATAATTATGCAATGGAAAATAGCAGAAAAAAGGTCATAAGGAAGAAGACGAAACTCCTGGCTAAAGAATCTACGGGAATAGTATAGCTGTAGCAACAACAAATTGTTTCGGTCAGCAGTTTCGAAAATACGTATAGCCCTGATGATCGCCAACCTTCGGAACGAAGATGGCACTTGAAGAAGATAAAAGCCGAAGATATCAGTAAAATGTTAAAAGTAATCCAAAAAGAGACAAAAAATTTTAATAAGCACTTACATACATTTATTTAGATATATTAAATACACTGAATTACAAACCGAAAGAAAGAAATGTAAATGTAAATTGGTGACAAAAAGTAATCAAACCCTGATTTCTTCACCCCACGTGGTGGATGGTAGCTACCGCTAGAAAAGACCTGATAAGAAGTGGATGATGTAGAATGTAGATAGACGGGCAGTTTCTCGGGATGTGATCGATCTCCTCAACTCGGAAGTCTAAGTGGTGGCGCTATTAGCACCAGCGTTGCTTAATTCTTAAGCGATATTGATGTTTCCTTCTCCTATGATTTGTACTTTCGGCGTTTAGTCGGCGCTAGATGGGATGGCTATTGCAATAATTATCATCCAATTAACCTAGTTCCTATTGTCGGCAAGGTCATGGAATCGATTATTTCGGAAGCTATGTCAGCATGGTTTTATCAAAGGTCGTTCAACGATCACAAACTTACTTCACTTCATTGTGTAAATGATTGGTCATTATCTTAAAACAATCGGCATCCTGTCGATGTAGTCTACTTAGACTTCTCTAAGCTTTCGACCGTATTCCAAAACGTCGATTAGTAGCTAAATTGGATGACTATAGTATCCGCAGAAAGATAAACATTTGGATGCAAGATTTTCTATCCGACAAATACTTCATTATTCGTGTTGGGGAATCCCACTCACTAGATAAGCCAATCAAGAGTGGAGTCCCACAAGTATCAGTACTTGGACCGCTACTTTTTTGTATCTACACTAGAGATCTTCCGCTCATTGTATCGAGTAAGATTTCCATTTACGCTGATGATACGAAATTGTATGTAAATCCAACTATTAACCAACATGTTCTTCAACACGATCTTGATGCAATATTCGAATGGTCCTTAACATTGAAAAATCCGTTGTTTTACATATCGGCAAAAATAACCTATTACTAGCGTACTTTATTAATGGACATCTCTTAAACTCGGTAACCTCCCACGACGATCTTGGAGTTATATTTAATAGTGACAGACGATACTTATTACTCTCTCTACCACTAGAGTCATCCCGAAGAACCTCCTAGAAAACATAAAAAAGCTAGGTCTAAATGAACATCTATATAAGATCATGCAGAAAGCTGTGCTACTTTCGACGTCCAGATGGGTGCGAGAATTTTTGGGAGATACACCGACGTACCAAGTCACCTAGGACTCGATAACATGGAAAGAGTTCCACCAGAGCTCAATCCTTTTGATACCTTAGGTATCTGAGATGAGTGAATTTTCCCCTTAGAGGGAGTGTGAGCCGTATGGCTAAATCTGGATAGTAATTATGTGTTTAGTTTAGATAAGAGACGCCATACCTCTTAATCTTATAGAACATTAGTAATTTATTAGGTTTTTGATCAAATTCGTTATTGGCCATTTATATTAATTAAATTGTATTATTTAAAAAAAGTTAAAAGAGGAACAAAAATTAAAAAAATATTGTGAATAGTTGAATCATTCATATTGACCTCCATGCTGCCTTGATCTCCGCTTATGCCTCCTAACAATCCATTGTGCACCGATTGCCTTTATGTATCAATTTGCCAGAATCTCATTACAAAGGCGTACTATTATTTTATCAAACAGAAAAACTAGACCAATAAAGATTTAGTGCGCAGCGCAATATTGCCGCATCACTGATTTTAAACGAAATTGCTTTCTAAAGTGTAATTGAACCTCTTTCATCTAACTCTTTTTGTTGTCGAATCACGATTAACGAGACTCGATTAGTTTTGTATTCGACTCTATGCTTTAACAATTTTATAGTTTATTGCGTCTAAAAAACCCATGGTAGTTAGTAAAAGTTATACTTAAGACATTAAAAAATAACTTTTTGTTATCTAAATCCTAAGATTCATATAGGTAATTATTCCAACAGTTGTGTAGGAGATAAACATTATCGGATATATTTTTCGTATTTTTTTTGAAAACGATTTGGTATATAATAGCGCTACAGGCCTTGTAGACCCCTGGCTTCTAAGTACAGTAAAACCTCGATATAACGGACCTCTATTTAACGGACTTCGGATATAACGGACAAAAAATCCGGTCAAAAGTAAAAAAAAAATAAAAACATACTGTTAATATTACACATGCGTCTCATATATGTAATCAATATGGCTTAAAAAAAGCAAACTTTCGGAAATAAAAAAAAACAAATACAAAATAAATAAATTTGCATTCATGTGTCATGTAGGAGAGCATAGCAATCTTGGAAAACAAATGAAATTGGCTCGTGAAACTTCACTGGAAGAAGCAATCTTAAAATGGTATGGGTAACAACGTTCTAGTGGGATCCTGGTCCGAGAAGTCAAATTGAAATTTGCTGCAATTACATTAGGAAATCTATGGACACACAATTCAGAGCAAGTGATGGATGGCTCTGGCGCTTTCGTAAAAGGCACGGAATCATGAATAAAAGAATTTACGGCGAAGCTTCAACTGCACCAAAAGAAGAAACAGAACCTTTTAGGCAAAAATTAGTAGCAAATATAGTAAGTAAATAACGAAATGCTCTTAGAATCTCAGATTTACAATGTTGACGAAACTAGTTTGTTATGGCGTGCTTTGCCTGAAAGCGCACAAGCCTCCAAATATGAAAAATCGGATTCTGGAAGAAAAATCAGCAAGGACAGGATCTTGGCACTGCTTTGTGCTAACGCTGATGGATCGCATAGATTGACACTTGTAGTGGTTGGCAAATCTCGCAAACCTAGAGTTTTAAAAAACATAATGCATCATATGCCCCTTTCATACTATAGCTGTAAGAAGGCATGGTTCACCTCAGATATTTTCAAAAATTGGTTTTTCAAACAAATTGTACCTTCAGTGAGAAAATTTCAAGAGAAGAAATTGGGAATACCGTCAGAAGAGGTGAAATGTTTATTGCTTTTAGACAACGCTCCTGCCCATCCCTCTGAAAATATTCTACGTTCAGAAGATAGAAACTTCAGGTGTATGTTTTTGCCAAAAAATACAACATGGCTTATTTAACCCATGGATCAGGGAATAATTTTGGCAACAAACAAATATATCGCAGAAAGTTTTTAGACGAAGTAATGGTTGTATTGTACGATGGAGATAATGCAGAAGATACAAGAGCGCAACGTACCTTGCAAAACTTAAGGTCTTACAATTTAAAATCAATAATTTTTAATTTTGCTGCAGCATGGGAGGAGGTGAAAGAGCAAACATTAAAACATGGTTGGAAGAATTTGTTTGATGGCCAAGATGCAGACATAGATTTAGAAGGATTGAAAGTTACTAATTTCTGTAGGACAATACATAATAATGCCGGAGAACATGTAGCTGAGGAAGATGTTTTACAATCGCTAGAAGTAGATGAAGGTGACCCTGGGTATAACATCATGACTGAAAATGAAATAGCAGATGAAGTTATGAACCTTAAAAATGAGGACGGAAATAAAGATAGCAAACAAGACGACAAAACAAGACTGTTAAAAATTAAGTTATCAGAGGTAAGATCGCATCTCGGCGATCTAACAACATTTATTGATTATTCATCCAATAGTTAAACTGTTTTTAGGGAGCTGATCATAGAAAAACAGCAAACATGGAAAGTGCAAACGAAACTTGTTCAAAACGGGATTACCAACAGCAAGCGCGTCGATATCCACAGCAACGTCACTTCACGACGAATGTCCGAAGACAATTACTTAAATAGAATTTTGTTTTGTTGTTTTTTAGAAACATTGGGAAATTTAGCTAATAGCTTCATGATATCACGATACCTGCATCAGGTTAACGACTAAGAAGAAGAAGTTGTTATATATATATATATATATATATATATATATATATATATATATCTAATTACAGTGTACATATATATTTTCAAAAAAAGTATTGTGATTTATTTTAACCATATTTTTATATAACGGACACCCCTTCCCCCCAAGTAGTCCGTTATATCGAGGTTTTACTGTACTTGGTTATTTCCCTCCATTTTTTTCAGTCCCTTGCTTTCTCTCTCCAATTTCTCACGCCTATTTCTGACAAGTCTTGCTTTACTGCTTCCAACCATTTCTTCTTTTGACGTCCTCTCTTTTCCCCATTTTTCCCTCCTTCAGTATTGTTTTAACATTTCGATTCTGTGGCATTTGTATTATGTCACCAAGCCATCTAGCTCTTTGGGCTCGTATTTTTGCCGTAATTGCTGGTTTTCCAAAACTTTCACTGAGCACTTTTCTTTTCCAGATCTCTATTTTCTTTTCTTCTTGCTGGTTCATAATCCACGTTTCACTGGCATACATCACTGTAGGTCCGATTACTGTCTCGTAGACTCGCTGTTTAACTGTTCTTGACACATTTTTTGCTTTCGGTAATAAATTTTAGTGACCCTATCTATCTTTCGCCACCTTCCTTAAAAATCTAAGCTGGGATAATACTTCCTCCTACACTTCTGTTATTTTTTAGGTCTCTTATTATTTCTTTGACTTCATTCCAAGTTGGTTCCTCGCACGTCCTTTCTTCATCTTCTTGCCAATTCTCGTTTCCCTCAAGTTCCTCTTGTTGGTGTGTATTTAATAGATCTTCGAAATATTTCGCGCATGTATTTAATTTTTCTGTTGTTTCACCTAGAAGTAAGCCTTTTTTGTTTCTGCAATACTGTGCAATATTATTCTTTGTAGTTTCTCTGTATTTCTTAACTTCTTGGTAGAAATTCTTTACCTCTTTGTTTATGTAGGCTTCTGTTGTTTTGTTTTTCAATTGTTTTTCTAGCTATTCTCTTTTTTCTTTTTCTGCAAATTCTTTTCACATCCCTTCTGCTTGCCACATAGTTTTCGATTGCATTTTGGGTATCTTTTTATCTCTTTGTAGTTTTGCCCTATTTCTTCCTGCCAAAGCATTCCTACATTCTTCATCGAACCAGGCTTGCCGTTTTTTTATATGCTCTCTTCCTATACACCTTTCCGCTGCTTCTGACATGACTGTCTGTATGGTCTGCCACTCTTCTTCTATATCCCGTTTGACTCGATTCTCTAGTTTTTTTATTTATTTCTTCCTCCAGTCTGTTTACAACCTGATCCTTTTGAATGCGCTCTAATTGGTAATTTAATCTATCTCTAACAGGTTTTGGAATTATTGGTAGTCCTTGTTTTAGTTTTGCTATTATTACTATATGGTCACTGTTGGTATCTGTTCCTTTTTAACTCCTGTAATCGATTATTGCCTTATCATGTTTGCTTTCAATTAGAACGTAATCTATATGATTTTTTATTTTTCCATAGGGAGAAGTCCATGTTACCTTATGAATGTCTGTGATCAAACCTTGTACTAGCTATCTTCATTTTGTTCTCTGTAGCAAATTCTATTAACTTTTTCCCGTTTTCATTTGATTGCTTATATAAACTTCGTCCCCCTGTTATTCTTCTATATATTTCCTCTTTTCCGACTTTGGCATTCATGTCACCAATGATTACTTTTATACCGTATTTCTGTATATTCCCTATTAGGGTGCTTAGCTTTTCGTCGAACTCTGTTGTGTTTTCTAAATCTTTATCTTCAGTAGGCGCGTGTACATTAATGAAACTTAAACTGTTTTGTTTACTTTCTTCGACACCATGAATAGAGCTAAGATTAATACTATTACAAGAATTAATAATAAACTCAACAGGGCTTGAACCGTGTCATTTATCATTTCGCCGAGCTTTCTACATCCTCTTTGATGTCTTCTTTAGGGCTTCCGACGTCTCAGTCTCCTAAGCCCCCAGACACTACTACACTGATCACTAACCAGTGCATTACTGCTACTGGGAAGAGAGGACGGTTCATTTATACCGTCGATGGTGACGTTACCGTGACCATAGTTCCTGTTCATTAATCAAAATCGTTTCTATATTCAATCAATAATAATATTGTTTTAAATATTAACTATTTTAAATCCGGAAGGCGTAACTTCGTAGTTCAATGACTTGAATCGATGAAATTATACTTCTAAATTTTCTATCATGAGCAATTACGATTAAGGCGAACATGCCAATTGAAAAAAAAAATTTTAAACTTGTATGCAATTTAGTACTGATATATTTTAGTTCTATATATCTTTTGGTTTTGTCACGATGTATGTTTACACCATATTCTCTCTAAAACATTATTACTTCTCTCTGTTTAAGGTGAATAGCAAGCAAATACATCTTGAATTACATACTCATACACAAAGATTATAGTCTAGACTTCAAAACGGGTTTTTAGGTGTCTTGTACCGACGAACGTGGGCTCATGTGTACATATATATCGGCGTGGACTGTTTACAAACGGAATAACAATATCCCTAAATTGATTGTTCTGATCATATATTTGTTTAAGGTAGTGACTCGCCTACGGAAATCAGAGCAATCCATTAGTATCATTAGAGGTGTTTACTCTCCTGCGACCATGTAGGTAGTACTTACGATACTTGGTAGAATGATTTCCTAATTCCATTGGCTGATGCTCGGGAATTTTTAATAATTTTCGTAAAAATTGTTTTTTTTTACGCTTGTTGTTTTTTTAAGTTTAGGCATATCGATGTTTCTTACCGTAGTTTAGTTCTCGAGGTCAATAAATGAGGTTTTTTCTGTATGTTGTTCTAAAGTATAAATGTAATCTTTATATGGTCTACCTACTGTAATCCTTGTTTGATCATGTTTAGACTTTTTCCATTTTACACGACTCCAAATGATGAGTTGGGCGGTGGATGTTTGATGTAAAGCATATGTTGAGCAAAGGACGTTAAATGACTTTACGAGAGAGCTGTGTTATTCGTGTTTATGAAGCTTTTGAGTTTGACAAATTTATATATATATTGTTATGCTATTTAAATTGTATTATATTGCTTACTTAGGAAAAATCCTGTCTATATTTATTAAATGAACTAATCTCCAATTAATCACAATAAATCAGCATTAATTAATTACAATCTCAGGCTATTTAAATTGTACGATTTACCTTTGATCGTGGATTCAAAATATTTTCCAATTGGCGTCCTAATCGGGATAGGTAATATGACCTGAATAAAATACATAGAATTTCAACTGAACTATATGTGAGATGTCCTTTATTTTAATGAAATTTTATACAACAATCAATCCTGTAATATTTGCAATATACTAACTTTAAATATATGAGAAGTTGTTTTCTATCATGGACCCAAATGTTATTTTACATTGATTTTTAATATGTGTTATAACTAAGCTCTTTTTATAATTCCTTTTTTTTTTTAGTGATCGCAAAATTAACTGTCTCTATTATTTATTCAATTTACTTAATTAATAAATGAAAATCACACTCCGGCTCTAATGAAATTTGACTGACCTTTCCTTCTCTGCCGTTGCAATTCTATGGCCACGCCACAACAAAAAAATCCTTTCTCTGCTTCTGCTCCTATTGTGGTCCAGATGACGTACACCTTTCTCCTATCTGTCCTTGTATCTCCAAATGTTTCCGGCTTCGTCTGCTATTAATATTCTTAGGCCCTTTGGTTTTCTATCTCTCTGTACCCCGTTCCTCACACTGGTCAGCTTTTCCACCGCAAATAAACACACCCGGTAAATTACGTCTTCGGGACTTCAAACAAACACAAATCACAAAGCTCCTTCCTTCTTGGACGACGAAAACTGACTAACTAACCTTTTTTTCTCTCTCCTATCTCATAGCCAAAACCAAACCTCCTTGCATTCAAAATTTGACCAATAAAAATCATCCACCTCTTGTGAGTATATCGTTACCACCCAACTCTCTCTATAAAACGTCATTCGGGTAATTCCAGAAAACAAATCTTCTTTAATTATTCTAACTAAATCTATCTACTTTACAAATATTTCTTACTAATAGCTACAAACGATACCTGTTTCTCAATTCAATGTCTTTTGTTAATAAACTTTTACCGATATAATCTTTCGGGGAGAAAACCACCGCAAATCCCGGTCCATTGTTCAACACTTTCTATATACACTTTTATTCCGGGTAAAACCATTTCACAATAACCGACTTATTTAAATTTCTTATCGATAATATTTGAAAGTCTTGTCTCTGAGGCCTAATGAACAATTCTTCGAACAACTTAAAATACATATTTTGTCTTATACAGGATGTTTGAAAATTCATATGCCCGTGTCTTTATGAAATATCAATAATTTTAATTTTTATTTAAGTAATAAAATTTGTATATCGGTTTTTTATTGCTTATGGACATTCAAAAGTACAACAAATCCCCGCCTTTGTAATCGATAAAATTTATCAATTTATGCAACTAAATTTTCTCGAGGCAAAATAAACGCACTTCCTGTATGCTATCTGTACTTATGCTACGTATTATCCTATCCTACTATCTACTTTATACAAATTTAAATCTTCATTCGTGATATTTATATACATCATGGATATTATAAATACCTCTGATCTTTTCAGAATCCATATGTTTCAACTCATAGCTGTTTACTCCATCTTCGTTGTTTACTATGTATGGCCCTTCGAAAACAGGCATCAATTTTGCGCAAATACCGGTCTGAAGATTTGACACTCTTAATGCTCTTACCATTACTTTGTCACCCTTTTGGAAAGTTACTGGTCTTCGTTTCCTATTATGACCCTGTCTCTGGATGTATTTCTCATTGCTTCTTCTTAATCTCCTCTGAACGGTTTCTATAACCTGTCGATACTCTCTTTGTTCTGGATCTTCCCACGGTCTTATCGGCATGACGCCTTTCATGATGTATTCTGGTGTTTCTTTCGTTACTGTACTTGGCATGGAATTTAGGTACATCTCTATTTCTCCCAATTTTCTGTCCCATCGCCGATGTTGACCATCCATTGCAATACGAAGAAATTTCGTTACCTCTTGTATAAATCGCTCAGAAGGATTACTTTGGGGATGCCTGATGCTTACAAAGTTCGTCTCGATTCCCCGTTCTCTAAGCTGTCCCTTGAAACGATCATTTCGGAAGTACGTTGCATTGTCTAGTAAAATTTTTCTTGGGGTTCCTACCGTAGCGATGAAATTGTCTATTTTTCTCAATATTTCTTCCCCTTTTGTGGTGCGGCAACTATATAATTTTACGTATTTTGAGAACACATCCACCATCACCAGAATATGCTTGTTCCTTTGCGTGGTCACAATTAGATCGCTTAACATGTCGATGGCTATAATGTCCAGGTTGTTCCGGGAAACAATGCTCTTTGCAATATTTTCGTTTTTAAAATTCCTGCTCTTGTATTTCTGGCATACTTCGCATTTCTGTGTGATCTCTTTTGCAATGCGGTAATCTTGTCGACTGATGTAGTTTTCCCTAAATACAAGCCATACCTTTCTACTGCCAATATGTCCATTTTCCTCGTGTAGTTTCTTGATGATTCTTTCTGCCAATGTCGGTGTCACTAAATATAATTCCTTTCCGTCTATTCTCTTAAAAAATATCTCGTTTTCTAGCTCTGCTCTTCTCTTTTCTCTTTCTTCTAGGCCTTCCTGGTCGGTCCTTATCTCATTTAACGAAAATATCCCTTCGTCTTGTGTCAGTATATTCAATCCCACATGTAATGTAATTGTCTCCTTTTTTCCTGTATCTTCGTCCCGTGTTAAAGCGTCAGCTATTATGTTGTCTTTCCCTTTGATGTATCGAAATTGGAAATCATACTCTTGTAAGAGCAGAATGCCTCTGTGTATTCTGTTATTTACCAATCGATTCTTCATGATGTGTATCAATGCTGCATGATCCGTTTCGATGGTGAATTTAGCTCCCAATAAGTAAAACCTTAATTTGTTTACACAAAATAGTACACTGGCGAATTCCAACTCGGTGACACTGTATTTTCTCTCATGTGTTTTAGTCACTCGAGATATAAAACATATCGGAACCTCTTGGCCGTTTTGTATTTGCGACAACACTCCTGCAAATTTCTGTATCGACGCATCCGTACGGAGTATAAACGGCAAATTGTAAATAGGGTGATATATTTTTGTTCCTTTAGCAAATTCTTGTTTCAATATTTTGAAAGCTTCCTCCTGTTCTTCTTTCCAATTCCATTTTGTCCCTTTCTTTAACAATTTTATTAAAGGAATTTCTTTTTGGCTTAAATCGGGAATTAATTTCTTGAAATAATTTATCGTATCGAGAAACCCTCGCAATGTTTTTAGATTTGTTGGTCTTGGGTATTCGTCGATGAGCTTTACTCTGTCCTCGGCTAGACTTACAGTTTCGGTGTCAAGTTTGAAACCCAAATAAATCACTTCCTTTTGAAAAAATTGACATTTTTCAATGTTTAGTTTTAATCCCGCTGTGTCCAATTCTTTCAAAATTATTTTGATATGTTCCACATGACTCTGCATATCTTGTGAAAAAATTAATAAATCGTCGATGTAATGGACGATGAACTCTTCATGGTGATTCAAAATGGTATGCAAAGCTCGTACAAGTGCTGCACAGGCGCTTTGTAATCCAAACGGAACTACCTTAAATCGGTATACTATACCATCAATTGAAAAGGCAGTGTAGTTTCTACACTTTTCAGCCAAAGGTATTAACCAAAAACTATGCTTTAGATCAATTTTTGAGAAAATATGTGATCCCGTGATCCTTCCAAAATGGCCTCGATATTTAACGGTGATTCATATTGTGATACTGTGTGTTGGTTGATATTTCGGGCATCTAAACAGAGTCTTAACTCTCCACTGCTCTTCTTCACTATCACAATTGGGTTAATATAGGGTGAGTCACATCTCTCAATGATTTGATCTTCCAACATTTTTTTGATTTCTTGCTTTACTTCTTGCCGATACTTATAAGGAATTGGATAAGTCTTCGATCGAAAATTTCTCAAGTTTTTCACCTCAAATGAGTGCTCGTATTTTGTGGCCACTCGGTTTTCCTCATTTATCAGCGTTTCATAGTCTCTTAAAATTATACGCAAATCATTTTCTTTGCCTTCTCCACATATCAATTTTTTTTCTCTCCCATCAAATTTTTCGCACATATTCACCGTGTACTCCGTGTCTTCTTCAAACACCACTGTCTCCATTGTGTCCTCTTCATTTTCCTTTGTGTTTTTTTTTGTTGGGCTCGTCTCTTCTTTTGAGGAATCCCAAGTTTTGCTTTTATTTCTTGTCAAAATTTTTCCATCTTCTTCTCCTGAGCTCGTCTCATCTTTTGAGGAATCCCAGGTTTTTTTTTCTTTGATCTTTTTCAGACCTTTTCCCCTCTTTCTTCCTTTTCCTTTCTTCGTCGCCAGGTTCATTTCCACCGTTTGTTCTTTCTCTGATTCGTCCGTAATTTGTTTCTCTTGTTCCTTATCCTGTTCTTCTTCTTTTTCCTTGGTTATTTTCATCGTATTGGTTTTGAAGTCGATCACTACATGTTTTTCCGTTAATTCGTCAACGCCTACAATCATGTCATGTGACATATTCGGCATTATTACACATTGAAGTGCATACATATTTTTTTTTCAATCGTACCATTACTCGTATACCTTCATTTATTGTTGCCAATGTCCGTTTATTTGCGCCCACTAAATTCACCCTAGGTATTTTATAAATTAGACTTGTTAAATTTACTTCTTCGATTAATTTTCTGTTGACCAGTGTTATTTCAGAGCCTGTGTCTATCATAATTTTAATTGGTTTCTCATTTATAAATCCATCCACAAATTTTAAATTAACTCCATTTCTCTTTTCATTGTTTCCTGCCAGTTTAATAAATTCCTTGGGGTGACAAAAAATTCCTGTTTGTTTCTTCGTTTTTAGTGAGCGCCTTCTTGAAAACACGCCTGTTGTTCTTCTGTGTTTTCTCTCCCGTCATCTTCTCTCTCATATTCATTTTCTTCTCTTTGCATATTATTTATTTCTCTTCTGTTCTCTTTTGGTCTATCATTCCCGTATCGATTACCGCGAGATTCCTGTTCATTCCGTGGGTTATTGTATCTGTTTCCTTGGTATGGGCGGTTATTTCTACTCTGATTTTCCCGATCCCTGTTTTCATTCCATCTCTGGGTTCTGGGTTCATAATTCTCTCTTCCGTTCGGTCTATTTTCATATCCCCGTCTAGGTATGAATTCTCGTCTTGTATAATCTCTTCTAAAATTTTGACCTCTATCTCTATATTCTTGGTTTTCTCTTTGTCTATAATTTTCTTGCGGTCTTCTTTCTCTTCTTTCATGCCTATGTGATTCTCTCATTTGCAAAAATTGACATAAGCTGTCAATGTCCTTGTAATTTTGGAGATTTATGTGGTCTTCCAAGGTATCTTCAAAATGTCGCGATATCAACTCTACCAATTGTTCTGATGAATAATTATATTGCAAATGTTTTGCATTATTATAGAGTTGTAATGCGTACATCTTTTCTGATACGCCCATCCTCTCATGGTATTTTCCATTTTGTAACTCTTTATTTACTTGTAGTTGCTGGATTTTTCCCCAGAAATAATTTAAGAATCTTCTCTCAAAATCTTGCCAATTGTCCAATTCTTCTTCCTTGCTGACAAACCAAAGATTTGCCTCTTCTGTGAGATGGTTTCTGATGGTTTCCTTTGCTGTTGCAAACGGTCCTATGTATTTGACTTTTTCCTTTAGGTTATTTATAAAAGGCACTGGGTGTATTTTCCTTATATCCCCGCCAAATCGTACTTTTACGTCTTCTGTGCTATGTACGATGACTTCCTTTCTTTCTATTCCTCTTATCTCCATCTCTGCAATTTGTTTAAATCTCCTTTCCGTTTCTTTCCGGTCTTCTTGTAGCGCATTTTCAAATTTTATTTCTATCTGTTCTAATTCCCTTTTTTGCATACTCTGAATATCCTTCATTTTAGTTTCGATTTCTTCTCTCTGCAATTCTATTTTCCTCTCTGTTTCTTCCCTACTTCTTTCTAAACAGACTTTTATTTCGTTTTCATATTTGTCCATACGCGTTTCCATTTTTTGTTCCATTTTTCTTTGGTTTTCTTCCAAATTGTCCAATTTTTGTTCCGTTCTTTGTTGTGATTCATCCATTATGTGTTTTGTTTCCAGTTGATTTTTATCCATTTTTTGTGACGATTCTTGTATTTGTTGTGTCTGTATTTGCATCATAGCTAATAATTTTTCTAACATCCCTGTTTCTTTTCTTTCCTCCATTATTGTAGCATTTCCTTCATTATCCGATCCTTCATCAATAATTGTTTCCTCTTCTATCTTATCCTCTTTCCTTTCTTGCGTTTTGCTTTGACTCCTTGTGGCCGACATGTTCGTTAGATTATTTATCCCCGCCAAATATGAAACTTTGAAATTTGTGCAATAATTTCCCCGCCAAATATAAAATTCTACTGGTCTGTTGCAACAAACGGGACTTTTCCTGTTCAAATGTAATAACTCTTGAGTACGAGTATCAAATTTCAATATCCCACAAATAAATCAAATGGTAAAATATCAAATGTCAAAATCAATCAAATCATTCAAGTATGGTAAAATTATCAAATTTAAATATCACACAAATAAATCAATTATGGTAACCTATAAATTGTCAATATCACGAATAAATCAATTATGGTAAATTGTATCTTAAAAAAAATATATAATCTTTATGTCCTCAATTTTTACATAATATTTCACTTTATCCCCGGCATATAAACTTTCAAATATCTGCTCGTCTACTCCTATCCTTTCAAATTTGCCAACTAGAAATATTTTTCAAAGCTTTACACGTTGGGGGCCATTTTGTTATGCTATTTAAATTGTATTATATTGCTTACTTAGGAAAAATCCTGTCTATATTTATTAAATGAACTAATCTCCAATTAATCACAATAAATCAGCATTAATTAATTACAATCTCAGGCTATTTAAATTGTACGATTTACCTTTGATCGTGGATTCAAAATATTTTCCAATTGGCGTCCTAATCGGGATAGGTAATATGACCTGAATAAAATACATAGAATTTCAACTGAACTATATGTGAGATGTCCTTTATTTTAATGAAATTTTATACAACAATCAATCCTGTAATATTTGCAATATACTAACTTTAAATATATGAGAAGTTGTTTTCTATCATGGACCCAAATGTTATTTTACATTGATTTTTAATATGTGTTATAACTAAGCTCTTTTTATAATTCCTTTTTTTTTTTAGTGATCGCAAAATTAACTGTCTCTATTATTTATTCAATTTACTTAATTAATAAATGAAAATCACACTCCGGCTCTAATGAAATTTGACTGACCTTTCCTTCTCTGCCGTTGCAATTCTATGGCCACGCCACAACAAAAAAATCCTTTCTCTGCTTCTGCTCCTATTGCGGTCCAGATGACGTACACCTTTCTCCTATCTGTCCTTGTATCTCCAAATGTTTCCGGCTTCGTCTGCTATTAATATTCTTAGGCCCTTTGGTTTTCTATCTCTCTGTACCCCGTTCCTCACACTGGTCAGCTTTTCCACCGCAAATAAACACACCCGGTAAATTACGTCTTCGGGACTTCAAACAAACACAAATCACAAAGCTCCTTCCTTCTTGGACGACGAAAACTGACTAACTAACCTTTTTTTCTCTCTCCTATCTCATAGCCAAAACCAAACCTCCTTGCATTCAAAATTTGACCAATAAAAATCATCCACCTCTTGTGAGTATATCGTTACCACCCAACTCTCTCTATAAAACGTCATTCGGGTAATTCCAGAAAACAAATCTTCTTTAATTATTCTAACTAAATCTATCTACTTTACAAATATTTCTTACTAATAGCTACAAACGATACCTGTTTCTCAATTCAATGTCTTTTGTTAATAAACTTTTACCGATATAATCTTTCGGGGAGAAAACCACCGCAAATCCCGGTCCATTGTTCAACACTTTCTATATACACTTTTATTCCGGGTAAAACCATTTCACAATAACCGACTTATTTAAATTTCTTATCGATAATATTTGAAAGTCTTGTCTCTGAGGCCTAATGAACAATTCTTCGAACAACTTAAAATACATATTTTGTCTTATACAGGATGTTTGAAAATTCATATGCCCGTGTCTTTATGAAATATCAATAATTTTAATTTTTATTTAAGTAATAAAATTTGTATATCGGTTTTTTATTGCTTATGGACATTCAAAAGTACAACAATATATATATATATATATATATATATATATATATATATATATACATATACATATATAGAGATTAAAGAAATAAGTTGGAAGAAGCAGGATGCTCAGTATCGGTGGCCACCGTACGCCGAAATTTGTATGGTATGGACTTCAAATGTCACAGGCTTATTAAGGAGCCAAAACTAACACCACAAATGCTCAAAAAACTCTTAGCTTGGGCCAAGATCCATAAAGACCTCTATTCATGATTAGTGTCAAAGACAAAAGGGTCTTGCGTACAGTATTGGTTCCACAAGTGAACGAATGGTTTGGTGACGGCCATAAGATGTTTATGCAGGATGGAGCACCTTGCCATTTGGCTAAAAGCTGCTAAAAGTATTAAAAAATGTTTATGCCTAAAAAGAGAGAAGTAAGGGGAAATGATTACCAACAAGGTTCAGTTCATATAAAGAATCATTTTCCATTGATTTCCATTTCAAATCGCAGGAAAATGCATAAACAGCATGCCTAGGAGAGTGGCAGCATGTTCGGATAAAATCCGCAGTCAGGTAAAAGGAAATTACTAAATTCTCGGGAAGAACCGCGTTGAGAATTTAAAACTCGAAGTTTTAGTCCCATTTTGGAGCATTATCAAGAGGGAAATGATTCCGTTCGAGTTCAGAGTCCAATCTGCCGCTTCCTCTCACTCGTGACGTACCAGTATCTTGTTCTCTAGAAATACGAGAACTGTCAAAAACGTGCGCCAAACAGTACTGAGGTCTCAATCTGCCTATTCCTCAGTGCAGTGTTACTCGACACTGTCGAAGTCGTAGGTCTGTCCCTTCTTAGAATGTTTTAGCCAAGTACAATGGAATAACAGCCACCAAAAATTACACTCGCGATCATAAAATCCGGGTCACCTTGAAAATCGCCGTTATTTCATTTTTAACGAGCTTTATCGTAAATAATAATAACACAAATACAAACTAATGCATGTTTCTGAGAATTGTTGTCGCCTAAGTGGTGTCCTTTGTAACAAAGAATTCCAATAATGCCGATTTCGCGGAAAACTATACACTTTCCAAAATGAACGGTACCTGTAACTGCCGCTTGTTTTGAATGTCTCATTTGTGCTTCGACTTTCTGTTCAAACGCAACAAACAAATGTTTATTATTGCCACCATTAGTGTGTATTAGTGCCATTATTAGTGTTTATTATTGTTTATTTTTTGCCAAAAATGCCTTTGACTGTTGTTGAAACGGTACGCATTGTTGCGCTTGTGGAAGACGGTCATACTCAACGGCAAGTCGCAAGAACTGTTGGCGTAAACCTTTCTACGGTTCAACGAGTGCTTCAACGCTTTCAGGAGACGGGTTTGCTAACCAGACGATCTGGATCTGGACGAAGAAGAACGACCACGGCACGAGATGACCGTTTCCTTATGTTTCAGGCTTTACGAAACCGGACCTCAACTGCGGTTATGCATCGAAATCGTCTACAGGAAGTACGAAATTGCAATGTTAGCGTTGCAACAGTCAGGAGAAGACTTTGTTCTTCTGGACTATTTTCTCGGGTAATGGCTATAGGACCGCCACTTCGCCGGGCGCATCGAGTTGCACGACTAGCTTTTGCTCGACAATACGCGCATTGGGGAATTAATGATTGGAGCAAAGTGTTATTCTCATATGAATCCCGTTTTTGCCTAACTGGATCCGATGGACGTGTAAGAGTTTGGAGGAGAACCGGTGAACGATTTTCACAAGCTTGCATTGCTCCAAGAATGTGATTTGGTGGAGGCTCGGTCATGGCTTCGGGAGGTGTATCTTCCGACTTCCGCACAGAATTACCCTTCATCGAAAATGGGTCCTTAACTGCACGAAAGTACATTACGGAGATTCTGGAAGAACATGTTATGCCCACCATGGCAGGGCTTGGAGAAGACGCCGTTTTTATGCAGGACAACGCGCGACCGTACGTTGCCAGAATCAGTATGCAATACTTAGACGAGGTTGGAATTACGAGGTTACCCCGGCCAGCTAGGTCTCCGGACCTGAATCCCATCGAACATCTCTGGGACGATTTGAAAAAACGTATTAAAACCCATACACCACCTCCTAACAACGCACAGGAGCTTAAGGATCTGTTAGTGAGAGAGTGGAATACATGTACATGAACCACAACATGTAATCCGGAGAAAAATTGAGAGTATGCCTCGTCGTCTGCAAGAGGTTATTAGAGCAAGGGGAGGCAATACATGATATTAGTCATTGAAATTCCACTGTTTTACTACGTTCTGTATTTTTAATTTTTTTTTTCGTATGTCTGTTTTATCAACAATTTGGTTTGTTTTCTGCTTTTTCAATAAAAACAATAAAAAAACCGTTTTTTTTTCTTTCAAAACAAACATTGATGACAAATAAAAAATACATTAGTCTAAAAAAAAGGTTATTACTGCACCAGATGCAAAAATATTCAATAAACATGAAATTTTCAAGGTGGCCCGGATTTTATGATCGCGAGTGTATATACACCTAGAAATAATATTTGAAGATTTCTATTAATGTAAACTTAAAGAGATACATCATAACTGGTTTCATTTAGTTTGTGTAAGTGGATTATAAAGCGTTTTTATGAAGCACACTTTTCTGACTCACACTTTAACTCGATGAAACGAAGGTGACATTTTGATATAAATTGGGAAAACTTATTTATTTAACAGTTGCAATGTTCACACTTCACATTTGTTTTTATTATTTACTATTAATTAAACTGTGTTCTTTTTAGAACAAAATTAGTGTGATTTTTAATTTAAAATTAATTCAGATTTTTTTTTGTAATTGGGCAATAATGTCAACTTGGATCTCTGATATCGATAATGACGTGCATCGAGAATTATACTGTAGATACCAACTGTATTTAATTTTAATTTGATTTGATTAAAAAAAAAAGGTATTAGACGAAAAAACCATAATTAACGATGTAACACTAAAATATGTAAATAATTCCATCCTATAAAGCTTTTGACCATCATATTTCCTTTTAAAAATATTCTCAGCTCCGGTTATGACAAATCTCAGGTGACTGACTGACGCTTATCCGGATCACTTTCGACTACCATCTTTGTTTTAGGATGCCATTACCATAATTTAGGCAAATAAGACCAGTATCAGTAGCTTAAAGTAGTTTGAGCTTGTCGAGCTAACGGGTCTATCATGTATATTAAATATTTAATAACTTGATGATGTAGTTTTTTTATTTCATTTCATAAAAACAATGACGAAGGCTAAGCTCAGATTAACTTTAAGTTGTAGGTATTATGCTATAAATAAAAATCGATAACTGTCAATAGAGGACATTGTCTAGATTAAAGACATGATAATGATAAAAGTTAACTTACTAACACAAGAATTAATGGTTTTTATGTGAAAGAAATAGTAATTTATAAAACAAGAGCATAAAGAGATAGGATAAAAAAGATACTTTATGCATGTGTTGCCTATAATATTTTTTTAAAATTAAAATCGATTTTTGGAACATTTGAATTAAACTTCTTTAACAAATACAAGAATATAAGTTGTGAGAAACGGCCGTATATAAAGAAGAAAAAAGAGTTGTTCCAAGAGTTGTAAAAACCAAGAACGGTCTTTAACAAAATGAGCGCCATCTTCAAAAGTCACAACATATCCCTAGATACAAAAATGAGACATTTGAGATGCTATTGTTTTCTCTGTGTTGTTGTACGGGGCGGAGGCATGGACGCTTACAGACACCACTATTAAAAAACTTGAAGCATTTGAGATGTGGCTTTATAGAAGAATGCTGAGAATATCATGGACAGCAAGGATCACGAACAAGGAAGTTCTAGAAAAAATGAAGAAGGAGCCACAGATTGTGTTTACGATCAAACGCATAAAATTGCAATATCTGGGACAAGTTATGAGAAATCAGCACCGTTACTCCCTGCTGCAGTCTATATTGCAAGGTAAAGTCAAAGGTAACGAGGACCCGGTAGAAGGAGAATATCATGGCTGCGGAATTTGAGAACATGGTTTAAGAAAACCTCAACGGTGCTGTTTCGAGCCGCGGCGAGCAAGGTCATGATTGCCAATATGATTTCCAAAATCCGAAACGGATAGGAACCATAAGAAGAAGAAGAATCTACAGCAACATTCTACGAGTATAACCTAGCGAGAAATTAAAATTAAGACAATTTTGAAGATGAATTGCTAAATGAAGACATCATTGAACTTTTTGAAGTTGAAGATGTTTGAGCTAGCCTTATATAATATTTTAGTGTTATGGAAAAACCTGACAAGAATCAATAACCATGTATTATTTTTTTATTCGTTATTAAACTTTTCTTTACATAATTTAATTTATTCCTGTCGCCACAAATTGTATATTCAAAAGAGATATTAAAACATTATTGTGATTTCTTTGACAATTAATTAAATATTGGTGTGTTCTAAAATAAATTTTACATTTATCTTAGAGATAAGTAACCGCAACACAATTTGACGTGAAAAGACGGGTACATTTTATTTTATAAATAAATGTCTATCCTTCAGATAACTAATGGTCAGATAAGACAATATTTATCTGGAGGTGAAAAGACCGGCCCTTTGATGCATAAGTTTATTATTTTAAAAATTTAATTTTTAACTCTTTTGACAATTTTGTTGATCTTAAAAAAATTTTCTGCGAATTTGGTGATCGGTAAAAAACATAGTACAAAAGTCGAGCTTTCCCAACAAATAAATTGTCAAACTAGAATTACGCTGGTTTTAGACGTAAGTCGATTTCATAAGACGACTTTACGCAAAAGTTCAGCAACTCTCCAAAACTGACTTATTTGTTATGAAAGTTGTACAACAGATTAAAATATTATTCTGTTGTCGTCCTAGCCTTAAATAGGAGGAAGACAAAAAAAATTAAGTGGAGTTATTGTAGATGCAATTGATTGGATCTCCCATCGCAGGATGACGGGCAAAATCCCTAGTTATTATATTATATTATTACATAAATATATACTGCTATGACATGCCCTCCAGCTTTCAATTGTTAGATGAACTTTTCGATATTGATTCATTTAGTGGTTGCCAAAAGCTTCAAGTTTAAATGTGGTACTGTCCTGGAAAGGACCTGGAAGATGCTTACAGTTTTTACAGAAAGCGAAATATCCACTAGAGAGTAGGTACCCTACATTTTGAGCGTATTGTAAACACTATCACAGAAAATTTTGACATTTTTCTTGATTATTTTTTTTACACCTCAAAACTATTCAGAATATCTATAAAACATCGCTAAATTAAACTTTGAGCAATTACTCTTATGAGTTCCGGGTCAGATTTTAGATCAAGTTACGAGCCTAGCAACAATTTCAACAAAACAACTCACATACTCGTCGCCGCTCACCATCACCATCACCAATATCGTAGTAGCTTATTCGATGTGCAGGTGTCATCCAGACTCTCTGGCGCCGAGTTGCATTCCTCTCACTTTGAACAGTTGAACACGTGCAATCTACGGCGACCACAATTCAAAGCAGCCGAATTACCAGAGCCGTATTCTAAAAATCAAAATACGCTTACAGAGTATCAGATTTTTTGTCAATCTGAAAAGATTTTTGGTATGGTTATTCTCATAACTGTCTTTCTTTTTTATCATAAGAGTAACCATTTAAAGTAATTTAGTGTATGTTTTCTCGTCCATACGGAGATCTTTTGGTTTAAATTTGAATTCATTTAATAACTTCACTGTATGTTTTCCTTTTCAACAACCAATGCTTACACCACTTTTTTCGCTTTTTTTTTAACTGTTTTTTTAACGTTTGTCTTCAAAATTAAAACAAGGCCTAACAATGTCCACGCGTCATCGTCTTCAATCGATGTCATCGCTTAAGGAACTGAAGACCGCACCGGTAATCCGGAGAGTCTCCATACACGCTACCGCTGTTTCGTTGACATGTACATGCACACCTGCTCAGGTTGACCTCTCGAGTAGACCGTAGTGTGTATGGCGTACTTACTCCCGGGCGGACGTTTCTTATAACATTATATTCAAAAGATCCATACTTATGAAAAAGACAGAAAATATTTTATTTCACGTTCAAAGCGTCTATGTACCTATTGATACGTATTTCGCTTTAATAAAGCTCATCAGAATAGTTATTCATAGCCGTTCTTAACGTGAAAAATAAAATTCTCTGTCTTATTAGAAGTAACAATAACATGACTTCGTTATGGACGCAATAGCGACATCTGATAGAAA
The DNA here is from genome assembly GCF_040954645.1 of Diabrotica undecimpunctata. NCBI lineage: Eukaryota > Metazoa > Arthropoda > Insecta > Coleoptera > Chrysomelidae > Diabrotica > Diabrotica undecimpunctata. Next base: position 4,345,820 of record NC_092804.1, read on the forward strand.
AATCGGTAAGATAGTTTCGAAACAAATTCAGATTTCTGCTTTAATCTGGAGCCTTCTAAAAATTGCAAGGCATGGCCAAACGATGATAAAGATGTTAATAGAGACATGGGGAATCTAAAATTTGCATTCCACGACATGTCTATTCATCTAAGCAGAAATCCTAACGAATTTGTTTCTCGTACTCATACAGAGTAGATCCGAAGAAAATGAAAAAGACAGAAAATATTTTATTTCACGTTCAAAGCGTCTATGTACCTATTGATACGTATTTCGCTTTAATAAAGCTCATCAGAATAGTTATTCATAGCCGTTCTTAACGTGAAAAATAAAATTCTCTGTCTTATTAGAAGTAACAATAACATGACTTCGTTATGGACGCAATAGCGACATCTGATAGAAAAATCGGTAAGATAGTTTCGAAACAAATTCAGATTTCTGCTTTAATCTGGAGCCTTCTAAAAATTGCAAGGCATGGCCAAACGATGATAAAGATGTTAATAGAGACATGGGGAATCTAAAATTTGCATTCCACGACATGTCTATTCATCTAAGCAGAAATCCTAACGAATTTGTTTCTCGTACTCATACAGAGTAGATCCGAAGAAAATGAAAAAGACAGAAAATATTTTATTTCACGTTCAAAGCGTCTATGTACCTATTGATACGTATTTCGCTTTAATAAAGCTCATCAGAATAGTTATTCATAGCCGTTCTTAACGTGGGGAATTTGTTTCGAAACTATCTTACCGATTTTTCTATCAGATGTCGCTATTGCGTCCATAACGAAGTCATGTTATTGTTACTTCTAATAAGACAGAGAATTTTATTTTTCACGTTAAGAACGGCTATGAATAACTATTCTGATGAGCTTTATTAAAGCGAAATACGTATCAATAGGTACATAGACGCTTTGAACGTGAAATAAAATATTTTCTGTCTTTTTCATTTTCTTCGGATCTACTCTGTATGAGTACGAGAAACAAATTCGTTAGGATTTCTGCTTAGATGAATAGACATGTCGTGGAATGCAAATTTTAGATTCCCCATGTCTCTATTAACATCTTTATCATCGTTTGGCCATGCCTTGCAATTTTTAGAAGGCTCCAGATTAAAGCAGAAATCTGAATTTGTTTCGAAACTATCTTACCGATTTTTCTATCAGATGTCGCTATTGCGTCCATAACGAAGTCATGTTATTGTTACTTCTAATAAGACAGAGAATTTTATTTTTCACGTTAAGAACGGCTATGAATAACTATTCTGATGAGCTTTATTAAAGCGAAATACGTATCAATAGGTACATAGACGCTTTGAACGTGAAATAAAATATTTTCTGTCTTTTTCATTTTCTTCGGATCTACTCTGTATGAGTACGAGAAACAAATTCGTTAGGATTTCTGCTTAGATGAATAGACATGTCGTGGAATGCAAATTTTAGATTCCCCATGTCTCTATTAACATCTTTATCATCGTTTGGCCATGCCTTGCAATTTTTAGAAGGCTCCAGATTAAAGCAGAAATCTGAATTTGTTTCGAAACTATCTTACCGATTTTCTATCAGATGTCGCTATTGCGTCCATAACGAAGTCATGTTATTGTTACTTCTAATAAGACAGAGAATTTTATTTTTCACGTTAAGAACGGCTATGAATAACTATTCTGATGAGCTTTATTAAAGCGAAATACGTATCAATAGGTACATAGACGCTTTGAACGTGAAATAAAATATTTTCTGTCTTTTTCATTTTCTTCGGATCTACTCTGTATGAGTACGAGAAACAAATTCGTTAGGATTTCTGCTTAGATGAATAGACATGTCGTGGAATGCAAATTTTAGATTCCCCATGTCTCTATTAACATCTTTATCATCGTTTGGCCATGCCTTGCAATTTTTAGAAGGCTCCAGATTAAAGCAGAAATCTGAATTTGTTTCGAAACTATCTTACCGATTTTTCTATCAGATGTCGCTATTGCGTCCATAACGAAGTCATGTTATTGTTACTTCTAATAAGACAGAGAATTTTATTTTTCACGTTAAGAACGGCTATGAATAACTATTCTGATGAGCTTTATTAAAGCGAAATACGTATCAATAGGTACATAGACGCTTTGAACGTGAAATAAAATATTTTCTGTCTTTTTCATTTTCTTCGGATCTACTCTGTATGAGTACGAGAAACAAATTCGTTAGGATTTCTGCTTAGATGAATAGACATGTCGTGGAATGCAAATTTTAGATTCCCCATGTCTCTATTAACATCTTTATCATCGTTTGGCCATGCCTTGCAATTTTTAGAAGGCTCCAGATTAAAGCAGAAATCTGAATTTGTTTCGAAACTATCTTACCGATTTTTCTATCAGATGTCGCTATTGCGTCCATAACGAAGTCATGTTATTGTTACTTCTAATAAGACAGAGAATTTTATTTTTCACGTTAAGAACGGCTATGAATAACTATTCTGATGAGCTTTATTAAAGCGAAATACGTATCAATAGGTACATAGACGCTTTGAACGTGAAATAAAATATTTTCTGTCTTTTTCATTTTCTTCGGATCTACTCTGTATGAGTACGAGAAACAAATTCGTTAGGATTTCTGCTTAGATGAATAGACATGTCGTGGAATGCAAATTTTAGATTCCCCATGTCTCTATTAACATCTTTATCATCGTTTGGCCATGCCTTGCAATTTTTAGAAGGCTCCAGATTAAAGCAGAAATCTGAATTTGTTTCGAAACTATTTGTTTCGAAACTATCTTACCGATTTTTCTATCAGATGTCGCTATTGCGTCCATAACGAAGTCATGTTATTGTTACTTCTAATAAGACAGAGAATTTTATTTTTCACGTTAAGAACGGCTATGAATAACTATTCTGATGAGCTTTATTAAAGCGAAATACGTATCAATAGGTACATAGACGCTTTGAACGTGAAATAAAATATTTTCTGTCTTTTTCATTTTCTTCGGATCTACTCTGTATGAGTACGAGAAACAAATTCGTTAGGATTTCTGCTTAGATGAATAGACATGTCGTGGAATGCAAATTTTAGATTCCCCATGTCTCTATTAACATCTTTATCATCGTTTGGCCATGCCTTGCAATTTTTAGAAGGCTCCAGATTAAAGCAGAAATCTGAATTTGTTTCGAAACTATCTTACCGATTTTTCTATCAGATGTCGCTATTGCGTCCATAACGAAGTCATGTTATTGTTACTTCTAATAAGACAGAGAATTTTATTTTTCACGTTAAGAACGGCTATGAATAACTATTCTGATGAGCTTTATTAAAGCGAAATACGTATCAATAGGTACATAGACGCTTTGAACGTGAAATAAAATATTTTCTGTCTTTTTCATTTTCTTCGGATCTACTCTGTATGAGTACGAGAAACAAATTCGTTAGGATTTCTGCTTAGATGAATAGACATGTCGTGGAATGCAAATTTTAGATTCCCCATGTCTCTATTAACATCTTTATCATCGTTTTGGCCATGCCTTGCAATTTTTAGAAGGCTCCAGATTAAAGCAGAAATCTGAATTTGTTTCGAAACTATCTTACCGATTTTTCTATCAGATGTCGCTATTGCGTCCATAACGAAGTCATGTTATTGTTACTTCTAATAAGACAGAGAATTTTATTTTTCACGTTAAGAACGGCTATGAATAACTATTCTGATGAGCTTTATTAAAGCGAAATACGTATCAATAGGTACATAGACGCTTTGAACGTGAAATAAAATATTTTCTGTCTTTTTCATTTTCTTCGGATCTACTCTGTATGAGTACGAGAAACAAATTCGTTAGGATTTCTGCTTAGATGAATAGACATGTCGTGGAATGCAAATTTTAGATTCCCCATGTCTCTATTAACATCTTTATCATCGTTTGGCCATGCCTTGCAATTTTTAGAAGGCTCCAGATTAAAGCAGAAATCTGAATTTGTTTCGAAACTATCTTACCGATTTTTCTATCAGATGTCGCTATTGCGTCCATAACGAAGTCATGTTATTGTTACTTCTAATAAGACAGAGAATTTTATTTTTCACGTTAAGAACGGCTATGAATAACTATTCTGATGAGCTTTATTAAAGCGAAATACGTATCAATAGGTACATAGACGCTTTGAACGTGAAATAAAATATTTTCTGTCTTTTTCATTTTCTTCGGATCTACTCTGTATGAGTACGAGAAACAAATTCGTTAGGATTTCTGCTTAGATGAATAGACATGTCGTGGAATGCAAATTTTAGATTCCCCATGTCTCTATTAACATCTTTATCATCGTTTGGCCATGCCTTGCAATTTTTAGAAGGCTCCAGATTAAAGCAGAAATCTGAATTTGTTTCGAAACTATCTTACCGATTTTTCTATCAGATGTCGCTATTGCGTCCATAACGAAGTCATGTTATTGTTACTTCTAATAAGACAGAGAATTTTATTTTTCACGTTAAGAACGGCTATGAATAACTATTCTGATGAGCTTTATTAAAGCGAAATACGTATCAATAGGTACATAGACGCTTTGAACGTGAAATAAAATATTTTCTGTCTTTTTCATTTTCTTCGGATCTACTCTGTATGAGTACGAGAAACAAATTCGTTAGGATTTCTGCTTAGATGAATAGACATGTCGTGGAATGCAAATTTTAGATTCCCCATGTCTCTATTAACATCTTTATCATCGTTTGGCCATGCCTTGCAATTTTTAGAAGGCTCCAGATTAAAGCAGAAATCTGAATTTGTTTCGAAACTATCTTACCGATTTTTCTATCAGATGTCGCTATTGCGTCCATAACGAAGTCATGTTATTGTTACTTCTAATAAGACAGAGAATTTTATTTTTCACGTTAAGAACGGCTATGAATAACTATTCTGATGAGCTTTATTAAAGCGAAATACGTATCAATAGGTACATAGACGCTTTGAACGTGAAATAAAATATTTTCTGTCTTTTTCATTTTCTTCGGATCTACTCTGTATGAGTACGAGAAACAAATTCGTTAGGATTTCTGCTTAGATGAATAGACATGTCGTGGAATGCAAATTTTAGATTCCCCATGTCTCTATTAACATCTTTATCATCGTTTGGCCATGCCTTGCAATTTTTAGAAGGCTCCAGATTAAAGCAGAAATCTGAATTTGTTTCGAAACTATCTTACCGATTTTTCTATCAGATGTCGCTATTGCGTCCATAACGAAGTCATGTTATTGTTACTTCTAATAAGACAGAGAATTTTATTTTTCACGTTAAGAACGGCTATGAATAACTATTCTGATGAGCTTTATTAAAGCGAAATACGTATCAATAGGTACATAGACGCTTTGAACGTGAAATAAAATATTTTCTGTCTTTTTCATTTTCTTCGGATCTACTCTGTATGAGTACGAGAAACAAATTCGTTAGGATTTCTGCTTAGATGAATAGACATGTCGTGGAATGCAAATTTTAGATTCCCCATGTCTCTATTAACATCTTTATCATCGTTTGGCCATGCCTTGCAATTTTTAGAAGGCTCCAGATTAAAGCAGAAATCTGAATTTGTTTCGAAACTATCTTACCGATTTTTCTATCAGATGTCGCTATTGCGTCCATAACGAAGTCATGTTATTGTTACTTCTAATAAGACAGAGAATTTTATTTTTCACGTTAAGAACGGCTATGAATAACTATTCTGATGAGCTTTATTAAAGCGAAATACGTATCAATAGGTACATAGACGCTTTGAACGTGAAATAAAATATTTTCTGTCTTTTTCATTTTCTTCGGATCTACTCTGTATGAGTACGAGAAACAAATTCGTTAGGATTTCTGCTTAGATGAATAGACATGTCGTGGAATGCAAATTTTAGATTCCCCATGTCTCTATTAACATCTTTATCATCGTTTGGCCATGCCTTGCAATTTTTAGAAGGCTCCAGATTAAAGCAGAAATCTGAATTTGTTTCGAAACTATCTTACCGATTTTTCTATCAGATGTCGCTATTGCGTCCATAACGAAGTCATGTTATTGTTACTTCTAATAAGACAGAGAATTTTATTTTTCACGTTAAGAACGGCTATGAATAACTATTCTGATGAGCTTTATTAAAGCGAAATACGTATCAATAGGTACATAGACGCTTTGAACGTGAAATAAAATATTTTCTGTCTTTTTCATTTTCTTCGGATCTACTCTGTATGAGTACGAGAAACAAATTCGTTAGGATTTCTGCTTAGATGAATAGACATGTCGTGGAATGCAAATTTTAGATTCCCCATGTCTCTATTAACATCTTTATCATCGTTTGGCCATGCCTTGCAATTTTTAGAAGGCTCCAGATTAAAGCAGAAATCTGAATTTGTTTCGAAACTATCTTACCGATTTATCCATACTTATCTTTAATACAAAGTTCTAAATAATCGTAAATCTGAAATACTTAAATCAAATCTTTTGTTTCATTAAAGTACAAAAATAAAATATTACAAAACATAATAAATTTTAGTCCCAAAAAAGTCTAAAGAAATCTAATATTTTTTCTTTATTTTCCTTTTCATCTACTTGAGTAATCAGACATTTTTGGTACGTATTGCTATGCCCCCACATATTTTTAGAGAAGCTGTTACACCAGCCCAACAGTTATTTTTACCATTAATATTTTTTGTGGAACCTATGGAGTAAAAATTAGAAATGTTGCTGCAAAGTGACTGTATTCTGTACATGATCAAACAACATTTAATAATAGTGGCATACAAAGATTTGAAGCTTGATACTTTGTTAGGTTTGTACTATTTTTTATAGCTGATGTGTGTGGTTACAATTTGAAATCATATTTAATGACACGACTAGACAAGATGCTAGAGCAGAAGCAGAGAATTTTTATAATGAATCTCCCATACAAACTGCGAATGTTGTGGAAAGGCAATAAATGGTATAGAAACGATGAATTTTTAAAAATCGAATGAGATTAAATTGGAAAGTGACTATGAATATAATAGTAGCAACAGCAGTAATTCATAACATCATTATAGAAAATGCAGCCTGGTTTCCTATAGATCATAAACTAGATCAACAAGAAGATCATTTAATTAAGGCCATAAAAATAAAAAAAAGGAAGAAAATTTTCATCTTTTTCTAGGAAGTTTAATTGTGAATTATGTACTAGAGATCATTTTGCAGAATTAGAATTGTTGCAGAACAATTTCTAAAAAAATATTTTCTATTAAATCAATTGTTTTATTTCTGAGGTAATTTACAATGTCTAAGTTTTACACTTACTTTCACCTTTAGTAAGATAAATTTTATAGCTGTATGATGCTTATATTTCAGTAATTTGCATTTTTATAATTGTACATATATTAATCATTAATATACACTGCGCTCCAAAATTAACGCATAATTTTAAAATTCTTATTTTGAGTTGTAATGAAAGAATTTTTGTTTGTCCTTTTCTGCTTTATGGTTATTTTAGAACATCTTAAATAAAAAACTTTTCTTTTTTTACAAAAAATGTATTGAAATTAACAATATAACATTATAAATCTAAACATCTAAACAAACAACTGATCTAAACAAACTAATATTATAAATTAATGACAAAATTGAAATTTTTAAAGTTGACGAAAATACTAGTACTGTGTACTAGTATCGAGTATTGCCTCCTCTGGCATTTACTACTGCTTTACAACGATCTTTTATACTGAGAATAATCGTTCTGATTTCTTCTTGATCAATTTAATCCCAAATTTCAACCAACCGCAAAAACAGTTCATCTAATGTGTTTGGTGCATTAGGTAGTTGTCGTAGTCATCTGCCTATGATGTTCCAAACATGTTCTATTGGGTTGAGGTCAGGACTTCCCTCAGGCCAATCCATGGCAGGAATTCCAACCTTCTGACGATACTGCTGCACAATTCTTGCCGTGTGTGGCCTGGCATTATCTTGCATAAGCATGAAATTATCCCCAATAAATGGTGCAAATGGCACGACATGCTTTTCTAAAATGTCTGTTATATACCTCTGCGATGTAAGCCGACCGCGATCTATTCTAACTAATTCCGTACGAGCCTCTAAATTAATCCCACCCACACCATTACCGAGCCTCCACCATACTGTGCAGTCCCTACGGTGTTACACTGTGCGTAACGTTCCCCAGGCCTTCTATACACTCGGTTTCTCCTGTCATCAGAAAAAAGACAGTACCTGGATATTCATCGGTGAACAATATTCTTCCCCAATCGTCATTATTCCAATCAACATGTTCACGAGCAAAATGCAATCTTTGCCTTCTATGGTCTCTGGTCAATAACGGGCCAATTGGTGCCCTTCTAGGTATAGGTCGTTTTCGGAAAGTCTTCTTCTAATCGTATTTTGGCTGATTCTAAAGTTATTACGATCCAAAAATTCATTTTGTAGACAAGTATTGGTAACAAACCTTTATCTCAGTGTACGAAGTGTCAAAAACCGGTCTTGATTGGGAGTTGTAACCCTTCTACGGCCTTGACCGGGTCTTCTCGAGTTCCTTCCAGTAACAGAAAAACGTGTTAATACTTTTGAAATGGTTGACTGAGTGGCGTTAAAACGTTCAGCGAACTCTACTTGAGTGTATCCTTCTTCGCGAAGAGTAACGATTCTGAAACAGTCACTTTCTGACAAATTTCGATTTTCTTGCTGCTGGTGGTTCATTTCAAAGAAAAAGCACTTAATAAACTTGAAAAACCCCTTTAAACGTTCAGCACAACGTAATCCAATCCAACTAAATTCAAAATAAAATGAAGCACAATTAGCATGTTTTTAATTTTTTTGCAAAAAATGGTAAAAACGTCAGCGTTTTTTACCGTTCTTTCGATAAATTTTACAATATACGGTTGGTATATTAGCACAAAAATCTAAACATTAAAATTATTTAATTATTTGATTTACCAGGGTTTTTAAAATTATGCGTTAATTTTGGAGCGCAGTGTATTAGTTTAGCAATTTCTGTACTGTGTTCTTATAATTTGCGTATAGTTTAAATTTACTTATTTAATATAAATAACATTAAAACACAACACTTTTTGTACAATATATTTATTTCTTTCACTTTCTTATAACATTAACATTAACGTATCGTTCCTGAAGTTGTTCAATTTTTTGGCTTTTCATTGGTACCCAGTTTTTTTTCTTCAGCTTCTCTGCCCTTTTTTTCTAATGTTACATCAGAATATTACAAACAAATTAACGAATTATTAAAGTTGCAAGTTTTCCTTGAAGAGAAAATCAATCTGGTAGTACCTATACGTAATGTGGAGCAACTATCTAAAAAAGATAAACTTATTTTCCAAATTATGAGATAAAAACATACCTATTTAGCCACAGCCAGTTAAACTATTATATTATAATAATTAAGTGTTTTTAAAATCATTTTGGTTCTACATTGTGAAATTAGAAATAATAAAAGACATTGATGCTGGGGGCGGTACTAATCGACAGTGTTATTCTAGCGGTGCTAGTATTTTAATTCGTTAATGTAAATAAAATGGAACTTTTTACTTACTAATTGATTTTTAAGAACCTCCTTTTTATTTTGTGATTTGTCACAAAGCATACGAAATGCTCAACTTTATGATTCACCAAGAATTTATTGGGTATAAGCATTTTGGAAGGTTTGGCCGGCCTGTATATTTCTAGTTTTTGTTGACAGTTTAATTACAGTAAGTGATAAACTGGAAAAAGACAGGCTTTAATTTTTAATTCTATTATTACTTGTAACTTTTAGTTTTAATTTTTTCTAAAATATAAAATCTAATTAGCGACTGATCTCATTTGTGTTTATTCACTCCAATAATTGGAAAAGCAAGTACAAATATTTGCAGAATTAATACAGTATGCCTTGTGGGAATAAACTCCACCATTGGTCAGAACACATAACAGAAGTCACTGCCCTCCTAGCATAAGAAAGAATATTAAAAAAAAAACGACACCTAAGAAAGATCTGGCAAATCTGACCCTGAAGATAAAACAAACTATAACAGGGCAGCCAAACGCTTAAAAGACTACCTATCAAGCATTAAAAACGAGAGCTTCCAAAACTATTGAGCTTGACTTCATTTATTCAGATGCCTTCATCAATATCTTTTAAAGCCTCTTCAAAAATGTGCTCCGAGTACAGATTTAATATCAGTGGTGAAATTATTAGAAATGTAAAAATAAAAGACGTACTTACTACCACAATTCTCAATTGTATCCATCTCCATGCAGTGAACTTAAGTGTCTTTTTCTTCTTATTCAGCCTGTATTTGTTCACTGCTGGACATAGGCCTCTTCCATTTGATTTCATTGATTTCTACTCTTGGCAATTCTCATTCACTGCTTGCCCGCGACTTGTTTGATATCACCTGCCCACCTCTTCTGTGGTCTGCCTACTCTTCGCCTGTTCTCTCTTGGTCTCCAGTTTGTTAATCTCTGTGTCCATTTTTCGGGATTATCTCGGGCAACATGTCCGACCCATTGCCACTTGAGCCTTGCTATACGTTAGTTTAGTATTCGCCATGTCTATATAGTTTGAAGGATGAGTATCCTTAAAACACCACGCTGGCTAGACGGGTTGATGAGTTTTATATCAGCCGCCCACTCTGGGTCAGACGCTATTCATAGCCGTTCATTCTGGATCATACGCTACTGTTTTGATTCTATATTAACCCTATAATCGAGGGTTGCCACTTCCGCCATCCACACCGTACCGAAGCTCCGATTCTTCGCCGTGGCTGCCGTTGTAGACTTCATCCGTAACCCTGGACAATTTCAAGTGTATCTATGTGTTTTAGCTTGAATATTGGGCCTTGTTTCCAGGATCTTTCAATATATTACCCAGTTTCTCTGCTGGAACGAAACTAAAAGGGATGATAAGGCCCAATAAAACCGAATACTGAATTTGTTTGGTTTATTATTCTGCGAAATGACATTAACGTTTAAATGTTTTTATAATTTTGCTGGTAGTCTTCATGACCCTGGTCTGTAAATCTTGGAATTTTTTCTATAATATCACAGATATTAAAATATTTTAACTACAATATATAGATTTGAATTGCGATATTTTATATACAAAAAAATGAACATTTTTTTTTTAAAAATCTTTAATTTGTAACCATTAAGAATCCAGTCCTGTGAATAGGCCCTGAACTGACATCAACTGAGCGGAGAGCAGATCCGGCCTAACGTAATTAGTTATTTCTATTATTGACCACCACTACTCATTGACCTATCCGGTACAGTCGATGTGGTGCTGACACATGTTGCTTGCTTCATACATGTGTATGTGTTATTTCATCATAACTGATTCTTTCCTCCACATTTAAATCCTGAAAGCGAGACTTTTTTGTTGTTTGAACGTTAAAAGCAAACAAAAGCTTTGTAGAGCATCCATTTATTTTGTATTTAGATCGTATAAGTATGTGAAGACACTATTCTGTCACAACAAAAATGGCACACCGTTGTGATGAATTCTTGTTCAAGGAGAGAAACACTTAACTTAATTTAATATTTTAATATATAAATAGCGAATATTTGTACAAATAAATAAAACAATCATCATCATCAATTAGCCTATATTTGTCCACTGCTGAACGTAGGCCTCCCGTAAAATGTTCCACCTATTTCTATCTTGAGCTTCTTGCATCCAGTTGGTGGTGACGAGCTTGATATCATCCGCCCATCTAGTCGGTGGTCGTCCTCTGCTTCAATATGCCTCTTGCTTTGGTCGCTATTCCAGAATCTTTTTGGTCCATCTACCATCCGTTAATCTGGCAACATGTCCGGCCCAAGCCCATTTAGCCATGGCTATTTTTTCAAATGCATCTGTGACTCCTGTTCTTCTTCTTATTTCGAGGTTTGGTACTTTATCTCTGATGGTAATACCTAATATTGATTCTTTCCATAGCGCGTTGTGTAACTCTTATTTTATCTATTGTTCTTTTACAGAATCACCGACCTAACATATGCTTGGTAGAGTTGAATTTTCTTCGCCTTCGAGAGTGGACTGGACCTAAAAATGAAAGGAAGTATTAGTTTTTTAGCTGCATTAGCTTTTACCTTAGTTTTTTGTGTATGCACCCGGAAGTTGAGTTTTCTGTCGAGGTGGACTCCTAGGTATTTGACCGTCTCTGTTTCCTGAATTCTGTTGTCTCCTACTGTGATCTGGTTCCGTAGTTGTCGTCTATCCTGGCCGAAAATGATGAACTGCGTTTTTTCGGCGTTAATCTTGATTTTCCATTTTTCGGTGTAGTCCGTGATTTTTTCCAGGTGGTTCTCCATGTCATCTATGATTCTTCTTTCGTCTTTTCCGGATGCATACACTGCTGTGTCGTCTGCATACAGGGCTGTAGAAGTCCTTGGATCTGTAGGGAGGTCTGAAACAAAAATGTTATATAAGATGGGTGATAAGATGCTGCCCTGAGGCATTTCTTCCTGGATTTCTTGAATCGTCGACATCTTTTGGTCAGCTGAAACTTGGAATGTTCTATTAGATAGATACATGTCGCAGATGTTGATGAGGTAGTGTGGAAGTCTAGCCTTGTGATGGATCAAAAACAATTCAAAGGTTATTTAGGTACTTTCTATCTTACTATAAGATTCAAATCTTTTTCTTCTTCCCTCTTTACTCTAGACAAATCGCATTCAACTTCAACCAGCTGTATTAACGTACAGATTGTTGATCCACATTTTTTGGGATCAGCATTTACTTCACCAACCCTTTGGCGATTTATCTCGAGCGATTCTCAACATTCTTCTTTCTTCCATTTTGTTAATATTTTCATTCCACTCTTTTTTACTCTTTAGCGTTTGTATCTAAAAACATTATCTTCAGTTCTATGGGTAGTACAAACTTCTTTTTTTAATTAAAGATGTTTTTTTTTATAATAATCCAGATGATATATTTTGTTTTTTCTTTGTAACGGTTAAAACGGCATAGGGAATTTAAATGTTTTATGTTTATATGGCCAAAAATGGTACATCATTTTGCATTAGTTTCAAAAACATGAACATTTGAGACGTTACGAACAAAATAAGACCAAAAAACCTTTCTATAAAGTATTAAAACATATGTACAGCCATTATTCTCTCAAATGGGATAAACAAATAACTTTTTTAAAAACTAATCGACCGATCGGGCTCATGTTTTGCGCATTAGTAACTACATAAAAACTGACATTGTAAAATGTGTCTTAAATATTTTTATTGTTTATTTTAATAATTACAAAGAATTGAAAAAATGTTCACTTTCAGGTTTAACTTGCAATGTTTAACTGTTTTTTTAGAAACAATATTTTATAATTTAGAAAATATTATTTTAAAGAGGAAGTATTTTTAAGAAAGTCATCTGTTGTACCTTTTCACCCACAATATTGAAATTAATGAAAAAATCAGTTTTTTTAATAAAAAACGCACATGACGCAGTAGAAATTTCGATACCCACGAGATGGTACGCTTTTTCTGTTCTTGTTTACTTAAAATTCTTCAAAATATCAAACTATTATATCACTCTTCCATAAATGTCTTCCATTTGGTGGAATTATTTGAACACACCTGAATAATAATTCCGGCATCGCATATAATATAACACTTGGTTTGGCCATCGTTCGGCCAACCTTCTTGGTAATGTGAATATGTAGCAGTTGAGATCACGATGGGATTGTTCGACTTCGACGGTGCAAGCTTTAGTCATCGGTAAGGCCAAAGCCTCAAAAAACGCAACTAAGATGACTGTGCGCCATATAAAGCGGTCACTCATTGACACTAAAAAGAAAAAGTATGAAACCGCAGGCAGTTCAGAATAATTTATGCACTTGTGGTAATAACAAATAGATATATGGGTAGAAATTATAGAGGTATTTATGTTTTAAATATTTTCGTACATTTTAACAGCATAACACCACCGGAGCCTGACTTACTAGGTATAAACCAACTAGAGCCACGGAATGCGTGACCGTTTATACTTATATAGTTATATAATTAGGTTTAATGTTTTTTTTAAAACAGTTTTTCATAAAATCCATAAATTTAAACTCACATTACCTTTCGTTTCCTACTTTGCTCATCTATTTATTTATAAATCTAAGTGATTCCATCACAGTAATCATTAAAATTTGAACGCTCCACTGTTTTAGTGCTCCAACGAATCTGCTAAATAATAAATCTGTCATGTGTGCATTTCATTTGTTTGCTGGTTCACATATTTCGTTAAATTGAAGTGGCCATCAAATATTACATCTGTGCCGGATTCAATAAATAAGTACAGGACGGGACTACACAATTTAGTTGTAGTTTTTTCAAACAACAGTGTTTTATCTATGGCATATCTGTTTGACAATATCTTAAGGAAATAAAACCACAAGTGCAATATAGCCTTCTCCCATATTTCGCCCGTGAATAGGCCAATATTTCGCCCCTGTTAGCCTCCATTAATTTCTGTGAATAGAGTGTCACAAACTTTTACCAATTAGTTTTTCCTCTCTACTTCTTGGATATTATCATATTATCACCTTAAAGGATGTTCAGGTCTTTATTTTCCAGTCCATGGTTTTTAAATATTTTACCAATAAATTAGTCTGCCCCTCTATATTCAGTATATTCCACCTACGTATTGCCTAGGCCTTCGGTATTAACTCTTACCACCTATCTCTTTTCTGGGACTCTGCAATCCAGTTTTTCCTAGCTATTTTTTGCACATCATCATAACGTCGCATTAAAGAACGGAAAAAAACGTGTTTCACAAAGACGAAGAAGATCCTGGCATAAGAAATTCCGGCAGGGGTATAGAGTCAGACCACAACACCGGTTAGGTCGAATGCGGAAAAATAAAGATTATGAGACTGATCTCCAATGTTTTTGGAAAACAAGGCACTTAAAAATGACAAAAATTGATTAAATAGACCAAATTGAGATGCTTGGGCTAACTAACATGTTATACAATAGATCCAGTTCAAAAAATTAAAAATAGAATAGAATCGTCTAGAAACGTTTTCCTATTTTTTTTTAACGTTTTTCTAAAAAAAACGACTGTTCTTTGGCTTGACTTCCATGGCTTGTTAAGTGTTTTCAGATCTTGTTCCACTTGTTCTATGTATCTAAGTTTGGGTCTTCCCTTTGACCTTATCCCTACTGGTGTTTGCCTCATTATATGTTTTAGTGTTTTAGTCTCCAACATCCGTTCATCATGGCCCACCCAGTGCAGACGTCCGATCTTTATGGATGTTATGACCTCGGGTTCATTGTGTGCTGTGTATAGCTCAAAATTATATCTTCTGCGCAATATGTCATTTTCTTTCACCCCCTTATATATGTGTCTAAGGATTTTTCGTTCAAACATACCTAATAGGTTCTCATCGCTTTTCGACATTGTCTATGTCTCTGATCCATATAAGAGGATCGGTTTTATCAGGGTCTTGTATATTTTGCATTTGGTTTTTCTTGTGATGTTGTTAGATCTTAGATGTTTAATTAGTCCATTATATGTTTTATTAGCGATATGTATTCTTCTCTTAACTTCTTCACTGACATTGTTATCTGCGATAACTAGCGAACCTAGATATTTAAAAATTTTCACGCTTTCGATGTTATAGTCTCCTATAGTCTTCTGTAGGTTTCTTTGACCTGTCTTTGATTTGCTGGCCTTCATGTTTTTAATCAGTCCGGTTTTCTTTCCTTAAACATTCGTAACGTGTGTGTTTTCTAGGATAGGTTTGTTAGTCCTATGCTTAACCCACTTTTCGGAGGACCATTTCTCCCTTCCTCGTCGGCCCTTACCCTACTTTCCACTGGGGTTAGTTACCCAATCTCCGGTAGGGTTGCTCAGGTTTGCCAGGGTCCACCCATGTATTTAAGTCACACTTCTTGGAGGTGAGGATAGGAATTGAGTAGAAGTGGCTAGAGGTGTTATCAGGAAGCAGCACCTTATATTGCGCATTGCGCTCCTTTAAACCCCGCTCAGGTATAATACCGTATGGTAAATTGTTATGTATATAGCATCCTGGATGTGGAAGATTCCAAGAATGGATCACGTCAGAAACGAAGAAGTTGTAAAGAAAATGGATTAAAAATTTTTTTTGAAATGGTAAAAAAGCAAAAAACAGTTCCTTTTAGACACTTCCTTAGACACAAGTGATATAACTCTACAACTAATAATGGAAGGAACTATTAAGGGGAGACGAGGCTCCATTCGACGACAGATGACGTAGCTAAGGGACGTTAAAAAGTGGAGTGGCTTAAACTTACGGTCACTATTAGGAAATCCGCAGACAGATAAGAGCTTGCAAGATTTATCACCAACCTTCTTTAGAAGAGCGCACCTAATCAAGAAAGGACTGTATTTAGCTGCCTTGTCTTCCCCTTTTTGTGGCGTTGAAAATTATCTATAGATCATTACACGTACAGTAAACAGGTACACATCTACAGCTTTTAACGTCCATTATATTTGTGAAATGTCATCTGTTAATTAACCCTATATTGCATGAGTTTGCGTATTGAGTTTGAGTATGAGTATTGCATAAACACTAAAAATCATTTCTTGTTTTGAAATAGCTTAAGTGATCAATTAAAAAATTCCTCTAGATTAATTTTGAATTGTCCCCATTTTTAGAAAATAAGGAATGCCTACTCTACGCAACTTTGTCTACTCTCTTCTTTGCCTAATGTCAGTTCACAGCCAGCGAGTCTATTTTACCATACAGTCCCTTCACACTGTATAACATTCTTTGATAATTCTAACTGCAAGTTGTTGCTGTTGAACCAATTGTCAAAGTACAATCTGTATAACATTCTTTGATAAGTCTAAGTCGTTACTGTTGAACCAATTGTCAAAGTACAATTTATTCGGAATAATATCCTTTCCTTTCCTTTCTCCGCCAAGTACGTATTCCCATATTTCTCATGTCTTCATCGATGTTATCAAGGAACCTTGTTCTGGGTCTTCATCTTCTTCTCTGACCAATGAGTCTATCAAGGAACGCTTTTTTAGCTGGGTCATTTTGTTCCATCCGCATTATATGCCCTATCCACCTCAGATATCCTATCTTATGTTTTACGATATCTGGTTTTTGATATATTCTATAAAGTTCGAATTTGTATCGTCTTTTCCACACTCCATTATCATCCGCAGCTCCATAGATTCGCCGTAGTACTTTTCTTTCGAAATGTTTTCATTATTTTTTGTTAGAGTCCAGGTCTCTGAAGCATATGTAAGGACTGGGCGTACTATTGTTTTGTAGAGTTTAATTTAAGGAGCGCTCCCAGGTACAGAAATTCGTTCACTGCTTCGATTACGTCGTATTCTATAACAAGTGGTCGTAGGATCTGTGGTTGTGTGCTTATTTTCATATACTTCGTTTTGTTGGTGTTTATTATTAAACCCATTTTTGTAGCTGATTCTTTTAATGCTACATACGCCTCTTGTACAGCGTTTTCATTCTCCCAACAATACATCCAGGGAGAGGATCTCCCTGGCGCAGCCCGTTGTTTGTTTTAAAAGGCTCAGACAGTTCCCTTTGAATTCGTACTCCTAATTCAACTTTTTCAAGAGTTAATTTTGTTGAATTTACCAACTGATTTGGTATTCCTAGCTCTTTCATTGCTTTGAACATTTCTCTTCTATTCACAGAGTCGTAGGCTGCATTGTAGTCTATAAATATGTGATTAGTATTAATGCGATATTCCAGTGATTTTTCCAGATCTATTCATTTCATTAATTTTTTTATAGTTAGACTTATTATACACATTTTTTTTCAGATTATAGTCACTCTCCAGCAGAATTATTATTGCATCAATAGCAGATTTCCTATAAACTCCAACAATATTTCTATTACACAACCACTTAACTATGTAATTTCAATTTCGAGGACGTTCTGTGCATAAAACAAACAATAAAACTGGAACTGCCCGTATTTTATAGTCGTTGAAATTAAAATGAATCGAGCAAGACGTGATTTTAGTGGTATTTTTGTAGCCAAAATAAATTGGATGCTGAAAAGTGCAAGTGTTCAACATTGTATGACGAATCATCTTACTATAAATGTTTTCGGAGGCGGGCATATGGCATGCTGCAATAATGTGCATGTTTTAATTTTTGATCGATTCGACGAAATAATTTTAAGTAAACACTGAAAACTACTGTTTTAAAATGTTTTTTAAAGGATTTTATTACTAGTTGTAGGCAACCGCTTTGGAATTTTATAATAAAAAGCTTTTGCTTGAAATACCAGAGAAGCTATGAAGAATTTTTGTAACTTAGTTCATTAAAAGTTATGATTAGATTTAGACAAATGGGAAAAATGCATATATTGCATATTTTACAAAATATCTGCATAAAAATATACAAAAAAATGCATAAAATGTATAAACTTCAATTTATTTTGAATTGCGGATATTAAATAATATTGGTAAAAGACGAAAATACAATATATATGAATCTCTCATAAAAACCAGCTTAACCTATGGTACAGAGACATGGAGACTATACCCTGGCCGCTTAAAACATGGAATCCAAGGTCGCATGATCACTCAATGCAAGCATCGACAGGCGCTCGAAACTAGACCTTATGGGAAACTGTTTACACCGTCATTATTTGTGTCATGATACTATGATACTATAACTTAAATGTTTTATGTATCATGATTTGTGTTTCACTTTCGCTGGCTGGTGAATTTTGTGAAAATGTTTAAAATTAATGTAAATCAATAACCTCTAAAAAACGGTATAAATATATTATAGCAACATTGTTAGTTCGTTTTTGTTGAGCGGTGTAAACGTGGGAAAAGTAATAACATAGTAAGAGGAATATTTAAGAGTGCGTGCCATTCACATGATCATTCCATCTTTTCAGCGGCTCAACTATAACAGAAAGCAATAAAAGAAAACTCGAAGCAACAGAAATGGATGTATTTAGACGATCACTTCGAATATCTAGAGCAGACAGAATTAGAAACGATGAAATAAGAAATCGGATGGGGGTAGATGGATCACTGGCAACAGACATAGAAAGGAAACAACTTATATGGTATGGCCATGTTCTCTTGTATGCCAGAAACAAGACTACCAAAAATCGCCATGAAATGGATACCACCAAATCGTAAGAAACGAGGAAGACCAAAAAGAACATGGAAGGAGGGAATAACAAAGGCAATGAGCTCCCGAGACTTGACCGAAGAACAATGGAATGATAGAAATTCGTAGAAATTAGGCAACGACGCAAGACGTTTTGAAACCGATATATATATATATATATATATATATATATATATATATATATATATATATATATATATTTATCTAACGTAGATAATGGTTTGACTAAGTAACTAGAAATTCCAATTTTCATTTTTATTTCAATATTTCAGTCTTCAATATTACCGATAGTACCTACAGCTACTACCTAATATTCTTGGTATTGTTGTAGCAGGTAACCGATTATAATCCCGTAATAAAACGGAGTTTCGTTTCAAAAGTTTATTGCGTGGGGTATGAATAGAATTGTCCTTTTGAAAATCATTTTGTTCCCAAAAGTGAAAGTGAAAACTTAAGCATCGTCAGTCAAGCTTGTTTTATTTGTTAAATATTTTGATTTTAAAATGCCGAAAATAACTAGTGTTGCTACTTGGATTAAACCTTACAAAGAGCTATTTATGGATATGGACAAAATTTATTGTTCAGTTTGTGACAAAATTGCGAGTAAAACAAAAATTTGAAATAATAGCCGTCGAGAATTTAAACAACGATTAAAAATTTGTAAACGATTAAAAATAACGAAATTCTACATGATAAAAACTCAGTTCTTAACAGATGGGCACAACATTTCAGCGAACATCTAAATATCAACGATAGTGTTCTATAGCGCTAACTACGCAGTGAAGACTCAACAAAAGAAGAAGAATCAAATGCCATCCTAAAACTCAAAGACAATAAAGCCCAAGGAATCGATGAAATCGGTTCGGAAATGTATACAAAAGGTGGTGATCATTTTTTTGCAGCAATTCATAAACTAATAGTGCTTTTATGGCAGAATGAATTGGTACCAGAAGAGTGGCTAAAAGGAATAATATGTCCGTTACATAAAAAAGGTGATCAACTGGAGTGTAAGAACTATATAGGCATTACTCTGTTAGTATCTGCGTATAAAATCTTCGGCAATGTATTGTTTGAAAGACTTAAACATTTTACAAAGGATATTGTTGGTCAATATAAATGTGGATTTAATGCTGGAAAGTCAACTACACATCAAATTCAAGCAGATCTCTTCGTCGACTTCAAAGCAGCCTATGACAGTATGAAAACTGCATGCAAACTGAGGAGAACTGCATTATATAAGCAAGCAGAAGCAGAAGTAAAAGAACCCAGCTCATGGGTTAGAATTGAAGGAGAAAACTCTACGTTGTTTGACATTAATATTGGTCTAAGACAGGGAGATGCACTGGCATGTCTCCTCTTTTATCAGACAATTAAATATTAGAATGAATGAAACTATTTTTAATAGATCGATGCAAATTCTCGCATTCGCTGACGATATAGTTATAGTGGGCAGAAGTATGAGAGACATGGTGCAGTGTTTTACAAAGCTTGCGGACGCAGCAAGTGAATTAGAACTTGTGGTAAACGAGGAAAAAACCAAATATATGTTGGTTTCTAAAAACCCCCGAAATACCCAACAGAGAATTCAAATTAGTAACCATACCTTTGAGCAAGGGAAAGAATTCACATATCTTGGATCGCTAGTAAACACAACAAACACGACAAGCGACGAAATTAAAGGACGAATAGCAATAGCAAACAGAACTGTTCACGGTCTCCAGAAACATTAAAAAAATAAAAATATAAAACGTGCAGTAAAGCTTAATATATACAAGACCTTAATAAGACCGGTTTTGATTTATGGGGCTGAAACGTGGATCTTGTCTCAAAATGATGACAGACTTCTTGGTATTTTTGAGAGAAAAATTCTTAAAAAGATTTTTGGGGCCGTAAATGGTGTCGAAGATACAACTTTGAACTACATATATCAGTTATACACCGATCCAGATATTGTGAAATCCGTTAAAGTGCAGAGACTTAGCTGGGCTGGACACATTGCTAGGATGTCAGATCACGAATACACGAGGAGATTAACATTTTCAAAACCAGAGGGCACAAGAAGCAGAGCACGACCACGAAGGAGATGGTTTGATGAGTGGCGACTTCTTTGCGAGCAGGCCAAGATCCACAACGAATTGTCGAGCCACTTATGATGAAATAGTGAATGTTGTACATTTGCATTTAATACGGTAATTAATCCATTCATATAAGACTTGTTAAGGGCTTCCTCTAATTCTTAAGGGGTTATGCAATCAACTTAAGTCTTCGTTGATTCTTCATCAATATTCATTAAAAAATAATTAATAAAATGATTTACCAATTATTTATGTATAAATGGACAAGTATTTATTTTATTAATTCTTTAACAAGAACTCCAATCTGATGCAAAACAAGGTACAAACGCTACGAAAAAAGACTTTTTTGCTGTGTAAACTCTACAGAAAATGTTATATATTCCCTCTGTAATCTACTCGTTTATTTTAACTTAACAAAATTAACTGTGAAATCAGATTATTTATGTTTTAATTTATTGGTCATCTCCTTTATTAATTATTACAAAACCGGTAGACTATAAGTCCTTTTATAGAGTAGCCGTTCCATCATTATCTATTACTTGTAAAGGTAATAACTAGTTTTCCAAAAACTGAACCAAACCGGAAATTTCATGTGATTAGATACGTGACAAAAAATTCTTTTGAGTTAAGCTACAAGGGAAGTTCTAGAGGTTCTAAAATATAGTAAAATAATATAAGAAATTAATTGAAAGTACTGATACTTGATGCTTCCGGGTGATTCTTGATACTTTAGTTTCCCACCAACAAGATTGCTACAATAAAAGATGTTAGTGTAATCAAAAAATGTCAAACAGGCAGCAATCATAGACTAATCAGACCAAAAATTGTTCTAGATCTAAAACTGGAAAGAATGAAATTAGTAACAAAACCAAAAGCAACCGTTATAAATATCAACAATCTAGAAGGAAACTCAGATCGCTACTAAAGGACAATCGATCAAAGCGTACATGACCAAATCGACAGTTCTCAATTAATGGAAATCATCATTGATAGTACCAAAGAACTAGGAGGCCCACAACAATAAAATGAACATAGACAAACTGTCTAATAAAACCAGAATAATGCTAAAACAAAGAAGGGAAATGAAGTTGTAACCGTTTCAATAGTTTCAAATTATTTTTTCAAAGTTTCAAAAATTTATTATTAGAATTTCTAGTAAATATTTAAATTAATGTTGCTCAGGCCACCTATTCATCTAGTGGGGAAGTATCTAAATTACCTCAAGGATCCAAAAGCAGTTCATAGTAGTTCCGATATTAGAAAAAATCCATTGTAGTGTTGGTCGTGTGGGTTTTTGGGTGTTTTTCTTGTGTTTGGATGGCTATGCTGTCCTGTTTTAGGCTTTTGCCTCTTCAGGACGTGTTTTCCTTTCCGATATTAGCAGAGTATATATCCCCCTAGTAAGGTAAGTACCGGAGAAAAAGTGGGGAGAGAGTTTCTAGCGCCAAATAAGTTCGGAATCGGGAACTAAAATATTTAGCGGCAAATTCAAAATATAGGATCTGAAATTAAGGCGGGAAATTCAAAATGTTCCAAATTTTATATGGAAAATATAGTCATAAAATAATAAATAAAAACTTATTCTATGCCAAAATATATTCTCTGTCCAAAAATTTAATATACACTTATGCAATTTTATATACCATAAATGTATAACATATCAGATAGAGACATATGTTTTGGTACAGGATAAGTTTTTATTTATTATTTTATGACTAATCTGTTTTCCATTACATTAAAACATCAACATAAAAAACAGATATTCTTAAAAATTTATTTATTTCTGTAATTTATAAAATTTGCGGAATCACAGAGGTATAATATATTATATAGATCTAAGACATCACTGTCATTGTGGTGGTCTTCACCTGTATCCCTGTATAGGAATCTGTGTCCACGAAACTAGGTTCCATTCTAAACTTTGTAGCGTTTTAAAACTTTTTTACTACGAAATATTTATATGTTAAAAATTTCTAAAGACGCCCCTGTTTGTTTGTTTGCAACGAAGTTAAAATTCCCCATTTCGTACATGTTATTTCTAACTATAATATTTCAAGATTTTTTTGTCGCTGAACAACGATTTGTTTACATTCAAATCCCCCAAATCTCTGAATACATTGTGAGGTAGAAAAATCAATATAATACGTGTTAATCTTCATATTGGGAAGTAGTTTGTTTGAGGGTCGCTTTGTAAAATAGTTGAGGCCTGTTTTAAAAACAAGAAATTTATGTTATGGACGTAAGAAGATTCGCCCACACCAGTATTAGATTTAGGTCAAGAGGGGAATTTATTTTGCGTTGAATTTGGTAAAATGTAAGGCATTAAGGAGTCAAGCAAGAGATGTCAGAGTAGAAAGATGTTTGGGTAATTAGGAATCGCGAGTCGATTCAATTTTTTTGTGTTATGTCTTAAGACCGGTTAAGGTGATAATACTCTTTGCATAATGGCAGTTTAGAACAGAGTAATCATCATAAGATTTGTGCAGTACACCGGCACTGAAGAAATTTTGGAAAATTATTATATAGGATGTCCCCGTCGTCAGCTTGCTTCCTCCACCGATCCTAATTTTACATCTCTTTATTGTTCATCCCTGAGTATGGAAATGGTTGCTTTGTCCCTGCTGGAGAATATGTCCAGATAGATGTTTCATAGATGTTAACAATTTTTTTTGAATGTTAAGTGCGAAACAGTGAAATCAAGGTAACATTTAACATATTAATTTTAAAGTAAAGACAGACATTTTTTTGCTAAAAGTAATAATTGCTTTCGTTAAAATTTAAAAGGATTTGTAATAATTAATAAATTGTAAATTTTATGGTTTAACTTAGCTGTCATTTTAATTGTTTTTTTTTTTATTTAATGTTAACATATGCCAGCTAGTTTTATTTGTTTCCATATTTATTTGTTTTGTTTGTTTAAAAAAAAAAGGTTAATCTCTGTGCGGTAACATTTGTAAGTTTTTGTAGTATCTCCAACCCCTTTGTAAACGGAGTTTGTAAACGGACACATGTAAGTTTTTTATTCTGTATTTGGCAACTATTTATATAGTATATTTTATGTGCCATTTATATGTTTGATAACTGTTTGTATGAGACAAAAATAAACGTTTTGATTTGTTTCTCTGATCCATCTTTTTATTTATTTTAGAAAAATCTCCTAACCTTTTTTGTGTGTTTACTTTTAGGAAGGAAGAGCCCTTTTCTTCTTTCTTCCAGCAAGTTTAGGATCCTTCAAAGCGGCGCCCTTATTCTAAATTGCTAGAAGCCTTTCCTTGTTGTTTTATTTGCCCAGTTGCCCAGGAGATTTGTGTAAGTATCTCTTTGTTTCATATTCTGGTAGTTATCCCAATCTCAACCCCCTTGTTGTTCACTTATCCACGACCCCAGCTCTCCAACAACCCCCTGAGTGCCGTTCGCATATGTTTCGATTTATTTTGCTTGCCCTATCTTCGCCCTCATAGTTTCTGTCCCCTATTTCTACCCCCATGATCTTACCCTGAGGTAGGCAAAATAATATCGTTACAACTTAACCGTCTATTCACTGCAACCTACAAAATGATATATGGAATTACATACAAGCAAGCAACCAAAATAAGTAAGCCCTACCTACGGAGACTTGCATACCCATATGGACATTTAGGCATACAATTCATTGAGGTGAGAAGGATTGGTCCTTGTAAAATTAGGGACCACTCCTTCGAGCCCCAATGCTCCCCAGTGTATATGTTAGAGCTTTGTTATTTATCCAATGTATTTTATATACAAACATATATAAATAAAAAATAAACTATTTTTATGTGTAAAATAAAAGTAAAATATGTAACTATGTACAATAAAAGGAAAATATGTGACTATGTATAATTAAAGTGAAATATGTAACTATTTAAATAAAAGTAAAACAATGGAACAACAAGGGTATATCATCTAAACATCATTTCTATAAACTTAACAGCACAAGGTAGATACAGATAGAAGCAATTGTGATTATTTACAAAAAAAAGCAGACACATTTTTTGTAAAACATATATTATTAATGAAGAAGCTTTTCAAAATAGATTGAAGAGAACTATAACATACAAATTGTAGTTTTATACTGGAAATAATTTAATTACATTTATCACCTGTACTTACAAAATTGTTTTCTCCTGCTTTCATATTTTCTATGAGCAATTAATTTCATAGGATCTATCCTAGTGCATTCTGGTTTAGTTTTAAGGAAGTTAATAAATTTCTGGTATCTGCCATTTACAATATTGCATTTACACCACATAATATACAAAGTCCTATAAATTTACATATTTCCGTCTTACTACACTATCATGGTAACCTTTTATTTTGTTCCATTTCAACGATTGTGGAAAAATGTTTAAAACTTTTTTTACAATTCAAGATGATTACAACAAAGACAAAACAAAATTTAATTTTGTAATATCGTACCAACACCATTATTCATTCATAATCTTCATTTAAATTCTTCCACGGCACACGCGTCTCCCGCTATGCCCCACCTAAAGTGACTGCAGCGCCGCCGCCATTACGTACGAGTGGAATCGTCAAAACAGACTTCCCCGATGTCCTATCATCCTCTTGCACTAATATTTTTTTTATGTACTATGGATATTAGTAGGAATTAAAATTTCTATTTTAACGCCCTGATATATCTGTATTAAGTTAGTATTTAATTTATTATTTATGTAAATATTAAGTATATATATATATATATATATATATATATATATATATATATATATATATATATATATATATATATATATATATATATATAACGAGTTTATTACAGCTGCCGCCGTTTCTCGCAACCTAGCTTCCAACGCTTGCGATCGTTTCAGTCATCTACTTGTAGACCCCTATCTTCCATTGCACCTTTTACTTCTTGTCTCCACGATCTTCTTGGTCTTCCCTTTTTCCTGCGGTTGGTGGGGATCCAGTGTAAAATTCTCTTTGACCATCGTTGATCATTCATCCTTTCTACATGACCATACCATTTCAGCCTTTTGCATTCTATAGTTTCCAGGACGTCAATGTCTATGCCCATACGCTCTCTGATTTCAGTATTCCTTACTCTATCTCTTCTAGTGAGTTGGCAACATCTTCTCCAATAATTCATTTCCATTGCTTTTATTTTCGATGCGTCATTTTTATTTATTACCCAAAGCTCTGAACCATATGTAGCAATGCTTTCTATGATACTTTTGTATATCCTAATTTTTGTGTTTCGGGTGATGTGGTTATTGAAAAGTATACTATTCAGTTGGCGTATTGCTGAATTTCCTTGACCAATTCTAGTAGCTATTTCTTTTGTATTCCGACCATTGTTTGTAATGTTTACACCGAGATATTTATAGCTATCAGTATTTTGAATTTGTTTGCTTCCTAGTTCTAAGTGCTTTCCTTCACCTCCCACTACTACGTACTCTGTTTTTGATGGATTAATTGATAAGCCCCACTTAGTATATTCTTCATCTATTTTTTGTAACATGTAGTGGATATCATCTTGATCTTCTGCAAGTATTACTTGGTCATCAGCAAAATGCAAGCTGTACAGTGTATCGTCTCCAATTTTAACACCCATAGGTTCACATTTTCTTTTCCAAATATCGAAAACCCCCTCCAAATAAATCTTAAAGAGTGTAGGTGCAATGCAGCAGCCTTGGCGAAGTCCTTTGGTCACTTTTATCTTTTTTGTCACTTTTTGTCCAATCTTTATTACACTCGTCATATCATCGTACAACTCCCTTACAGCATTAATGTAAATCGGTGGAATATTCTTGCATTCTAGCACCTGCCATAGCTTGGCTAATGAGACACTGTCATACGCTTTTTGAAGATCAATAAATACCATGTGTGTCTCCATATTATGTTCCAAACGCTTTTCTATTGTTTGTTTTAGGCAGAACCCATTGTCTATACAAGAACGACCAGTACGAAAGCCACTCTGATCTTCAACGTCTTCCCAGCAATCTTTAATTCGGCTTTTAATTATCTTCCCGTAGACTCTACAGATTGAGTTAGTTACACTAAGCCCTCGGTAGTTCTTACAATCTTTTCTGTCGCCTTTATTTTTGTATAGATTGCTGATATATGCAGTTTTCCATTCCACTCTTCTCCTCTCAAGAATAAATTAAAAGTATAAGCCAATAGCTGAAATAGTTTGTCAGGGCCATATTTAATCAGTTCAATGGGTACACCCCCCGGTCCTGGAGCCTTTCCATTTTTCATAGCGTTGGCGTGTTTTTTAATTTCTTCTGGTGTTATTTCAGTTTCTTCGCGGTAGGAAATATCATATTTTTGGTAGCCAATATCTTGGAATTCTGTTCGATCTTCTGTCAGCATTTGTTCATAATATTCGACTCATAATTCTGGGGCTATTAGAGTTAACCTACTGCATTCTTTTCTATCTGTTCTACTACCTCTAATTGTTTTCCAGGCTTCTTTACTTCTTGCTGTACCCATAAAATTTTCTACGTTGTCGCAGGCTTTATTCCACATCTCATTTTTGGCTTTATTTACCTCTTTTTTTACTTCTTTGTTTAAGCTGTTGTACTGTTGTCGATAGTAAGGGTCCTTTGTTGCTAGCCATTTGTTATACATATTCTTCTTCTTCCCCACAAGATCTTCTATTTCTTTATTCCACCATTCATTTCTATTTTACAAATATTAAACTTTACAAATATTAAACTTTACAAATATTAAGTTTGTACCTATATAAATTGTGCAAAAATTAATTGTCAATTAAAACTTGTTTGTTTACATTTAACTCACCGTCTGAGTCGAGGAAACGTTCTATGAGCGTCCTTATTCGTTGTTTGTACTCTAAAAACACGAATCTAAGTTCCTCAAATAAATTTGACTGCCAAAAAACGAGCGTTGTTCTTTTAAATCTGTTAATTAAACTCAACGCAAAAAATCCTCCAACTATATACAGGGTACCTACTGTAAAGTATCTTAAAAACCACAAGAACAATAAACAAAAATAATATTCTTTATATCCTAATATTATAATAATTTGCAAAAGCCAGTTCACTGTCATATTTTGTTTATCCCTAGTTCTACTTTGATCCATAGTTTCTTTTCTTGTATTTCCTTGTTCGTCTACAAATCCTAATCTCCTCGTAGCTTCTTGAAAAAACGGAGGCCAATCTAGTGATGGCGTATTAGCATAAAACAGTAATTGCTTTCCCAAGACTAGATCTAGCGGTGGCAGCGACTGAATGATATTTTTTGTTGCTTTTATCGATCTCGGCTTTCGATTTGTCGTAATCAACCACATCCGCAATTCAGAATGTCCGAGAGGACGGTAAAAAGAAACAATTTCGCTGTTAAACGCCGAGAGCTTACTTTTTTCCTTCGAGTCAATCAAACTTCGATTACTTCTTGTTTAATGGAAGTTTTCTTGTTATGACACTATAAAGTTTATGGTTAATGTTCGTTTATTGTGTTCAGGACAACAAAGGATTTTTAAAAGATAAAAACGCGTAATTATAAACAGTGTCGAAAAATTTTAATTTATATGTATTGTAATATGTTACTTTTTACAGCAGTATAGAATTGGAAAAGTTGGGAGTAGATTTGTAATAACCAAATTGAGTTGCTCTGAAAATAACAAAGGTTTATTTATTTTTACAAAATTTACAACTTTTAATAATTATATACTTGAAAATAACAAAGAAACAACAATTAAAACTATTAATTAGGTTTTGTTATCATTTCTCATTCATAATGTTTATTTTCACTTGTCACTATCACTTGTCTCTCACCGAGTATCTCAAGCTGCTTGGTAATCTTCCGATCTGTCGGTAAGGCGGTAAAATTCAAATTTAAGAAAATCTCGCTAGCTGGATATTGTATGTCGGTTAGACACTTAGAAACTGCTCAAATAGGTTAATTTACTTTGACAACTTCTCACATTCTATACAATTCATCTTTTTTCATTGTTCATATTATTTTTAAATGACAATATTGTACATCACCTAAAGCTGCAAAATGCAAGAGATATCATTAGAATACAACAAACCCATTTATGTTTCGTGGACCTTAATAATAAATTTGAAGGCACTGTCAAATTAAAGGACCTTCTCCATTGTATGCAAGAGGAATAATCAAAAGGATCGAAAATATCTAGCAAAACAACACAATAAAAGTAAAATTAACAATGTTTAAAGTTGCATGCTTATTTTGTTAGTTTTGAGGTTAGGATGGGTGGTCCAGTTACCTCGAGAGCTTTTGCTCTTTCGGGGTAACTGGAACTCATATCGGGAGTAACTGGACCAGTGCCTGGTCCAGTTACCCCTCAGAACCTCAGGACCTAAAAATTGTTTCCATGCTTTACTTCTTCAAAGCCTAGGTTATATCAGATTGTTTTTCTTTCAGAAAATGGTACGAACGTATATAAGAAAAACTCCACGGATACTCCATAACTCCATATACCACGGATGACCTTGATAGGGCAATTTAGGACATTGGAAATGGCATCAAGACGACACGGGACATCATTATTTTACAATATTTCGCGATCTACACTAAAGCAACGAGTCAAAGGGACGCGTGGGACTGGACTGACTTCAAAAAAAGGTAACGGTGGTGGAGGAGTTCAGTCATATTTGTTGTCTCTTGAGGAAAAAGAAATTGCAGATTGCATAAAAATTATGGACAAAAATGGGTTTGGCCTATCAGGAAAGGAAGTATTAGACTTAGTACAATTGTATATAAGACAGAATAATATCAGACAGAATAATATTAAGACCAGAGACCACGCCCTGACTGGTTTAGATCGTTTAAAACTAGGCACCATCTGTCAATAAAGAAACCTAGGAGCATTGAACATGTTAGATGCGGTCAGGTGAACCCTTGGGTCATCTATAATTTTTTTGAAGTATTAACTAAAACTGTGGAAAAACTAAACCTTAAAGGGAAACCAGAACAGATATTTAACTGAGATAAGACGTCATTTTGCCATAACCCTAGTAAAACAAAGGTCGTTGGTGCAATTGGTACAAAAAGCATACGGAAGACCAGTTCGTCTGGCCGACAAAACACATCTGTTTTGTTGTGTTGTTCTGCTGATGGTCCTCTGTGTATTTAAAGTGTGCTCCAAACTGCAGTTTCTGCAACGTCTCGAGGTTGGATGGAAACTACTTTGTTTTTTAAGTGGTTTAGAGATATTTTTTTACCTAATATTACAAAGAAGAGACCAGTTTTATTCATTTATGATGGCCATGCTACCCATATGTCCACAGATTTGATTAAGTTAGCACAAAAAAATGAAATTATCATTATGAAGTTACCTCCACACAAAACACATTTATTACAATCATTAGATGTGTCAGTCTTAGAGGTCTGAAAAATAGTTGGCACAAGG
Organism: Diabrotica undecimpunctata; assembly: GCF_040954645.1. NCBI lineage: Eukaryota > Metazoa > Arthropoda > Insecta > Coleoptera > Chrysomelidae > Diabrotica > Diabrotica undecimpunctata. Next base: position 4,376,351 of record NC_092804.1, read on the forward strand.
CACTCAGTAAGTGACAGAGGGAAAATCCTCGCAAAAAAATTCCTAAAGAAATATTTGTACAAATGATAACCAAGCTAGCACATGAAATACCTAGTATTAATAGTTTTAACGGATTTAAAGCCACAGGAATTTATGATACCGATAAACAAGGTCCTAACAGAGATGCAATTCCTACATCAATATTGAAAAAAGATGATTTGCTTGGGTATAAAAATAATCATCCCAATCCCACTACAGTACACTTGGAAGCCACTGTTTCTTTCAATGTCCAACACTCAATGACTACCACTTCCTCAGCCACAGTACAATCAGAAGGAAGTAGGCCTACATCTTCAGGAGCACTACAACCAGATGCGAGTCCTGTTATAGCCACTAAAAATCAAGAAGACTACAATTATTCAAATGTACGGCAACAAGCATGCCATACTTCTTCAGATACGGTACAATCATATATCTCCTTTACAATGCTTTAATCCTAACAGAACAGCCAGAAACCTCCATCTCTACCTTTGCAATGGTTGAAAGAACAGAAGCTAGTTCTGCAAACGAAGTTCGAGTAGAAAAAAAAGCCCAAAAATTATTTCTAAAAGAGGGTTTTTTCATGTGAAAGAATTGCAGCATTTGTGGGACATTATATAAGATTATAAACGCTTTTTTACTAATCTTATTTTTCAATTTGCAGTTTCTGTTCCATGAAGAATTTTGTTTAGGAATATATTCCTAAACAAAATATTAGTTTTCTTTAGGAATATTATTAATGTTTAGTTTTGTAAGATATTAGTTTGGATTTGTTCAGTTTTAATAAACTCTTAAAATGTAAGTTTATAAACTCTTTAATGTAATGGCATTAAATACAAGTTGTTAGCTGCAAACTGTGTATAATTTGTTCATAAACGTTATCTGCTATACGAGGCGATACCCTGACATTGAGTCTGGTTTCAACTCCGCTCAATTTAAATTATTGTTTGAGGTTTTTTTGAAAAGTGTAAAGATGTGCAATCAGGCCTAGATAGCCCACAATGATTTCTACCAGCTCTTATGAGATTTTAGGCTGGCTGCTGCAGTTACCCCTGTTAATTCAGATAACTGGACCCACCGTACGTACAATTTTATTATTTATTTTACTATTACTGTAATACTTTTAATCAAATTAAGGTTCCTTACATTTAAATAGTATTAAATAAAGGTCATGTTTTTATACAAATTAATAGTTTAAAATTTACTTATCATTTATCATATATACTTTGATCATTAGGTAACTAAAATTCTGAGCTGAACGCAGATTTGTTGCAAAATCATGATCCACCTTACCCTATATTTAACTATATTTTTTTGTAAATTGTTTATTTATTAATTACTAATGATATTAAAAGAATTTATTAGGCTACTTCAAATGTAGCTGTAATTCTGCAAAAAAAATTTAAAGCAAAAATAACAGTTAAAGTTATATTCTATTTATTTGATAACGTATTCATTAACCCTTTATAGGTCTGTGGTCGATATTTCGACTACTGCTCTTATTAACACTTATGAGCTAGTAATTGACATGAAAAGTTACCGAAGTGCAAATTCAGTGTTTGTAAATGAATTGTACCCAAAATGAACACCACAGAACAAAATACGGCAACGTGGCAGCAATGTCGTCGATTCGCCAACCACAACCCATCATACTCTGTAAGTTACCGTTGAACGTGATCACAGGTTTTTGCCGTTTGTAAAAGTTAGAAAATAATTTACAAAAGATTTATACATCAAACTCAAGGTAACACATCACAGTATTATGGTCTTTTATTATCTATTCAGATTTTATTGGCTCTAAGATGATATATCTTGATTTACTAAACATAACCTCAAAGTAGAACATGCTGATTTTACAATTGTTCTATTGAAATGTATTTTCACTCTTGTTTATTTTAAATCTATACAATTATATTCTTTTTTTACGTAAATCTGATTTACTTGAATAATATTTCCAAGAATTAAATTGCTATGCGGTAGATCAAGTAATTAAATTTTTCAAGTATTTGTATACAACAATGTACGTATCTTTTGCAGTAAAATGGAACACCGCAATATACTTGAAAATTTACAAAATATGACTCAGGATGATTTATTTGATTACATAGATGGTATTCCATATCAACAAGCCATAAATTCAGATTTTGAGGGTGATTCTGATGCAGAAGATAATCTTCCTATTTCCAACCGAACGTCGGTTGCATCCAACGCGACTATTACTTCATTGTCTAATGATGACAAGGTTGAATTTGTTGATGTTGATTCAGATGACTCAATGGATGATATAGCTTTCCACCCTCAGGTAAGAACAAATCGCATTTTTGACGACGTCGATACTTCCTCAGGCGAAGACGAAATAGAAGAGAACCAAGAGAACACAGTAAAGTGCGATGATACATATAAATGGAGAAAGAACGCTTCTGATGCACAAAAATATTCGAATGCGCCGTTTACCAGACCATTTGGCCCAGCAAAACCGGTCAATATAAATTCACCATTCGACGTGTTTTCTTTGTTCATGAGCAAAGATATTATAGCTAATATAATTACACAGTCAAATCTCTATGCTCAACAACAAAATCATAATAATCTCGACCTAACTGAGGAAGAACTGAAAGCATTTCTAGGGGTTCTTATAATCATGGGGTTTCATAAACTACCTAGTTTGAGACATTATTGGTCAACTGATATTAACATGCACGTGCCAAGAGTTTCGCAAATTTTTACGCAAAAACGATTCTTAAAAATTCTTCATTTTCTCCATCTAAACAATAACGAAAACATGGAAAGAAATCAAAATAACCCCAATTTTGACAAACTGTTCAAAGTAAGGCCTTTGATAACAGAACTGCAGCAACGCTTTCAAGAGAACTTTTATACAAGTAGAAATGTTGCGGTAGATGAAAGTATGGTTGCTTTCAAGGGGCGAAGTTCTCTCAAACAATATATGCCGAAAAAGCACATAAAAAGAGGCTTTAAAGTTTGGGTCGTTGCATGCTCCGAAACTGGATACGTGCATAAATTTAGCATATATGAAGGCAAATCTCAATCACAACATGCTGAATATGGTTTAGGCGCTAAAACAGTATTAGACATTACCGAGTCTCTTAGAGGCGCAAACTACTGCATTTATTTCGATAATTTTTTCTCGAGTTTTCCTCTTCTTAAGAAAATGTTAACCTATGATTTGTTCTGCTGTGGAACTTTTAGAATAAATCGTAAAGGCTTTCCAAAACAAATGAGAAAGGACAAAACAATGAAAATGGAAGAACACGATTATTTCATGTCCAATGATATGTCTGTTGTTAAATGGAAAGATCGGGGGCGCAAATGCGTTTTAGTCGGCAGTACTATGCATAATCCACTTGAGATTACTTCAGTTTTGCGAAGAAAACCGAATGGTGAACAAGAAAGTGTTAAGTGTCCAAAAGCCATAAGTGATTACAGTCGCTATATGGGTGGAGTCGATCTATTCGATCAACTTCATGCTTCTTATCCAATTTCATGGAAATCCCGAAGATGGTATATGAAGATTATTTACTATTTGATTGATGCAGCAGTGGTAAATTCATATATAACTTATAAGACTACAATGAAAATGAGGTCCATTAAATCGAAACCAATGAGTTACCTGTATTTGAGAAGTGTATTGGCCAACGAGCTCATAGGTGATTTCTATAACAGAAAGAGACCAGGACCTAAGGTAACAATAGGAAGAAATAAACTGAAGAAAATGGGAGCAACCACTAATTCTGTTAGCGTTGAAAGCACGGTGAGACTAAGCGATGTTGGCAATCACATGCCAGAAAAAGGAACATCAAGACGTTGTGCACTCTGTTCAACGAGAGCAAAGCCAAAACGTTCAAGTATTAAATGCTCAGATTGCCAGGTTGCATTATGTATTCAATGTTTTCCATTATTTCATAATAAAAATGTTTAATTAATGTGTTTTTTTCTGTGGTCGATTATGGAACCACAACTACATTTACCAAAGTTAACATACCTAATCAGGCTGTGGTCGAAATTTCAACCACCTAAAAAAAACAACAAGGAGTGAAAATAAAATGAAAATACGAATGAAAGTTCAATAACGGATCATTCCTTATCTATAATCTGCAAAGAATTTGTTTATATTACCAAAAAATAATTCTGCCCTATAAAGGGTTAAATGATGACGCACGGGTAGAACCATCGACTCAACTGTATAGAGAGGGTGACAGTATTCCTCTCTCTGGCACTCCATCCTTAATCAGTCCGACTTGAAAAAGGATATGTCTTATTTGAACCCTGAATTTGCTATTGACTAGATACGACAAGAGAACGCCTGTCATTGTCTTGCTGTAATTAAGTTGGCTTATTCTGCGGGTAAATATGGTTTCGATAGAAAAATTCAGATTCAAAAGTAACATTACCCACCTCGCAATATATTCCTCTTTGGTTTTTTCAGTAATGTTGATCAGCATTTTAAGCCTAGCTTGATTGTTTTGTTCCATTAGCCTCCGACATTTATCATACCATCTTTTTTGGCTAGGTTCTTTGCATTTTCCCATTAGTTCTTTTACAGCTGTTATAACTGCTTCTTTTAAAAGCCTCCACTTATCTTCGATATTGCTGACCTGATTTTCATTTACTTTATTACCTTGTTCAATTATATTTTCGTTTCATATCTTGCTCTTTTTTCATCATTAGAAATAAATATATCTGAAGCATATTTGATCTTTTTTTCACATTTCTATTTCCTTGGTGTTAATTTTTTGTTTATATTTAATATTTTTAATTTGTATTTAGTTCGTTTAATTAAATAAATGCGTATGAATAATGCTTATTTTCTATTATTTGCTTCTTAGTCTTGATTTGCATATTTTTCAATCAGTACCACATACTTTATAAAAAAAAAAAAAAAAAAAAAAAATCGCAAGCGGTGCTAACAAGCATCCCAGACTACAATATCATCATAAATTCTCCACGTACAATCTGTCTTTGCGTACTTTTTCAATTTTTATGTATCTTAAAATAAACTGGAACCGCAACAGATGTGCAACAACTAGACAAAAAGACAATATTCACACATGTGGTCGTGGTCACTTGGTGGACAGGGACACTAAGTAAAGGGAATGAATTTCTTTCAGCTTTTATTTGATTAGAAGTGTTTGATTTTTCAATTTTTCATCACGCATATGTTGCATGAAGTTCAAGGTACTTTGTTTATGACCACTGCGCTGAGCATCTGACGCCATAAAAGATCGTTTAGTTGGAAGAATTGAATGATTTTACGGTTTTGTTAACTTTATAGAACAATAATTATTATGGGCCATTGTTAGCGGTGCTCGAGGAGAGCCTATGTCGTGGAAAAGTTTTTAGAATTTACATCTTTTGTGTTGGTTTATTATTAAGAAACAAGTACCCTTTAAAATATTCTCTTTACAAATACAGCATTTTTAAAGAAACGTTTACAGTACTAAACACAGTTTAAAAAAATGTTGCTCTGTTATTACTTACGTAGATATGTATTAATAAACTTGTTAAAAAAAGTTACAAGTGCTTTCATTTCTGATTCTAACCTCCATCTGTGTATAACACGTTATAGTTTATTTTTATGAACGAGAGAGTAATTAGCATAATTTTAACTGGTAGCTCCGACCACTCCATGGGCGTGCTCAAGATTAATTGAAAAATTACTTTGAATAATTGTAAAAAATAAATGAATTATTTCAGTGTTATAAAGTGTTATGTGTATGTAAACAAAAGTGACCTCTTTTATCACACACTATATTAGAACTGACTGGCCTACATTAAAAAGGGTTTTAAAAAATTCACATTTTTTTTAATTTTTAAAAATTACAAAAGAGAAAAAGAGTTTTTAAAACCGTTTAGGGTATGTTAAATAGATGAATAAAAATATTAATATAAAACTTACAGCTACTTGTTACAAATCCAAATCAGATTCAGAAGATGAACTTTCAGAACCAAGATTTATAATAACTGGCTCGATCATTTTATCAGTAATATTGTCCAGCTTCCACATTTTTTCCTCTTATTTAATAGTGTGATTTACTGTCTTTTCCCAGTTTTCAGGTTTTACATTATTTACGGCCTCCTAAAACAACTGTTTAACATCATGAATTTTAAAAGTGGTATTTTTTCTTGAAATTTCACTCTTTATCTGTGCCCATACCAGTTCAATCGGGTTTAATTCACAATGATATGGTGGGGATCCAAGTACTGTCATTCCACGATTTTTGGCAATTTCATCAATTTCGTATTTTTTAAATTTTTCTTTATGAAGGGCACACAACGAATAAAGTTCCTTTCTTATAGATCCGGGATGGTACGTGATATTTTTTGAACTCAGCCAATTCTGCAAGTCTTTTTTAACCACTTGGTTGTGGGCAGTCCTTCTATAAGTCTGGAGTGATAACTTGCATTATCCATTACTATTACACAGTTCTTAGGAAGGAGATCTATCATTTGTTCGAACCATTCTTGAAAGACATCAGCGTTCATGTCTTCATGGTAGTCACCGGTACGAGTTGATTCAAAAGTTAATAAACCACCTTCAACAAAACCGTCTGAACTGCCAATGTGTACTATTATCAGCCTGCGTCCCTTTCCTGATGGTGGGTTTAAACCAGTAGATAAGTTATTTACAAAAGCGTGCCTTTAACTTGTAACAGTTTCATCCTGCCAAAATTTATTTGGTGTATGACCCTCGTTGATCCATGTTTCATCAAGATAAAATATTTTTCTTTTTTGGTTTCTCATTTCCTTTATGGTTCTTAGAAAATGTCTTCTCCATATGACAATATCGCTTCTTTCTAATAAAATAGACTTTCTGGGATCCTTTTTCCAGCGGAAGCCTATTTCTTTTAAAAGTTTCCATAACGTACTTCGACTCATTTCTGGGTAATCCTTATCAACTCGAACTGAGACAAGAACTTTATCCAATGTTGGAAATTCTTGTCTAAAGAAGAATTCATGCCCTTTCCGTCGAAGTCCTTCTTTAAAATGATATTCTATTTGAAATTTTGGTTTCCCTGGAGCATTACGTGGCATTTGAAAACTACCACATTTCTCTTCTTTAATAACTCTGTAAATCGTAGATTTCCCAACACCAAGTGTACTGCTAACTAACTCAACGGTCTCATCAACACTTTCACATAAACGTTTGTTTGTAAATGATTTAAAACAATTAAATATTAATGTTTTTTCATTAATTGTTAGAGGACCAATTTTTCGGCGTTTACACGGCACTTCCAAATTTTCCATAACACTAGTATACACAATAAACTGCACCTTGCAACTGAAGTACCTACTTTTAGTGAACTGTTAAGAATTTTGAATACGCCACTTGGACCTTCCTATATACAAAATGGAAAAACCCACTATCACATTTTCTGTGGAATAAGTTTAGAAGGTAATTATCTAGTCAATTACTGTCGTAGATTCCTGGAATTAAAGAATTAAATGTTTGATTGTTGAAACCCTTACTTCGTGGAATGCACTCATTTCAGATAAAATAAAACGTTTTATTTTATCTAAAGAATTAAACTTTATTTTGCAAATAGGCAAAGAATTAAACTTTATTTTGCAAATAGATAAAATAAAACGTTTTATTTTATCTAAAGAATTAAACTTTATTTTGCAAATAGGTAGGTACTTATTAAACTTTTATTGGTTATATATAACCAATAAAATAAACATCTTACATTTCTTGCAAATTCATTAGTACCTGTTAACCTCCATCACTCCGACACTGGCAACCTTATTTAGGGATTAGTAAGACTCACAACTATTGTATTCTATTCTGCTCCAACCTTTATACCTGGTGGTCATACTCAATTTAAAATTGTTTTCCTATATACTTCTGTAAACTTGTTGACAAATATCTGTTTTTCATTGAGTCACCCGTATCAACAGTTTAGGGATTTGCATACATAATTTATTGTTTTATTACTCTCTCATACATAAAAATACACTATAACCGATTGTACTTCAAGTATTCTGCTGGTTACCTAATAAATATTTAGGCATGCCTATGTAACCTCTTCCCTTTTTTATAGAATTACTAATTAAAACCCATATAACAATCATCAAACTGTAGTAGCTTTGTTATCACTCTACCTGAACATTTGGAAACTGAAGCACCTTGAACGGTACTAGACAAACTGGAGAGTTATCATTATTATTGGTTATTTCAGACGCACTAGAAGTGGAATTCTAGTTTCTGCTATTTAGTAGAAGTATCATCCACACTGACCAACATTCGTCACCGCAGTTTGCTGAAAATATCGCCAATGAAGCCATTGATCGTATTAATCTTGCCAAAAATATACAGTGTGGCGCACCGGAAACGAAACAGAGGCATTTACTGGCAGATGATTCCTTTGTTCCTTGTTCCTTGTTTTCGAGGGGGACACAAAATTGGCATAAAATCACTTTAACATTTGCAGCCCCTTAAGCGGGGGTGGCATCATCCCCAAAATCTTAAATGAAAAGGGGGGTCGAATAATCCATTATTTGAAAGGTCTTTTAACTCCCTTTATAATGATGTAAAATTCATGTATTCAATTCAGTAGTTTTGGAGATTTATTGATTTAAAGTTTAAAGTAGACTTTAATAGGTACATCAAATTAGTTTGTACTTCTTTCAGAAGAAATTTGAGTAAAAGCATTTTCTTGATAAGTAAATGCTTTTATTTACTACGCCCATGGTTTATTAATAATAAAAATAGCAATTGAAGTGTCCTTTGTGACAAAAAAAGGTGTTTCTTGAAGAAAGATAAGTAGAGAATGCCACGTACTTATTTTAAATAGGAAATAGTACATTAGTTTGCGATTGATTTGACCAATCTTTGTTGTTAAAATATCATTTATTGCTTTATACATAAATTAACCATGGTATATTCCACGGCAGAAAGGGTTGAAATTATTGAAATATTTTTCGGAAATAATCAGTGCGCTAATAGAACAGCACAAATTTTTAATGAGCGACATGAGAACAATAATGTGCACCGAAAATATGTTCTAGAACTTGTAGCTAAATTTCGGGAAACTGGATCAGTCGCCAATAAAAAACGTAATATTGAAAATCCTATAAGGAACGAAGCAACAGAAGTGGGGGTTTTAGGGCAAGTTATTGTAGATCCTACATTAAGTACCCGCAAATTGCAAACTTCGTGTGGTGTTAGTCGACGTACTATCCAACGGATTCTAAAGGCCCATAATTTTCATCCGTATAAAATTCACCTTGTACAAGAACTTAATGAAGACGATTTTGATAAGCGATTAGAATTTTGTGAAGTTATGAGTGAACGAATTACAAACGATGAACAATTTTTATTTAACATTTGCTTTTCCGACGAATGTTCCTTTTTTTTAAATGGCAAAGTAAATCGTCATAATTGTCGATATTGGTCGGACTCTAATCCCAGAATTTACCATGAGGTACACACACAGCAGCCACAAAAATTAAATTTTTGGGCTGGCATTTTTGGCGATCATTTGGTTGGTCCTTTTTTCTTACCTGGAAATTTGACTGGTGAAATGTATTTGGAATTACTGCAAAATGCCATAGATGCTTTGGCGTTGAAAAAACTAAAAGCTTTTTGTGGCAAGTGTGGCTTTAGCGTATAGTAGACGCTAAGCTTCATTATGCCGCAAATCTAGAGGTATACGTTGGACAACAGCCACCTGGCCCATATAAAGTTGATACGAGCAATATTTCCCTCGTTCCTCACCTCTGCACTCCTATATGTGGTTCTAACAGAAATGTAACAATGGACAATATTTCTACGAGCCTCAGCTTGGCCGATCTTCTTTTAAACTAACATCATCTGACTATGATAGACACTATAAGAAAAAACAAAAGAGAGCTTCCACTTCAATTTACTGATCCTAAGAGACCAGAAAAAACAAGTATGTTTGCTTTAAGAGAAAAATGTACGAGTGTGTCGTATATAACCAGAAAAAACAAAAACGTTATTTTACTCTCAACGATGCACCACGATGATTTGCTAGACGAATTAACGGGCAAGCCAGAAATCATCATTGACTATAATAAATCCAAAGGAGTAGATCTAGTTGGTAAAATGTGTACCGTCTACAATATTACGCTAGAGCCACTTTCCGATGGTCTATGGTCATTTGTTATTCTGCAATGAATGTAGCCGGTATCAATTCATTTGTAATAAACAAATGTAAATCTAATGAGATAGATAAAATACCTAGAAGACATTTTCTAGAAGCTCTTGGTATGGAGCTAGTATAGAAATTGTTCCAGCCTTAAATCCCCAACCTAATCGTCGAGGTCGTTGTTTTTACTGTAGTAAACAAAATAATAGGCCAACGAGATATACCTCTCAAAAATGCTAAAAATTTGTATGCTTAGATTACAGTCAACAATATGGGCTCAATATAAACGTTAAGAAGACAAAGCTTATGATAATTAGTAAGAAAAGAATAACAGAAGGTCAACTCTACGTCAACCAATCCCCTGTAGAAAGAGTGGCGCACTACAACTACCTTGGCACCATAACAAATGAAGAATGGACCAACAACCAGGAGATTAGAGCACGCATCGGTAAAGCTAGATCCACCTTCAATCGGATGGGGGCCTTCTTCAAGAGTCACAACCTCTCTCTTGATATAAAAGTAAGAATGCTGCGATGCTACGTCTTCCCTGTCCTTTTTTGAATGGTGTTTTTGAGTGTTGAATCGTGGACCTTGAACGAAGATATGTGCAGAAAACTGGAAGCATTTGAGATGTGGCTATATCAAAAACTTTTAGGTTAATAACAATTTATAGCATTTTAAAATTTTTACGTCTTTTTAACATTCATTCATTTGAAAGGTTTTTCATTAAAATAATCGATTCTTTTTTCAGTTTTTTGATAAATTATTATGGCTTACAGACGAAAATTCGAAAAATTAGTAATTTTTCAATTAATTTGTTAATAAATAAAAATATTACTATCATAAACTATTTCAGCTATTGGCACTTTTAATTTATTCTTGAGAGGAGAAGAGCTACCCCCAGAATGGAAAACTGCATATATCAGCAATCTATACAAAAATAAAGGCGACAGAAAAGATTGTAAGAACTACCGAGGGCTTAGTGTAACTAACTCAATCTGTAGAGTCTACGGGAAGATAATTAAAAGCCGAATTGAAGATTGCTGGGAAGACGCTGAAGATCAGAGTGGCTTTCGTGCTGGTCGTTCTTGTATAGACAATGTGTTCTGCCTAAAACAAACAATAGAAAAGCGTTTGGAACATAATATGGAGACACACATGGTATTTATTGATCTTCAAAAAGCGTATGACAGTGTCCCATTAGCCAAGCTATGGCAGGTGCTAGAAGACAAGAATATTCCACCGATTTACATTAATGCTGTAAGGGAGTTGTACGATGATATGACGAGTGTAATAAAGATTGGACAAAAAGTGACAAAAAAGATAAAAGTGACCAAAGGACTTCGCTAAGGCTGCTGCATTGCACCTACACTCTTTAAGATTTATTTGGAGGGGGTTTTGGATATTTGGAAAAGAAAATGTGAACCTATGGGTGTTAAAATTGGAGACCATACACTGTACAGCTTGCATTTTGCTGATGACCAAGTAATACTTGCAGAAGATCAAGATGATATCCACTACATGTTACGAAAAATAGATGAAGAAGATACTAAGTGGGGTTTATCAATTAATCCATCAAAAACAGAGTACGTAGTAGTGGGAGGTGAAGGAAAGCACTTAGAACTAGGAAGCAAACAAATTCAAAATACTGATAGCTATAAATATCTCGGTGTAAACATTACAAACAATGGTCGGAATACAAAAGAAATAGCTACTAGAATTGGTCAAGGAAATTCAGCAATACGTCAACTGAATAGTATACTTTGGAATAACCACATCACCCGAAACACAAAAATTAGGATATACAAAAGTATCATAGAAAGCATTGCTACATATGGTTCAAAACTTTGGGTAATAAATAAAAATGACGCATCCAAAATAAAAGCAATGGAAATGAATTATTGGAGAAGATGTTGCCAACTCACTAGAAGAGATAGAGTAAGAAATACTAAAATCAGAGAGCGTATGGGCATAGACACTGACGTCCTGGAAACTATAGAATGCAAAAGGCTGAAATGGTATAGCCATGTAGAAAGGATAAATGATCAACGATGGCCAAAGAGAATATTACAGTGGATCCCCACCAACCGCAGGAAAAAGGGAAGACCAAGAAGATCTTGGAGACAAGAAGTAAAAGGTGCAATGGAAGATAGGGGTCTACAAGTAGATGACTGGAACGATCGCAAGCGTTGGAAGCTAGGTTGCGAGAAACGGCGGCAGCTATAATAATAAACTCGTTATATATATATATATATATATATATATATATATATATATATATATATATATATATATATATATATATATATATATATATATAAAAATATATGAAAAAAAATGCATATATTTGCATAACTTTTGTTATTCTACCAATACATATCCTAAAACAATATCGGTAGGATAGTAGTTATAGTGACTGTCAAAAATACTGTATTTTTGTTAATTTCCATGGGTTAGTAATTTAATATACAGGTGACAGATGTTTCCAATCCTTTTTGTGTTTTAAACATCTAATTTCCCACGTTAATTTGGATAATCTCCCAAACTATCCGTTATCTACCAAATCAAGTTTTGATCATACTTTATTGGTTATTTAGTAAAATTTAATCCGTTTGTCGTATAGAACAAGTTTTTGTTTTGTTTGAACACCTGGTATAGACGATTCCAAGTCTATAAAATCACCGGATTGATCTAGTAATCAAGTCTCCTGCTTACTTAAGTGTTTAATCGTGTAGTTGGGACAACTTATAGAGGAGATTGACTTATAATTTGTTGCTTTAAATTGTTTACTTAAGGTGTATGTTTTACACTGTAAAAATTTACAGATTACACATAAATCTATCATATAACTCGACAAAAAGTATTTTTTATGGCAGTTCATGTTAATGAATGAACAATATTAACGAATCGGTCTTTGAAAAAAGTCAATTTACTAACTTTGATGAATTGCTAATGCTATTATTGTTATATATGGAAGATATAAATGTTGTCCGGATAAACAATCGTATATTTTGAGTTTTATAACATGTATTCCTTTTAATAAATTTGATTACTTGCATTAAGTTCTTCGGTCAACATCAAGTGACAAGCCCACGCACTTGTGTCTCTCTCATGTCACTTATTGTTAACTCACAATAATATAGTAATCAAATATTCTAGTTTTACCTATAATAAACATGTGCAAAGCCATATACAAAAATTATAGCACATGAACCAAGACTTTTAATTGCATTTTGTATATATAGACCTTTATTTTCCAAAAATCTGTTGTTTTTCTCCTATATAATATGGCTTCTGTAATATTTTTAATCATTTGGAGTATATTTTAGGAATGAGTTGCCGAAAGATATGAGAAAATTGCAAGAAAGCAATAGTTTAACCCAACCTGGGAGACTTGCGCACCCCTTAAGCATGACATTAGAATGATACAATTCATTGGAGCGCGGAGGATTAACTCGTGTAATCAAAAATACAGACCAGCGATATTCATAGGTATGATATTGCGCATGACATTTGACAGCTGGCCCGGGAGTGTGACGTAGTTAAGATCGCCTGAACCACCTCGAACCCATTATTACAGCTTAACGTACACATTAATTTTGAAATTATGGTTAAAAAGTGATCTAATTTTTTTTAAATGTTTTGTTTTGGTTATAATTGAATAAAAAATATATTTTCAGTAGCGTAAAACCTTTACTTTTCCTAGAGATTCAGGCAAAATATTTATTTTTGTTTTCATACATATACTAATAATATAAGTACTCTTTTTGTATGCAAATCCCTTGAAATTTAAAAATTTTCTGCAGAGGAAATACTGTGAATAGGTAAATAGTAGTAGATTTGCTTATTCTGATTCACTGTCACTCACTTCCAAGCAGTTTTCCTGAAATAAAAACAAAATAGAGTACAATAGAGAAAAATCTGTTTTACAATTCAATATGGTATTTTAGATGAGTTATAATGAAATTTAGTAAAATAAAAAATATACACATTACTATAACCTACCAATTATTATATGCAAAATTTACTTATCAAACAATATAATAATATGAAAATAAGACACAAATTAGTTCAAACGCAAAACACAATAAATATCGACTTCAGACGACTTTACACCGGCAAGACAGAAAGCTTGTATAAAAACAAAAGTTCAACAATAATATCGGTTATCAATGGTGACTATTGCAAATTGCAAGTTATGAGATAATAAATATATTTTAAAGTATCTTAATACTGACTGAGTCATCTATTTTATAATAGAAAAATAATTTAGATATATGTGTCTTTATACAAATGGTGTTTAGTTACTATTTATTTATACTGTATAGTATATAGTAGTTATTTGCCATTGTATATCTGGTTTTGTACCTTTTTCAAAGTATGCTGTGCAATTGCTTGTTGCAATAGTGACAATGAAGATAAAATCTTTAGGTTTCATACATTTCCTAAAGATAGCGTGACCAGAAAACTGTGGATTATATCTTGTTGTAGATAGGATAATTTTAATTGTAATACTGCAAGAATTTGTTATACACATTTTAAAACTGAAGATTACCAAAGAAATCTACAAAAGGAACTTTTAAATTACGTTTCTAAAAAGGGTCTAAAACTCAAACCTGAGGCAGTACCTAGTCTTTATTTGCCTAAATCAACATCGGCTACCCTTTTAACCAACCAAAAGAAACGCGTACAAGGAGGCGAACACAGAGAGTCCAAAAAGTATGTTGAGCAGCTTCTTACTACTTCTGGGTCAACGACGTAAGTCTAAATCTTTATTTTTATTAATTATTAGTCATGAAACCTTAATGGTTTTTTCATATCGATTTGTTAAGTAAGAAATTAGCCTCAGCCTGCTATGCAATTTGCAATAAGAACTGTTTCGGAGGAAATCAATTTAGCATCTTCCAAAATAACATATTTTTCTTTGTTAAATCATGTTATCATTATTAAAATATACAATGTTATCATTATTATAAACAATACCAAGATAATTTTATGTGTGAATATTACAAAAATGTCATTTTAAATGTTGTGCAATATTGTGTGCCCTCACTACACTCATATTCGATGGCCAGCTAGCTAATTTGATATAAATAAAGTTGACTTTGTCATTATTTATTTTGATTTTGTGTTTAGTTCAGTAGGTATATATACGTACAAATTTTGTGTACCTTCATTACCACTTTTCTGTATCTTTTTAAACATCTGAAATATCGAACTCTGGAGTATAAGTTAATTAACCTGTACCTACGTGTAATAAAAGATAATTAAAACTTCTCTTATAAAGGATATCTATGTTTTATAAAGGATAAATATTATAATAACATAATTTTATCATCTCTTTATAATTACTATAATTAAATTAGCCAAATTATATAAAAAAACTTAAAATTAAAAGTCTTTCCTATACAACTACATTCAAATGTTGCGGGAATAAGCGATCTTGACTACGTCATGCGCGAAAGCGAACCGATTTTGGAACATTATGTATCATACCTTGTGTATTCATTGTACCATGAGCGATATTACTACGCTATTAACATCAAAATCACCAAGTATGATCAGTTTGTCTGCTTTACTAAGCAAGGACGTTATGACATTCTCAAAATTCACTAAAAACATTGTGTTTTTTGGCTTTTACTATTAGTAAAGTATTAGTATTAGTAAATACACTGTCATGACAAAGGTAAGTACGTTGTCTTCTTCTAATAGAGCTACGATTATATAGACTTTATTATATGTTTGCTGTTTAGTTCTTCAGTGTTTTCATCTATGGTACACATCATATTCTAATATCTCTAGCAGGATCCGGTGTGAGTGGTCTTCTAACTCAGCGAATTTTGTTCTGGCTTTTTACTCCATCATATCCAATACCCTTCTTTGTTTTAGATTTCTGAATAGAAACCATTCAACGACGTATCCGGGCACGTTTGCAGCTTCTTTAAAGCAGTTGTTGTGTACTGCTTGAATCTTCTTTTTGTTGCTGCGACTTTTGGTGTTCCCATGCAAGGATGCATATGTAATTATTGGTAGTTTGGTGCTACTGATCAGTCTTAATTTTATTTTCGTAGCTACTTTGCTTCGTCTTCTTGCGAGTCCTTGTATTGCGGTTCTGGAAGTTGCTATTTTCTGGATTGTCGCGTTAACATGTAGTATAAGTTTTAGATCTTGGTCCATTGTAAATTCTAGGTATTTAGCTTCGTTTGCCATTCTATGGGTCTAGCTTGCACTGTTGGCTGTTCTTTTGGGCTATCTCGTCGTTTTTTGAAGATAACCACTTGGGTCTGTTCTGGATTTATTGCTATTTTCCATTGAATACTCCATTCCTCTATCGTATCCAATGCAGTCTGTAGATTTTTTACAGCCATATTCAAGTTTCTATATTTTGCTGTAATTGCAGTGTCGTCTGCATAAAGGCTGATTAATGTTCCGGGTGTTTTTGTATCATCTGATCTATATATACCATACAGTAGAAGTGATAAGGCTGTCCCTTGTGGTACTCCAACTTCCGGAATTTCCTGTTCAAATAGGTCGTATCTGAACTGTAAATCTCCGGTCGCTTAGGCACAAGGAGATGAGTTTCGTCATGTCCCCGCTGTATCCACAATTTCTCATTTTGTATATCAGTACTTCATGTCACACTCTGACGAAGGCCTTGCTTACATACAGGAAAGCTGCTCCTGTATATTCCTTGTCATCAATCCAGCTGCTAGTGAGAGGTAAGTATTGTGAAGTAACAACTAATGTTGTTGGAGAGGCTGATACATTACATTTGAAGGTAGAATTGCATTAGGGATCTGTGATTAGTGTTTATTTATTCTCAATGTATGATTAGATTACTGAAAAATTTCAGAGTAACATTGATTTGATGGAGTTTAAGGTATGTTGATTTTTCAAAATTGTTGCCGACCTTCAGAAATGAAGAGGACTCTCTAAGAAGAAGAAAATAAAAAAATGTGATAAAGAAAGCCGAAATCGCATAGTAATAAAGACAAATAGGTACAATGATGATACAGAAGTTGCATAATCAATTTTCCTGTACTCTATTGTGTTTTCAGATATCTATTGCATCCTCATAGACAAACACAGATTTTGTCGTATTTTAAATTTATTTTAAATATATAAAAGGAAAAAGAAGAAGTTTAAAAAAAAACTACCTAAAAATAACTCAAATATCGCATTGCACTTTTTTTGTACAAACGAGCATTGACGAATTTCTTACAGTGTAGATAAATAATAGAAGCAGGAGGATAAATTTGATAAAATTGCTGATAGCTATCTGTAGTCTTAGAAACGGTTACCACTGATGGCCATTATCGACTCCTACAAGGTTGAATTTTGATTTAAAGCTGGTAATCTAACTGATGTGTTCAATATCAGAAACAAGGTTACCACATTTTGGTACAACAGTTTACGTAATTTAGCGGAATTTAGAGGTTACTACATTACTAAGGTAATTTTAATTTGAACAGGCTGTACGATTCTATAGAAATATACAACAGATTAAAGCAAGCAATGGAAAAAATCATTAATAAAAAACAAATGTAGACAAATTGTATAAAAAAAATTATGGACATTATGTGATGATATTATCTCTCTTTTTTAAGATTGTCTCAGCAATATAACAGTAATGTCATCTTGTTCAAGTCTTATTATTGTTCAAATGTTTTATTATTATTCTTTGAATTTGCTGTTTATTTAATTTTTATATAAATTTCAATTTGCATAGAAATTGGTTACCTTTTATTCATCCAGCTCTCCTGTTTCACGTCTCCCTTTTAATTCATTTTAGGTTCGGTACCATTTCCCCGACGTATGTTTCGTTTCTTCTGTCTTGCTTCACGTTTTTCTGTTTCGGTATAAATATTGCTGTTTAGTGTAGGTTAAGGACGTAGATATTAAAAGATTTATTGAAGTCGGAGAGTATGATCAGTATGATGTTTAATGTTTATAAACTTAGTGCCAGAATATAATATTTGACGCAGAATTGAAATTTTTAATTTTTGTAATGATGAAGACTTTTTAAAAGGTTAAAATTAAGTTAACCGACAGTGATCTATATTCTGAGAAAATATTGTAAATAGTTGTTAATAAATGATTATAAAAGTAGGTGTATACATATTTTTATTTAATTAGTTTAGGGATTCAATATTTTCATAATCTTGATAATTAAAAAATTGATTAATTAACATTTCTCAAGATTTTTTTATTGCTATTTATTCAATAATAGTATCGGATTCCAAAATAAAAAGTATGTACATAGTACCTATGTTGTCAAATTCTTTTAATACATAATTATAAAATACAAAAGAGTAAGTATACAAAATATCCAGAATTTAGTAGGAAATTTTAAAAACTTTCAATAAATCTTTTGTAATAATATATGGAATATTAATTTTAAATTCTGACAATTTCGTGATACTTGTTGGATATGTTTTTCTAGATACCTAACAGGTAGCAAAAATAAATCTGTTAGCTTGATAAGAAGTTTAAATGGAGATAATAGAAATGGGTACTTACAAGGATATTCTGATTATAAAGTAAAGCCATTTTTAAGAAGTCCACTAAACAATCAAATTTCTTTAATGAATTTCATATTAGAACTAGAATTTCATATAAGATTCAACCGTTATAATCTATAGCAACATTCTACGAAAATAACCTAGCGAGACATCAAAATTAGGACAATTTTAAAGATGAATTGCTAAATGAAAACATTACTGAACTTTTTGAAGTTGAAAATGTTTGAGCTAACCTTATATAATATTTTAGTGCTATGGAAAAACCTGAGGAGACTCATTAAACATGTATTATTTTTTTATTCGTTATTAAATTTTTCTTTACATAATTTAATTTATTCCTGCTACCACAAATTGTACAATCAAAAGAGATATTAAAACATTATTGTGGTTTCTTTGACAATTAATTAAATATTGGTGTGTTCCGAAATAAATTTTACATTTATCTTACAGATAAGTAACCGAAACATAATTTGACGTGAAAAGACGAGTGTATTTTATTATATAAATAAATGTCTGTCCTTCAGATAACTATCTGTCAGATAAGACAATATTTATCTGGAGGTGAAATAAAGGCCCTTTCATGCAAAAAGTTTATTATTTTAAAAATTTAATTTTGAATTTATTTGAAAAATGTTACTAAGTAGTAAGTACATATATGACCTGTACTTTGTGTTTTGTTATATATCTCCTTTGTTTTTGTGAACGGGTACTAATATGCTCCTTCTCCATTTGTCTTACTTCCATGACTCTAACTATTACCCAACCTGTTCCGTATCTTTCCTAATACTGTCCCCAGGAATATCATCTGGTCCAACTGCATTACCTTTCTTTATTTTTTGAAGTACTTGATCAACTTTCTAGTTTCTTATTTTGGTCACCATTGCTGTTACTGTCTCATTGTCTCGTTATTCTAACTGGTTTTCTATTACATTCTCGTTTAGTAAACTATCACTTTATTACTTTCGACAATTAACATTATTAAAAGATCTCTGTGGAAATTAATCACTACCGAATAACTCAACCTATATATATTTCAATTAAAGTTCAACAATTTTCTAAATTGTCAGAAAAATCCTATCGCTAACGACATATATCAACTTAGTTACATTGCATACATTCACTTATCAGTGAAGGTAATTTTCATGTCTAAGAAAAGCAATATAATCTTCCAAACGTACCTCAGTCACGACTTTCATGAACTATACCATCTGTTCCTTCGATTTTTTCACTTTACATCTCGCAATATCAAATTGCAACATACAAAAATTAAAGCTGTTACGGATCCATTCTCAGGTCAGGCCTAGCAGGAGGTATATAAACGATCACTGTTATTTGCTCTAACAAAATGTTAGGAATTATGGGTCTCGAAAGATACACATCTAAATTAAAGTCAATCAACTTTACTCCGATTAGTTTGAGACTAATGAGAAAAATATTCCTGTAGAATTGTGGGTTTCAACTTAATATGGTTGTCACGTATTTTGAATGAGTTAAATATTATGTTTAAATGGGATTAAGCCACAAAAGCTGGTAAACAAATTTTGTGGTCTTTGCGTATGATTTTCACGTAACCAGTGTGTATTTACCTCACTCGAATACCTTACAATTTAAGGCTCAAATTTTGACGATTAAAATTTCCACGGAGTGTAAATATTGCTTCGTCGGAAAAACATTTTAGCATTTTAGCACAAATTTAGTATAACGTGTATATCAACTGTGTGAAGTCATAAAAACTGTTAAAATTAGAAAGATTCAATATCTGGGTCATATAATGAGGGGCGAGAAGTACGTATTACTTAGATTAATTATGCAAGGGAAGATACAAGGGAAGAGAAACCCAGGACGACGCAAAATATCCTGGCTAAGAAATTTAAGAGAGTGGTTCGGTTGCAGCTCATTAGAATTATTCAGAAGCGCGGCCAATAAAATTAAAATAGCGATGATGATTTCCAACCTCCGATAGGAGAAGGAACCTGAAGAAGAAGTATATCAACTATTTCTTTGAAAATAAAAGTTAACAGATATATCTTTTTCACATTTTGAGTACTATAAAACACAAAAACCCAAATTAAACAAATACAAAACAACTATTTCTAAGAAATTAAACAAATACTAAATAAAAAACAAATGTTTGAGATGACCAAAGTAAATACATAAATGAAAGGAAATAAGTCAATCTTCGCTGCTGTCTTCGGAAATACCATCGTGTAGGCAGTCGGAGCGAATGTATTTTGCCTGTTCTAAGCATACAAATTTTTGGTATTTTTGACAGGTACTTTTTTTTTGTCTACTACAATAAAAACAACGACCTCGACGATTAGATTGTGGATTTGGGGTGGAACAATTTCTTCTTCAATACGGCAAATTTCCTTTATTCTTGACCTATTTGATCTAGGAATACGTTTATTCAAAAATCGACGTTGCAGATGATACATTTTTCTCCAAAAGCAAACATACTTGTTGTTTCTGGTCTCTTAGGATCAGTAAATTGAAGTGGAAACTATCTTTTGTTTTTTCTCATAGTGCTTATCATAGTCAGGTAATGTTCGTTAGAAAGAAGATCGGCCAAGATGAGGCTCGTAAAAAAATTGTCCATTGTTACATTTCTATGAGAACCAGATGTAGGATTGCAGAGGTAGGGAACGAGGGAAATTTTGCTCGTATCATTTTTATATGGTCCAGGTGGCTGTTGTCCAACGTACACCTCTAGATTTGCGGTATAAGGAAAGTTAGCATCTACTAATTCGTAGATTTTTATGCCGTATTTATTAGGTTTATTGGGCATATATACCCTAAAGCAACGAAAGGCTTTCAGTTTTTCATCTACCGTTGTATATGCTGATAATGGAAAATGTTTTGTTTTGGTCTGCATTTTTGTGGTTATTTTTGGTTACCCCAGCTATATATAAAAGACCCAATAGTGTCGTAAGTTCTAAAATATCTGTCTTTTTTGCACATTTATTACTGAGATTGTAAGAACACAGTTTAATAAACATATTCGTGTTCTCTACAATAGTTTGAAAAATCTCTTCAGTAAAAAGCAACTGCAAATCTTTAATGTGCTTTTCATATGTCGTATTTACCTAGTTACTCCAGAAATTTTTACCTTCATTAAATTGTCACTGCGAGTTCATATCCGGTGGTTTCCTACATGTTCCTTTACCAATGAAATGTGGCACTCTTTGCAACATTCAAGACTTCTGCGATTGACGCCTCAATTTCTTCTCCAACCAAATATACAAAAAACATAATCAATAGATCACTCGCAATTATAAATTATATAAATATTTTTTATTTACCATAGAAATAAAATATTTTAAAATTGAACCTTACCTGAAAATTTGTGACAACTTTTATAACGTGCGGACTCATGTTCTGCAATTCAATATAGCAGCAGAACTAAATGAACTATAGATTGTCTCAAAGTGACTAGTCTGTACAGGGTAAATGCATAACATCGATGCCATACTTCTTTGCAAACTTGTATTAAAATAAACGTCACTTCTTACTACTTAGCCTAATACATCTTTTGTGTTGAGGGTAGCTTAAGTACCTACTAATGCCCACTAACGACCCTGCCTGGCTTCCTTCTGTCAGTGGTTCTCAAACATAAATAATATTTGCTACAACATACTTGGGTTAAATTAAAATAAAATAGAAATTAAGAAAGGCCTTTTATTTATGTCACACAAGCAAAGCAAGTTTGTTTTTAATTCTACAGTATGTGCTAGCGATACAAACCATTTGTTTATAGATTTAAATAAAATCGAATAAAATAAATCTAAAATATAAAGAAACATTTTATTTATGTATTGTTCCGTTCAAAAGTTAAGGGGGAAGGACTTTTAAAAACCGCACTGTATATGTTGGCATTAACAAAACGTAGAAATATCCGAAAATAAAACTAATAAATAACTTGAAAATAAAAGAAGTCATTGTATTTAATTTCGTGTGTAAGTAATCGTAATTGTACACCATTATATTTAGTTCCTTTTTCTGTCAATCGCTGTCACATTTAGTTTCTGCTTCACTATCATCATCATTATTATCGTCACTTCCATCACTATCTCTGTTATTTATATTTATAATAATTGGTTCGATATCATCCAACAAATTGTCAATTTTCCACATTTTTTTTCTGTTGCTATTACGTGGTTTACGTAGTTTACCGTTTCACTTCACTCCAAACCATTTCGATGGAATTGAGTTCACAGTGATACGGTGGGAGCCTCAGAATCTTCACATTGTGCTTTTTGGCAATATTTTCTATTATGTACCTGTCATATTTTGCTTTGAGGGCCTTGACTACATCAAGTAACTCGCATTTTAGTTAGTCTTCTTCAAAAAATAGGTCCTTTGACAGAAGCTAATCTTGAATATCTATTTTTAGTGTCGAACTGTTGGGAAATTGTTCTGACTTTCTGGCATTGTCCATTACCACAACAGTTTTTTCTGGCAAATTTAGCATTAAGTTATTTTCGAACCAATCTTCGAAGGTCGGTCCATCCATTTCGTCGTGGTAGTCCTTAGTATTTTTCTTTGAAAAAAACGTCTGCTCCATCAACAAATCCGCTGGTAGATCCTGCGTGCAATAAAAGGAACCGTGCACCACGAGCTGTTGGAGTTTTAATCCTGTTGTCAGACCACGAACAAAAGCATCGCGATGAGATGTAATAGTTTTACCAACTCATTCTTTTTTCACACTATGCCCGATATTTACCCATGATTTATCCAAATACACTATGTTGTATCCTTCTGCACGGTATCTACGAATTGCGCGTAAATAACAATGACGCAACGAGATGATTTCTGGTTTTTCAATCAAAATTGAATTTCTGCCACGTTTTGTAAACACAAAATCCATTTCACTCAGCAAGCGATGTAGCGTGCCCGTGAAAAGTTGGGCAAAGTTTCTTCGACATTTACAACAGCTAATATGGTGTTTATTGTTGGTGGTATGTTGTCATGAAAAAATTGATGAACTATTCTACGAATTTGGCCCCTGACACCTTCATTGTACTTGTTGTCACGAGAATTACCAACCTTTCGCTTTTTGGGCCTGCTCTTTGGAGATTGTAATCCAGCAGGTGATGAATATTCCTGTCGTATGTGAAACATAGTCTTTTCGCAAACACCACTCATTTCTGACCCTTTCCTAATTACACTTGATACAGAATCGTTGTTATCCTGATTAAGATGATAATTAATAATATTCATTAGTATCTACTTCTCTAAAAGTTTCAGATCTTTTCCACGTTTCCATTGAACAATTTCCTCCATTTTGCGGTAAAAACTCGGCGTCAAATATAACAATAGCCAACAACAGAAAATAACAATAATTGGCAACAGCAAATCACACCAACAGCCACCAACAAATAATAACAATAACAAAACAGTAACAGTACATCCAAGATGGTACAAATAATCGTAACTCGAATATGTTTACGCGCTCCGAAGAACAAATAAAGACTAATTAAGGCGCTGGATGTATCAAGCTTTTAAACATATTCTGTACAAGAATTACTCTAATTGCTTCTTATTTACCGAATAACTTAAAAGAAACTATAATTGGCAGTTGATATCAACCAAAATTACAAATTTCTTACACATTATAGCAGTAATTAGCACCGCAAAGACATAAATAACATTTTAAATTTGGTAGTTAGTAGAAATTACCGGAATTACTTTAAACTTTGAAACAAATGTTTATTTAATGCTCATTTTATTATACTACTGCTACTAATAAAAGATAAAAGTTGATAAGTTACTATTAGAAACAAATAATGTATAGTATTGTGTAAAATTATTAGCAAACGATATTTGTAAATGACATAAAATGGTACGTGAGGACTTGTTGAGAACTCCTGGTTTATTCCGTTTATTTTGAAAGATAGACAATAGAAAACGCCATCGCTCACTGCATAAAACTGGCAACGTCTTGGCGAAATTCCAATAAGATTAGCATTGCATATCCTACCCTGTACAGAATAGTCACTTTGAGACAAAGTATAGACAACTCTCACAAATGTACTGAATACTATCCGCTCGCTTGAAGCTAGCGAGCACGCCACGACCGAAATCATAATTAATCGTCAGAAATCGACAAATATTTTGACAATCGGACCCATAATCCGCACGTTAACTCTGAAAGGTTAAGGGTTAAATTGTGATTGACCATGACGATGTCTATTTTAAATTGGATGCAAAAAAAGGCTTAATACTGGTGTAATACTATAAAATTATCGTATCTGAACTATTTTTACTTTTTAACGCTTTATATTTTAACCCTTGAAAAATTTAACGTGTCACTTTTGGACAGAAAACAAACTAATAAGATCCCTAAATCGTCCCTGTACCACTTCCTGCTAGCACTCTGTTCACTTCATCATTCTGTTTGCGTGCTACCTTCAATGAATGACTTGCTGACCTCACTAATAAGTTAATAAGGTGTAAAAATTAATTAACAGTCCAGTAAAGAGCTGGAATTTAGCCGCAATACCTTTAAAAGCATCTCAGTTCATATGTTACCGAATACCTCGACATATTTTGACGACGTCTTGAGGAATTTTTGCAACATCTGGTTAATGACGACGACCCGAAATGGTAACGAATTTTTTTGTTTTTTCTTAGTGGTCCGACAATGGATCTCGTGCCTAAAAGGGAAAAATTGATGGGTATTGAACGTCGTTAAGCATTTTCACCTCCTTCGATGGTGCACCAAAGATTGTTCATTGTATGTTTTAAGATAATTGTAATAATTACGGTAGTGCTACGGGCTTAAAAAATGCATTGATTGTGAAGAAATTCTTCGTATTTTATATACAGGGTATCGATAGACGAAAAGGATAAAATATATAGACAATTTGACATGGAAAATTGAAACAAAATAGGGGAAAACGCGTAGAAAAAATACAAAGCTAGCTAGCAAATGTACTATGAATACATGAAACCTGTACAACAATCCAATTAGCTGAACTACGGATGGTTT
The DNA here is from genome assembly GCF_040954645.1 of Diabrotica undecimpunctata. Classification (NCBI taxonomy): domain Eukaryota; kingdom Metazoa; phylum Arthropoda; class Insecta; order Coleoptera; family Chrysomelidae; genus Diabrotica; species Diabrotica undecimpunctata. The sequence continues at coordinate 4,402,009 of NC_092804.1, forward strand.
ATGACAAAGGGCGGCTACTGATTCGAGAAAATATAGCAAAAATAGTTGAGGCGTATATTCCAATAACTTTTCATCTTTTCGCGTTACTTCGCTGATTGCTATGACGTCCCTTTTTATATTTTTAGTTTCTTTTTCCAATTCTAGAAGCCTGGATTGATTTGATAACGCGCGGCATTTATATGTCGCTATATAAAGCGTTGTTTCAATTTCTAAACTAAAAAACTAAGTTAATTGCCCTATTTCATTTTGTAACGATTTTAGAATCGTTTTATGGTTTATGTGAATAAAAATCAAAAAAATGAAGACCCTAAAACGAAAATATCAGCATTTTTTAGCAACACTGACTCAACTTCAATTTTTTAAGTGAAATAAAGGCGTCATCCAAGTGAGCTTTGTACCATTATTTTATATAGTTAAATATAATTGTGATTCAGTGTAAATATGAAAGAGATCATAGTTATGGCTAAGTTGCTGAGTCATTTTAAAAATTTACTACACTTTTAAAATGCGATTTCTGAAAATTGTCAAATTTTGGTACAGACCTGTACAAATGTACAGGTACAGACAGTGATCAGTTTTTTTAAACGAGGACCTCACCGTACGAACAAATAAAAAATGTTGGCGAAGAAAGCATTTTGATGTTTTCCGTGACACAATCGTTTATCTCTACAATGTTGTCCTCAAAATTAGATAAAGGACAATATTAACATACAAAAACTAACCTGACCTGCGAGGTGAAGAAACGAATACATTAAATATCTTTTATTAGATCAAGATGGTTGATAGTTGTATCATTTATAATAATTTTTTACATTGACAAAAATAGATGTAGTGTAGATACAGCTTCTTCTTCTTCATCATTCCAGGGTTAAGACATTTGTTGCCTCTTTCGGTTTCAAAGGTATCTTACCCCCTGTTAAGATAGGCAACATGCCCTCACTCCCAGAATACAATTTTTTACATTGTTTTAGGTTCTATATAATGAAAAAATAGGGCTTCGCGCAATTTTAGCCCGTTTAAAAGCGTCACTTTATCTTGGCACAAGCCCTTCGCGGACCGATTTCTTGTACTCAATTCGTTAGCATGCGAAAATAAGAAAATAAAAAAGACAGTTAAGATACACAGTTAAAATACAGTGAAGAGCTTATCGGTATTTCATCCTTATGGAATTATCAGACCGCGAACTTCTGGTAACTCTGATAACTGTCATATTAGTGATTACTTAAAAATAATTACACACAGACGCCGGAGAAAGCCGGAGATTTTTTACCTTTAAAATCAATTCAGGAAATTGCCCAAATCTGGGCCTTGTACAATTTTCAAAGCAAAGAGGCGATAAAAGAACTGACATGAGGAATCTACAATTTGATTTCCACAACACGTCATAACGTGTTGGGATCAAGTCAAAAGCATAGGAAATAATGTACACCTTTTAAAAACGTTCTCGAAGATATCAGCTCAAGGAAGAAAGCAAAGAGGAATGAGATCGAACGATGATAGAAGATTGGTTCAAAATTTGGCTCGAAGACCATCAAAAATATTGGAAGATGAACAATAAATTAAGATGGCGATCTTACTACCATTTAGAGCCTTTTAGGTAATGTAATAAATTATAATTAGAAGGACCACCCACTAACATGGAAATAAAAGAATACAAGCATTAACAAATATGTAATTTAATGACTAACTTTGTTACTATAACTAACTTCTCTGGTCAAATTTTTTTCGTAGAGTTCTTTAACACTATAGCACTGGTACAGTTTTAAGGCCACTAACTAGGACATGCACTAAAGGATGTTTTCTACAGTTTTAATAACCCTAATTAAAAATAAGCGTTTACGAAAACCGAGACACACCATAACTATATAAAATACGCGAGAGTTTTTACTCTAAACTAAAAGTGTAAAAATTAAGCAAGCCAAAGAATCCTGCCTTGAGAATTTATGTAAAAAAATAGAAGACCTACAAGAAAAGCATGACAGTTTCAACCTCCACAAGAAACTTAAATATACTGCCGGAATTAGAAAACAGAAAAATGCTCACATACTTAAAAGCGCGGACGGAAAAATTTGTGATTACGAACAACAGTGCAAAGAATGGGAGAGATACATCACTGATCTTTTTGACGATGCTTCTAGAGAAAATGCTCCAAATACTGCCTGTGACAACCAGTTAGACAGAGGTCCCAGTATACTGAATTCGGAAGTCAAAAAGGCAATATAGCAAGCCAAAAACAATAAAGCACCTGGACCAGATGCTTTATTGTTTTTGTTAACAGTGACTAGAGTCACTGTTTATAACATTACCAAAGAAAATCAGGCCCACCAAATGCAGCGATTTTAGACTAATCAGTTTAATGAGTCACACACTGAAGATACTCTTACGAATTATACAAAACCGAGTATTCCTTCTATGCGAAAGTAGGATGGGTAATAAGCAATTTGGATTTAGAAACGGTCTAGGAACTAGAGAGGCACTATTCAGTATGCGCGTTCTATTACAAAAAAGTTGTGAATTCCGAAAGAACGTTTATGTTTGTTTCATCGACTTCGAGAAGGCGTTCGACAGAGTACAACACGATACACTTTTCGATTGCCTATGGGCAGCAGGACTTGACTACTATGATATAAGACTGCTGAAATACTTATATTACAATCAAGTAGCCTCTATCCAAATTGAAGACAGTCCGACTGAAAAAATATCCATCAAACATGGAGTACGGCAGGGTTGTTTTGTCACCCACTCTTTTTAATCTGTACTCTGGAGACTCAACAATATTAGATACGCTGACGATACAGCCATTCTTGCGGAAAATTTACAAGATCTCCAAACATTACTAAATCTAGTCAGTGTAGCAAGTTATCGGAGAGGCCTAAAAATCAACATTTCAAAGAAGTGGATGGCAGTAGGAAAGGTCAATATAGATCAAGATCTGATTTCTCTTAATGGAGAGGAGATCGAAAGGGTAAATTATTTCAAATACCTTGGCAGCTGGTTAAATGTAAATTGTGACTCTGATGAAGAGATAATAACCAGGATCGAAATATCACGTAAGGCTTCTATGACCTGGAAACCAGTTTTATGCAACAGAAACCTGTCGATGAATATTCGTAAGAAGGTCCTGAAATGTTATGTGTAATCCATCCTATTGTATGGTTGTGAGACATGGACGTTAAAAGCCACAATGTTAAACAAGTTAGAAGCATTCGAATTGTGGTGCTATAGACGAATCCTAAAGATATCGTGGGTTTCGCACACTTACAATGAAGATGTTTTTCAAATGATCAATTCAGAACGTCTGCTCATAAACACCATAAAGAGGAGAAAAACAGAATACTTTGGCCATATAATTAGAAGACCTAAATACCATCTACTTCGCCTTATAATACAAGGAAAAGTGGAAGGAAAGAGATGGATTGGTCGAAAGAAACTTTCATGGCTGCGTAATATTAGACAATGGTGTGGTTCCACAGTAGAAGAATTATTTCGCGCAGCAGCCGACAGAGAAAGGTTTCAGGAAATTGTAAACATGATGACGGCCAACGTCTGAATACGGACACGGCACCCAAAGAAGAAGAAAAGTGTCCAGACCTCTCTGGATTCAACATGATACTAATAAAGAAGCATCCACCCTGAGTGGATTCTAACTTCTTACTGACTACTTTCAAATTACAATTGCAAAACCACCTCTTTGAATGTTTGCTATCCGGGATTTCCTAAGTAAAAGTTTTCGGTGGATAAAACATCTTTTGAAGTTAAATATATTTTACTACCAGAGGCGTAACAAAACTTGGAGAAATTTCTTACAGAAATGTATCCAAACGAATTAAACTCCAAGGGAAGAAAATGATAATAAAAAAAAATTATGAATCAAAATAAATATTTCGACAATGAAGACGAGGATAATCCAGCCAGTATATACTGCAATAGTCTGTTTTCGATGTCCAAGTGCCGAGAAGGCTGAATCAGATGCCAAAGTGGCAACTTCTACTACCTATTTTTCTATTTTTTATATATTTCTATTATTTTTCTACTATTTTGCCCTGAATAAACCTTTGTTACAATGTTTTAACATCCACCACTTGATTTTTTGTGGTAGTCTCCGATATTTCGGTTTATTTTAGTTGGTTTTACTTCGATTACAGCACAAGCAACTTATGTTGTTGGCTTACAGTCTCACAATTCTTTTATTATAAGCATAACGTATGTCCCTAAAGTTTTCAGAAAAAATAAATATGTGTTTTCTAATTTTAAATGAAGTTTATTTTATTAACTAAATACAGGAAGTCTACATATTTAAGGTTTATAAAATATTTTTATAGAACAGAAAGAGGTCCGTGATCTTCGATGGCACGTAAATTTGGTCTTGTATGTGCAATAAGCCTTTGGACTATTTCTAAGTCGATCTCACGAAAATTTTGCAAAATTATTCGCCTTAGCTGATCTTCATTTTGGGTTTCCCAGCCATTATTATACACCATTCGACCATTCTATAGGCCTCGTCTGAGGCACATTTGGAGGGTTGTCGTGCTTGGGAACAAAATTTATATTTTGAGCAGTTAACCAATCTGTCGTTCTCTTGGTGTAATGGCAAGACACTAGGTCGGTCCAAAATATGATTTCATCATTGGAGTGACGAGTATTTATAAATTGAACAAGCTTTGTAAGACAGCTTCTACGCGAACACGACCAACAAACGGCTGTGAAACACCAGCTTCTCAGATGGCACACCATACCAAAATTTTATCGGCAAATTTCACTTTTCCCTTAAACTTAACTTCGCCAGGTGCATCTTGTACAATGATTGCGTGTATAAAATCCGTCGTTGCCTTTTATTTCGGAATTGGATAAAGTAAAATACTTTTTATCATCAATAATGAGAATTTTACCAGGAAAATGAATACGTCTCAATGCACGGCAACATTTAGGAATTTTTTCTAACTGGGCTGGTGTGTGCATAGGAGCTTTTTTTTCTTTTATATCGTTTTAAATTATCTCTAGAAATTGTTCTACTTACAGTCATTGTACTAACTTTGGTTTTCAATGGCAACTTGATCCAATGCTTCCGATCAGTAATACTTTTAAATCTAAAATTGTCCGAAAACTTTAGGGACGTTTTTCATCAAATCCTAATGACAGATCTCAAAAAAAAATTTGTATTGCAAATCATTCATTCATTATTCGTTTAACTGTTCTTTTATATACTAAAATATCTATACATTATCCCTTTTGCGGTAAAGTCACAGTTTTCGGGACAGATGGTTGCTTCATATACATTCTATCGTTATCCAAATATCCTTTTGTTTTTTTCAGGTGAAGAGATCTCAGAATATTGACTCGAAACATTTTTTAAGGTGTGTTCAAATATAAACAAGCGCACACCTACTTAGATAATAGCCAGATAAAAGAATAAGAAGAGCGACACTTGTGTTTGTCTAAGCCATTCCGTTCTGGATATGGTCTAGTGGTGCTTAATAGGTTGGGTCATGGCCGGAGAAGATATTTTTTATAACAGGACATACATTAAATACAATATTATAACGTGAACTTTCATGATAAATTGGTTTTTTTAAAGTTACAACGTGGTAAAATCAAGATGTCCTTATCAACATTTTTAATATGCATCCTAAAGCAAAATTCAGAATCATCATAATTTTTCCTAATGTTTATTAAAACCACAACATTTTTGTGCTTATATTTTGGTGATCTTTTTGTTTTAATATTATATTTTTTATATCTTTATGGAAGACTTCGAGACCCGAGCACTATCCACATCAATGCTCAAACTCACAAGTTGGCTACGATATTTTGATGATACATTCGTCATTTGACCCCATGGCAGGGAAAGACTTAGACCCTCTTCATATTGAAACGTTTTTATTATGTTTTAATTGATTATTAAAAATTTTCTAACACGTAGTGTATTAGAGTCTTCATTTATTTAATTTACACTAGTGGCCAAAATTCTGGAAACTTTACAAAAATTATTGTTTTTCGAGCAACACTCGTTTCATGATCGTGATTTTGATAGTTTATCAGTACAATTACATTTTTATCTTAATGTTTTATATTATATATAGATATATAAATATATATATATATATATATATATATATATATATATATATATATATTAAAATAATTATTTAATCAAATAATTCCAGCGAAACGCTAAAAATTCGAGATTTGGCGCCGAATGGCAACATTGGCAATACTGTATTGCGTCAGGGTTTTGCTAGTCAGTCAACAACCTAATTGGAAGCGTTTAGTTGTTTAGTATAGCTTCGTGCGACTTAGAGACTTCCAGTGTTTATTAGTGATTTCAGGTAGTTGTTACTACGGTAATATTGTTTCATTGTCGATTCAACGAAAATGGCACCCAGAAACCCAAAACTTGTTGACTGGTGGCCAGGAAATAGAGCCAAACCAATTATCCTTCGACAAGAAGGTTACACATATCAAGAAACAACAAATAAATTGGGTGGTGATACCACGAAATCAGGTGTAATGGAAGTTTGTAAATGTTATCATAACACTGGAACGACAAAATCAGCAAAAAGAACAGGCAGAAAGCCAAAAGTTAATCAATACGATGAGCGTAGAATATGCCGACTTTCTTAAAAGATCGTCGCAGATTCGCAAAAGACAATAATGCTATTGTCAAATCAACTGGCTTACGAATATCTGACCGCACTATCAGAAGAAAGTTGTGTGACAATTGATTGCTAGCACTAACTCCTAGAAGGAAGCCGTTCCTAAACAAAAAACCTAGGCAAAAACGCATTGATTGGGCTTTGACACACAGAGGGTGGACAGAACAACAGTGGAGTAAGATAATTTGGAGACGCGCGTTACAATTCAAATCCGACTCGACAGTTAATCTTTTTAGACTCAGCTAACAAATCTACATTGTCCGTAATTATATCGTTGATCAGCTGATCAACGTTATCAGTTGATCATGACATTGCTCCCTTCTTAAGAGATAGTTCCTGGATGCTGGTGTCGGCAACTGAATCCTCTTTTACAACTCCCAGTTGTATAAAAGTGACAAGGAACAGTTTTCACTTCCGCACCAGTAACTATACGAATTGCAGACCTCCAATCTAATTGGCGGCACTCTAGCGTTGGCATGGCTAACTTTTGGACGTTAGACCCCAATCCCCCAGGTTATGATATACTATCATCGGCTTTTTCCTAGGAATCTTACTTATTCGATAGATAACATCGTTAATCTTCTCCATAATGAGGTACGGACCTTCCCAGAACTGTTGCAACTTGGAAGAGCGACCCTTACGCTTCTTTGGATTATAGAGACAGACTTTATCGTTCTTCTTAAAACATCCCTTTTCGGCTTGGGTATCGTAGCGTTCTTCATTCGGTTGCTAACGATCTGAAGATGGTAACGGGCCAACTCGTGTATATAGTCCATTCTTTTTTGCAATTCGTTGACATAACCTTCACCAATTAGTCGCATCTCGCACCCAAATATTTCCAGAACCTGTCATTTCTTTTATTCTTTTGTGTAAAGTGTGTAAATATCTTTTATTCAGATCTTTTATTTCCTTGTCTCTGTAAAAGGACTACCTCTAATTTGCTTCTTAAATTTTCTTTCGGGTGTTTCTCTGATTTGGTTTGTATTTATTCAGGTCTTCCATAAGCTCAAGAAATTCTGCTGTCATCTAAGCATTTCTTTTTTCTGTACGTGGTTTGAGAGTATCTTTTCCAATAGAGACAAAGGCATGTTGAATTGTTTAGTAGGGCCCTTTATATTCTATAGTTTCACTCTAATCGACGAAAGTATACTCCATCTTTAGCATCTTTATTCCTCTCTCATTCTTTTGTGTAAGGCCTCTATCCTTGTCTCCCGTGGGTATATATACTTTGGATTACATTTAGATTAAGAATAAAATTGCATAGCTTTTTGAGAAATCTTATCAACTATAACGCGTAATCCCTGACTATATTTAGTTGTTACCGGAATAATATATTGTTTCTATCCATGTGTTAAATTCTCCTGATCCTAGCCATTGTATATCGACAGTATTTTAAGCTTTATTCTGCACATTTTCGACAGCGTTATCCTGTATCTAGCGTTATGCCTAATTCATCTTAGCTGCTTAAGTTCCTTGTTCAAATTTTTTGTTATAGTCCTCTAGGAATTTGATTGTCCTCTCCAGCCAGATCTTGGATTCCGAGCTTCATGATCATTAAATAAACTACCGATTTGTGGGTCCATGATGATTTTTACTTGGATATACACGCAAATCTTTGATGAAGTAGTTATTCCGTGGGTTTCCACATTCCAATGCAGTTGACTAATATTCTAGGATACCGCATATGATTATTATATAAAAATTTCTAAATCTTGGGCTTACGCATTCCAGCGTGTAAGAACTGTAGTTGACTATAATTAGGATATTGAAAAATCACGCATATATATCAAGAACTTTGTTTCCTAACAAACTTTTCTTGGTATATACTAATATATATGTATTATACAAAATAAAATGTTACATTGGCCACTTGGTTATAACCATATAACAATTCCATTATGCAAGAAATAACATATTGTAACCGTTACAAATGGGTTATAAACTTCGATATAGGATTCGTGACGTATTAAATCTTAAATGTGAAACGGTTTGATAGTTAATTACGCATAAAAGAAAAGAAAAATGTAGTCGAGAGACCATTAAGATAGTGGGCGCGAGTAAGAGATGCTGTGGTCTTGTCGAGGGCGGCGGTGAGGTGAGAGGAGCTATATAAATGGGCGCCTGTGCGTCTGCAGAACACCTGCACACCTCGCGGCGCTTATATGCCGCCGCAGCGACCTTTGCTAATTATAATCGCCACGGATATCTTGGCGGATACTTTAACTTTGCTTAAGCTGTTGTGTTGTTGCTCACTTCGTAGAGATCGAGGACTTTTAGATGGATTTTTTATTTCTATTTTGTTTTTGTTGATTGTTGTTACGTTCAGGTAATGTACAGAGTGACGCATTCTTCGTAAGACGACTTGTATGGACTGGACATGATAATAAAGACTTATTCTCAGAGGGTTACGTACTTGTCATTTTATGTCAACAAAAAAACGTGGAATTCGTCAAAATCAGATTACTGGATGCTGAGTGGAAATTTGCGAACAATGGAGAAACACATTGCTCAGTTGAGCAAGTATCTTTCAGAACAAATTTCTATTAAAATTGTTATGGACGTGGACAAAAAGTATGACTCTATTAAACTTTTGATGAGTCGGGTGATTTGAAAAATAGTTTAAATATCTTCCCGTTCGTATTGGCTTTTGATACCAATCTATCATTATTTTGTTTTGTTCAGTTCTTAGTAATTTGGTGCCCAGAAATAAACAGACAATTGGCAGATAAACAGATAAACAATCGCCCGAAAAGAGAATTGACCGAAAAATATATTTAAATAGTTATTGCTTTATAAGGATTTCCTATATACTAATACGGTAACTTACATGCTATTTAAATAGTTATTACTGCTAAAATTGTGTTTGACCTAGCTATCTCGTTAATTAATTTATTTATTATAATATATATTTTTTATTCCATGTTCCCTTCACACTTTACTCAGGCTTAGGACTGGCAGCGTACCGCTGGCGTGTTTAGAACTTGGAATAAACATCCAATTTGTAATTTTTTTGAGATTATTTATTTTTTTGAATTTTTTTTACAGTTTATTTCATTTTTATTAATTTTTTATTTTTTTAACTTTTTTACAGTGTACTTTAATTTTATATATTAATTTTTTTAAATTTATTTATGATCTTTATATGTATTTCCTATATATTAATACGAGAAATTATGTGCTGTTCTCCGCAAGAATTCGTAAGTGTACGCTGGGTCGTAATTGTTTACCAGACTTGCAATCCGCTCTGCACAATCTCTGTATTTTTTACGTGTAGGAGGGCCTTCCAAGCCGCCTATATACTGTTCAGTTTGAAGTTCATGTAAGCTCTGCTCCAGTTGAATGCCTTTACAAATGTTTGGATGATCTGCGGAAATGTGTTGTTCAAATCCTCGATGGCATCCTCCTATTTAATTGTTTGTTTTTGGTAAACTTTCTTGGACCTTCTTCTTCTTCAGTGCCTTATCCGGTCCGGATGTTGGCGATCATCAAGGCTATCATGGTTTTGTTGACTGCTCTGCGAAACAGCTCCGCTGAGGTCATCCCAAACCATTGTCGGAGATTTTTCAACCACGAGATACGACGGCGTCCCGGTCCTCTTCTGCCAAATACTTTACCCTGCATAACAAGTTGAAGAATTCGATATTTTTCTTCGTTCCGCATCACGTGGCCGAGGTACTCAAGCTTACGTTGTTTAATTAAATTAAGCACTTCTTTTTCTTTTGTCATGCGCTGTAGGACCTCAACGTTGGTGACATGGTCCACATAAGATATTTTTAGTATCCTTCTGTATATCCACATCTCGAAGGCTTCGATTCGTTTTTCAGTGGCTTGCGTCAGTGTCCAGGCTTCAACTCCATATAGTAACACTGGAAGAACGTAGCACCTCACTATCCGCATCTTGGTTCCCAAACTGAGATCACTGCAGCACAGCAAGGATCTCAACTTAATAAATGTAGACCGTGCCATTTCAATTCTGGATCTAATCTCTTGAGCGTAGTCCCATTGTACGTTGAGGGTAGTTCCGAGGTAAGTGAATCTGTCGACTCTCTGGATCTCTTCGCTACCTGCCATTAGTGCCCCGGGATCTAAATTTGTACGGCTGACAACCATGAATTTAGTTTTCTTAATATTGAGGTTCAGTCCGTATGTTACGCTCACAGTTCGCACTCGGTCTAGTAAGGCCTGCAGATCGTTTAGGCTGGTTGCTAGTAACACGGTGTCATCGGCGTAGCGGATATTATTGATGTATTCACCGTTCACTCGGATTCCCATGTCTAGGTTTGTGAGGGCTTCATTAAAAATCTCCTCAGAGTATATATTGAAAAGAGTCGGCGATAGCACACATCCTTACCTTACTCCTCGCATGATCTTCACTTGGTCGGTCAGCTGGTCTTCTACCTTGACTTGAGCACGCTGGTTCCAGTATAAATTCATGATGATCCGAATGTCCTTCTCATCCAATCCTACTCTTTGTAGTGCGGTGACCATCTTCTGGTGCTGACAACGGTCAAATGCCTTGGCGTAGTCAATAAAACAAATATAGACATCACAACTGACATCGCGGCATCTCTGAAGTAGGACTTGTAAGGTGAAAAGTGCTTCACGTGTACCCATAGAATTGCGGAATCCGAATTGCATTTCACCGACATTTTCTTCGCATTTCTTGTAAATTCTGGCATGTATGATTTTAAGAAAAATTTTAAGTGCATGAATCATAAGACTGATAGTTCGGAAATCTTCGCACGTTTTCGCAGATCGTTTTTTTGGTAGCGTTACAAATGTTGACAATAGCCATTCCGCTGGGATATTACCTGAATCGTATATGGCGTTGAACAGTTCAGTTAACTCCTTCGTGCTCACTTCACTCATCACCTTAATAAGTTCAACGGGTATTTCGTCCGGACCTGTAGCCTTACAATTCTTAGACTGTTTTAAAGCAGCCTTTACCTCGCTTTCTAGAATTGACGGCCCTGTCATGCAATTTATTTCCGGAAGGTTGCCGCGGTCGTCCCAAACCAACTTCTCATTCACTGTCGTCGCCAGATTACCGTCTTTATTTATGAGGAGGTGTGTGTTTCTCCTCTTGTATTGACCAGTGGCTTCACGAATCCTTCGGTGGATATTTATATGATCGTGTTTCTCTTGGAACTCCTCGATTAGTTTCTTGGACCCCATCATAATAATTCCACAGATCATGTGAAAATTAGGACAAACGACGTTGTCTACCTCTTTGTAGACGCCCGATCCAGCTGTCTTCAAAAAAATTAATTACTGACTGGGCTTCTGCTGGCAACACATCTTGCTCGCAAATCGTTTCAAATGCCTCCACTACGTCTGCAGTAGGAACGAATGCTAACGCCGCCAATAATCGGAGCTTTAAAGCAAAATCTGAATCATTTTCTTATTTTTTTAAACCGTCTGACTGGATTCTTCTAAAGAGACATTGAGTGAAATGGAAAAAGCACCCACGATGTCTTGAATCGGGATATTCTTGTCTTATAGCACCTATCATCTTCTTCTTCAAGTGCCCTGTCCGTTGCGAACGTTGGCTATTAACATGGCAATTCTGATCTTATTTGCGGCGCTTCTGAATAGTTCGACCGATGTGAGCCCGAACCACTTCCTCAGATTTTGGAGCCACGAGTGTCTTCTCCTGCCTGGCCCTCGCTTACTGTCTATTTTTCCCTGGGCAATCAATTGCAGTAGACGGTACTTATCGTGTCTCAATATGTGGCCTAGATATTCAAGCTTTCTTTGTTTAATTGTATTCACGATTTCACCTATCATACCGCTTTCAAAATCTGTTAATATGGTTGCAGCCGAAGCTCCAGGCAAAACTTCTTTTAATTTTGAAAGTAGCCTAAGACAGAAGAACAAGTTTCTTCTGTCTTGTTAGGTAGTAGTGCGTATACTAAAGAAATCGAGTATGCTTTTCTAATCCGTGGATTGTACATAGTTAATAAAAAAGGTGAGCTACAGTTTTGAAAGTTTCGTCGGCTAACCAGTGTTGTGACCTTACCAGAAGAATCAGATTTTGTTTTGTTGAAAAAATTAACAACCGATCATTGTGTGGGCCTGAATCAAATAGTAAAAATTGTTCTTCATTTTGTGTTAGTTTATACTCTTCTGGAAAAACAATGTCTCTTCTGTGAAGAGATAAAGCCGGAGCGGCGTGCTGATTACTTCGTACACGCCTTGCTCTTTTAAAGCGTGGCAGCTGTAGCTTGACTAAGCTGAACAGATGCAGTGGATATTATATGATGTGGCCCATCTTGGGTTTGCGTAGCGTTTTCACGTATTCCATTGAAAAATTTTGTTTTTCCCACTTGCCTTGCATCCGCTATTTGGTTGTGTATCCCACTTCTCTTTACTACTGCATCTTCTAAGATTATAACACGAGCTTTACACTTGAATGTCTTGTAGTAATTATACAACAACGAGCTTTATCAACTTTATAAGTAAGCACCACTGTCAGATTTCATTAGAATACAAAGATTGTAATGGGCCGGACATGTGATGGGAGAATGGGAGAGGATAGGCTACCAAAAAGAGCACTAAATGCTAGAATGCATGGAAAGAGACTGGTTGGAAAGCCAAGAAAGCGCTGTGAAGACACAGTAAACAGCGACGCCACAGACAAGCAAGGGTGGAGGCAAAAAATAAAGGAGGCCAAGGCTCAATTTGCGCTGTAGTGCCGTAGAAGAAGAAGAAATCTTGTAGTAATCACACTTCCAATAAATGTTTTGCTTTTCTTGATCTTTCTGGTAAAGATAACCGTCGATCAATAATTTATTCTTACCCTTTTCACTAGGTACAAACTCCAAAAGCCATCTTGTTTTGTACTCCAAAAGTAATGAAGTGCAAAGAGAAAGGTAATTGAGGAATTACGATATTCAGAAAATGGTCCAAAATGAGACTTGGTTACTCAATCAGTCCCATAATGGCACCTAAGTACCATTTTGACTATTCAAATGAGGGGTTGTACAACCATTCGGAGAAATTCTTCTATATCTGTACCAGCCCTTCAAAGAGACTTCAGGCATGCTACAGGAATCAGAGTATCGTTGGCTACAATAAGAAGATAACTTTTAGAGTCAAGTTTGAGAAGTCGTCGATCAATAAGAGTTCCTTAGCTACAACCTAGATATGTTTTGCATCGCCTCCAGTGGGCTCAAGAACACATACAGTTCCTTCAACAATTTTTGAATTGTGTGCTTTTTTCAGACGAGACCAGAATCTATTTAAATAATGATAGGCGGCGAATTCGTATTTGGCGAGAGCCAACAAGAGCTGTACAATTAGCAAATACCCGTCTTATATTTCCTTTCGCTAGTGGCAGCGTTTTGTTTATTGGGCAGGTATTATGACAGGTGGACGCACGGAATTGGTGGTTGGACTGGACTCTAACATGACAATGGTACATCGAACGGATTTTAGAACCTCATGTGAGATTATGACGAAGAGCTGTGGGTGAAAATTTTGCATTTATGGATGATAACGCCCGCTCACATAGGACTCAAGCGGTTAATGACTATCTTGAGGCAGAAGGTATTCGCAATTTGGAGTGGGTTGCGATGTCTCCAAGACATCAATCTCATTGAAAATGCATGGAATGTGCTCTCCAGAGCTATTCATGACCGAAGGAATCCTCCTTGAACCCACCATTAACAATTGCCTGTAAAGAAGAATGGAAGAATTTGCCACAGGAAATGATTGATCGACTTGTTAGTAGTATTAGAGCTCGGATCCAGGCTTGCATCAATGTCCGTGGTGGAAATACACGATATTAAAATTGTTAGATATATTTCAATTAGAAATAAATTTTCTAGTTTTTAATTCTGTCGACAGTATCTTTTTTTAAATGATCTATAAAAGTAGTTTCTGAAAATAGTTAATAACAGCGAAAATGAAAAAATTCGATAGAAAGACGAAAAATTGAACTTCTAGTTCTAGTTTTTTTGCAGTAATAAATAATCTACGATTGAAATTTTTTTATGGATTAGTAACTAGTTTACAGTTGAGTCACAAATCAGTTTGTAGTTTTTTTTGGTTATCCCGTATGTAGAGGGATTTTTCATATGAATTTGTAACAATTTTTTTTTTATTGATATTTTTTTCATTTCATATTTCGTATTTTATTCAATTATAATTATATTGTAGTTTTCTTCTGATGATGTTAACAAATAATTAGCGAAATATTGAGCAATAAAGACAATGAGTTTTATTTCTAAATAACAAACGGGGAAAATAAAATCGTTTAGGTGAACATGAGAAATCCGCATCCTATCTCCTAATAGCCATAAGGCAAATTTACCTCTTTTTCTAATCATTATTCTGCTCACAGCCCGATACATTTTTATTCATTACATCAATCGTATGAAACGTTATACTACATTTCAAGTCGGTCTCTACCTAGAATCCGATCAATTGACATTCACTTCAGGAAGATGTTTCATGCAAATACCGCCGCTTTGTTAATGGCAAAAAATGCTCACACCTCTCCACAAGTCGCGAGGACACCTGGCCACCATCAACACCTGCATACCTCAATCGGTTCTTAGTTATTTTCTATTGCCATCAGGTCAAAAATTCTAACAACAACAAATAACAGATCTTCAAGAGTCGGCGCGTTTCTTCTTAGAGTGTAATTACTCTTCTTTATATCCTCCACTTACAATAAGTCCAGGTGTTAATCAAATTCGTATGATTGATGAGAGAATTTTAAAACAGAATTGTAATATCCCATTTCTAGCACTTTTCTGTTGCTACAATACACTAAAGAAATCCGATTTTTATTTTTACCAGCAATTATTTAGTATAACGGTGTAACTTTTATTTCTTCTACGTTATTTTATGTTATACTGTTATCTACTAATTGGAATATGGTTGTACAAATCACAAAATTCCTTTAAATATAATGAAGACTATAAAGTACGTGGAACAATACTAGATTGCTTCAAATACTTTCTAACAAACCGAAGACAATAATAAGACAGTTATATGAGACTCAGAACTTTGAAGTATTGTCAGTTGAGCTAGGCGAACCTCAAGGTACAGTTCTGGGTGCTATCTTATTTATTTTATATATTAATGAGTTTTCATTTTCTTTGCCGAAAGTCGACTTTTCATCTGACTCTTTTAAACATTTAAAAAGCTCGTTTTTTTACATTCAAAGAGTACTTAAAAGCTTAAAAACTAGTTTGTTAGTGTTTCTTCTTCATAAAATAAAAAAATTCTTGATTTAAATATTCATTTCGATGAAAATATTGTTAACAGGAAAAAACTCCTTTTTGGAACTAGAGCTCGATAAAAAGTTTCAACGAAAATTCAATACTGAAACGCTCTTCAAAATGCAATAGGCTTAAATCCGTAAAATAGTTTCGAAACACAATTCAGATTTCTGCCTTAATCTGAGCCTTCTAAAAATTGCAAGGCAAAGCAGACGTTGATAAAGATGTTAATAGAGACATGGGGAATCTAAAATTTGCATTCCACGACATGTCTCCTCATATATATATATATATATATATATATATATATATATATATATATATATATATATATATATATATATATATATATCTTTAAGGTAAATGACCGTTTAATTTAATATAAAAAATGTGCACTCGTAAGTGAATGGGATGTTATCGGTCTGGAGATAAAAAAGACAAGAGTTGTGCTACTTTATCTATTTATTGAAGACGTTTCGCCTATTGTTCAATAAGCATCATCAGTTCATCTAAAAGAGTGTTATTAGCGATACATCTAATATGAAAAAACAATTAAGTAAATGATCTTACCTTTAAAAGATCTGTAGCATTACAATGTTGTTATTGCAAAGAAACATCAAAAAATTAATATAATAAATATAACAGCAAAAAATATATAGAAACACAGAACGCTGGAAGATTCCCAATTTAACTAATTTGTTTTAAATTTCACTTTTGAAAACATTGATTGATTAAATCTATCAAAAAATATAATTGTCAATTTTGAATTGTTATATAAACAACGGCACGGCTAGGGTTCTTGACTGTTATGATCATATCATGAAAATGAAGTATTTGAAAGCTCGACTGTCAGAAATGACAATCAGCTGGTGAGATTGAAGGAAAAGTTTTATAGATGTCAACATAAATGTTATGATATAATAAAAGAAGTTGAAGAAGAAAAAAATAATTAAAAGTAGAATACGGAAGAATCAATTTTGTAGTATTAGTGCATGGTAAATTTGGCTTAAGTTGCTGATATCAGTTCTCTTATTTAATGCATTAGGTTGTTATGATAAATACAAATAAGAGAACTGATATCAGCAACTTAAGCCAAATTTACCATGCACTAATACTACAAAATTGATTCTTCCGTATTCTACTTTTAATTATTTTTTTCTTCTTCAACTTCTTTTATTATATCATAACATTTATGTTGACATCTATAAAACTTTTCCTTCAATCTCACCAGCTGATTGTCATTTCTGACAGTCGAGCTTTCAAATACTTCATTTTCATGATATGATCATAACAGTCAAGAACCCTAGCCGTGCCGTTGTTTATATAACAATTCAAAATTGACAATTATATTTTTTGATAGATTTAATCAATCAATGTTTTCAAAAGTGAAATTTAAAACAAATTAGTTAAATTGGGAATCTTCCAGCGTTCTGTGTTTCTATATATTTTTTGCTGTTATATTTATTATATTAATTTTTTGATGTTTCTTTGCAATAACAACATTGTAATGCTACAGATCTTTTAAAGGTAAGATCATTTACTTAATTGTTTTTTCATATTAGATGTATCGCTAATAACACTCTTTTAGATGAACTGATGATGCTTATTGAACAATAGGCGAAACGTCTTCAATAAATAGATAAAGTAGCACAACTCTTGTCTTTTTTATCTCCAGACCGATAACATCCCATTCACTTACGAGTGCACATTTTTTATATATATATATATATATATATATATATATATATATATATATATATATATACAAGGATTTCCACAGTTTTCACTGTATTCCTTCACTCAACCGTTTTCTCCAATTTTTCCTGTTTAGCCAGTCCCCTTCCTGTAGGTTTCTTCTAATCATTGCTTCGTCCACCTCATCTCTGAAAGATCTTCGGGGTCTGCCTCTCTTTCTTCTTCCTATCGGGCTCCACTCTGTTATTCTATTTATCCACCGATTTTGGTCTGCTCTTCTGACATGTCCGTACCAGGTTAACCTCTTCTGTTCGATGTAGTCTATTATGTCGGAGTTCATTCCCATTCTCCTCTTCTAAGCAGAAATCGTTAGCGAATTGGTTTCTTGTACTCATACAGAGTAGATCCGAATAAAATGAAATATCAACGTCTGCTTTGGTTGCAATTTTTAGAAGGCTCAGATTAAGGCAGAAATCTGAATTGTGTTTCGAAACTATTTTACGGATTTATTATCAAATGTCGCTATTGCGTCCGTTTCGAAGCCATTTTAGTGTTGCTTCTTAAAGACAGGAAAGATTTATTTTTCACGTTGAGGAAGCCTATGAATATCTGTTTTGATGAACCTTATTAAGGCGAAATAAGTATAAACAGATACATAGACGCTTTGTACGTGAAATCAAATCTTGACTGTCTTTTTCATGCAATAGGCTTAATTCAATTAACTTTCTGATTAGTAACTTAAAATAAGTTCTTAGTTATAAATACATACTAATTTTTTATACTAACATATTTTTATTCTATAAAAATTGAGAATCAAAATTGTAGGCAGTAAATTCTTAGATGTAATAGTGACGTTTCAGCGCGATTGTAGGTCTTCCAATGGCTTACGAAAAATTTCTTAAGAATTTACGACATAGCTACTGGTATTGAAGAAATATCTATTTATAATATGTATCATGTTAATATAGAAATATAATTATTCTTTATATTTGAGTTAATTACAATAAATAATTTGAGGTTAATAGGTAATGGTTAAACCTCCCTAAAACCGCTATCATCGATGAAAGCCGTCTACTTATGGATTCAGTTGTTTTGCTATCGAAGTAGACAGAACATGACTCACATAAACACATTGTAAATATTTTATATTTTTTACACAGTAGTTTCTTTCGTCAGCGAAGACCGGAAGTCGTAAACAACATCTTTCGGTGTGAGATAAAATTTTGAAATCGGTCTAATTATTTCATTAGATTATCGAAACAGTGAAGACCTATTTTAGTGTTGTGAGCAATATGAAAGGTGAGAGCAGTCAAAGTAAACGATGCCCAAATTTTTCGATGGGAGAAAAAACTATTATTTATAACGTGTATTGTGGACTCCATGAAAGGAATAAATGTGTGTTGGTCAACTGTATACAGAATTCTAAAAGATTTTAAACAAAGTGAAGGCAAATCGGATAATGTATCTCTTGAAAATATTGAAACCAGACATAGAAATCGCATCTAGCTTGAAGATGATATCAAATAGGGGAAGGTGGTACAGAGCGAGACGAAAAATGAATTATTGGCGATTTAATTTTTTTAATCATCGATAAGAACTGACTGCTTCAGCGAAAATGATTTTTGGTATTTTATATATCACTTTCATAAATATAAAGGCCTGTATTTTTAATTCAAAAATGTAACTTTAAAAACAACCTTGCACATGTCTCAGTGTGTACCACCCCGGGTACACATTGAAACATGTTCCTGTTACACGGTGAGACACATGATATATTCCATAGTTCGATAAGCAAAATAAATAAATAATCATTATAACTTCGAAAAATACTTATTATTTTTTTCAAGAAAACGTAAGAGCTGATATCTGAAATGAATGATAATTAGCAAATGTCTAGATGACCAAAATTTATTTCAAATTTATTGTAAGATGCAGTCAGCCTCTTGTTATTGTCAAATAACGTTGGATTTGGAAGAACAAATCTGATATCTCATTTCTTCACGAAAGCAATATCAGGAACAGTGAGAAATACGAAACACGAGGTATCTATTTTGTTGGTTTTGAACATCAAATTGACTTCTACTTCTTATATTTTTGGACTTTTCTTTAAATCTCACTAAAATATAGTCACCCTCTACGGAGCCAAGATTGCAGTCAAATGCTTCATTATCCATTGGTCCTATCCAAGAATCATTATCATCACTATCCCCCAAATTCAAAACTGGTTCACTTTCATCCGAAGAACTCTCAATGTCCACAACGCGGGTAACTTTCTGTTTTTTGTCGAAGAAACCGACTGCTTCTTCTTCTTTCTCGGCTTCCTGTCAATTTTTCTTGCCTTGGTCTTAACATATCTTTGCAACATCTCTGGTGGAATGAATTTTTTTTTCTTTGGTAGTTCTAGAGGGTGTTTCAGGACTTGGGTATAGGGGAACAGCCTATGGTCTTAGGAAAACGTTGTTGACGGACTCCTCTTCTACAATTGCCATAGGACAATCTGTCACTGCCGATCCAAGAAAGTCGCCCTCTCTAAAAACTTTTGGATTAAAGGCACATATTCCTGTTTTTTCAAAGCCTGACCGAATATTTTGAGCTACGAAAGCTTTATCGTGTGCTGTACCAACCAACTTAGCGATATTGTATATTGTTATAGGCTTTCCTGGATGATTCAGCAGTCAAGCCTCACATGCAGCATTATAATATGCCTTGAAAGGCCCAAAGACAGTCACATCAAAGGGCTGGAGTTTGTTGCTACAATGTGGGAGCAACGTCAAAATATGGACACGTCTTTCTCGAGCCTTCATGATTACTTTCACTGTGACGTGACTCTTTTGTTATCAAATATTAGCAGTGTGATTATATATTAATAATCGACTATGTTTTATAGTATTCAATTGCATTTGTTTAGTATATCATATGCTGTCTTCCCAAATTCAATTAAACTGTACCTAAACGAGAAAAGCTGAAACACTTAGGTCACATTTTGAGGCACCCTGAAAATAATCATCTTTTAAGTTTGATCGTACAAGTAAAGAGATCCTGTACAAGGCAAACGTGGTCTTGTACGTCACTGGTTTTAAAGAAATAATCTAGACAGCCAAGCGAGTACGCTCATATGGTACCTAAAACGTTCAGGAACTGGCGATAAATCATAAATTTTTAACAATAAATTCTCAAATCTTTGACCAAAAAAGGACGTGATGACTTGTACAGGCAGATGTTTACAGAATTTAATTTATTTCTTACATAAAAGGCAACACAAAGGTAATCGTATATTTCTTTTTAATGCGGGATTTATTCATTTCGATGGTATGTAAAATCAGTTGTGAATAATATATTTGGACAAAAGGTGTATTTTAAACAGTTTTGAAACAGCCGAAGAACTGGGAATCATGCGAAAATTTGTAAACCTTATTAAAACGATTCTGAACGAAAGTAAACGTAACGAGACAATTGAAGGGGAGAATTATAGATAATTTGAACAAGGTCTTCTCAAAGCAAAGCAACTAATAAGAAAAAAGCAAGACAAGAAAGATACTTGGCACAATAAGGATACAATACACTATGGATAAATGGAGAAAGGTATTCGCTCGACCAACTCCAAAGCTATGATATTAACGAACAGGCAAAAGAAATGTGAATAATTTGAAAAACAAACAATTAGAAGAGAAGAAGGAAAAAAGATTGTTTGTAGGTCACAGGTATACCTGCTATAGGTATATTCAAGGTAGAAAAAGAGTGAGATAAAGATAAAGTTATTTATAGGCGCCCCCTTGTGTGATGCGGGAGAAACCTTCGTCACTCGGTTTGTTCAGCCCTTCCAAGTATGGTCCTTCTTTTCATGATCTCCGTTATGTGGTCTATTATGATTTCGAAGTTCTCCCTGTTGATCATAGTTATCTGTATAATGTTGTTGGGCGTTGTCAACCCTATCTTGTATATATATATATATATATATATATATATATATATATATATATATATATATATATATATATATATATATTTAACGAGTTTATTAAAGCTGCCGCCGTTTCTCGCAACCTAGCTTCCAACGCTTGCGATCGTTCCAGTCATCTACTTGTAGACCCCTATCTTCCATTGCACCTTTTACTTCTTGTCTCCACGATCTTCTTGGTCTTCCCTTTTTCCTTCGGTTGGTGGGGATCCACTGTAACATTCTCTTTGGCCATTGTTGATCTTTCATCCCCTTTCTACATGGCCATACCATTTCAGCCTTTTGCATTCTATAGTTTCCAGGACGTCAATGTCTATGCCCATACGCTCTCTGATTTCAGTATTCCTTACTCTATCTCTTCTAGTGAGTTGGCAACATCTTCTCCAATAATTCATTTCCATTGCTTTTATTTTGGATGCGTCATTTTTATTCATTACCCAAAGCTCTGAACCATATGTAGCAATGCTTTCTATGATACTTTTGTATATCCTAATTTTTGTGTTTCGGGTGATGTGGTTATTTCAAAGTATACTATTCAGTTGACGTATTGCTGAATTTCCTTGACCAATTCTAGTAGCTATTTCTTTTGTATTCCGACCATTGTTTGTAATGTTTACACCGAGATATTTATAGCTATCAGTATTTTGAATTTGTTTGCTTCCTAGTTCTAAGTGCTTTCCTTCACCTCCCACTACTACGTACTCTGTTTTTGATGGATTAATTGATAAGCCCCACTTAGTATATTCTTCATCTATTTTTCGTAACATGTAGTGGATATCATCTTGATCTTCTGCAAGTATTACTTGGTCATCAGCAAAATGCAAGCTGTACAGTGTATGGTCTCCAATTTTAACACCCATAGGTTCACATTTTCTTTTCCAAATATCCAAAACCCCCTCCAAATAAATCTTAAAGAGTGTAGGTGCAATGCAGCAGCCTTGGCGAAGTCCTTTGGTCACTTTTATCTTTTTTGTCACTTTTTGTCCAATCTTTATTACACTCGTCATATCATCGTACAACTCCCTTACAGCATTAATGTAAATCGGTGGAATATTCTTGTCTTCTAGCACCTGCCATAGCTTGGCTAATGGGACACTATCATACGCTTTTTGAAGATCAATAAATACCATGTGTGTCTCCATATTATGTTCCAAACGCTTTTCTATTGTTTGTTTTAGGCAGAACACATTGTCTATACAAGAACGACCAGTACGAAAGCCACTCTGATCTTCAGCGTCTCCACAGCAATCTTCAATTATATCTTGTTACGCTGCCTATTTTGTTCGGGGGCGAAAATATTACACCAGAAGATGCAATGAAACTAAACTTATGTCATAATGAATTTAGAAAACTGATGAACTACGAAGTAAGAGAACTTTTAAAAGTAAAATACCTACATCGAAAGTAAAAACCATGAGCAAAAACAGAAAAGAATGGAGAAATGTTTTAGAAGTCACACAACCAATCGTAAAACCAAAATACGGACTGATTACCCGAAATGGATCGGAAGAGCCCAAAGGGGGAGACACTAGATCTTATAGATCGCAATGTTACTTATCCTATAAAAATAGTAACATAATCCCATCATTCAGAAAATTTTTAGCATTTGTTGAGCAATTTGATCCATTACTTTTGAAGTTTTTTGCACTTTAGTTGTACAAGCTATTGTCTGATCACTTTAGAAATTACGGGTTTTATCGTTAGTATGACATCAATTGCATAAAAAAATCAAGAAAAACGTATTCTTAACATTATGTCAACTGCCAACTGAATCACTGAATCAGCCAACTACGTAATTATTCATTAATAGCTTCTAAAAAAATCAATATGTATTCAGGACATCAATTACGTCAGCACATATTGACTCTGCTAAAATTAATACTAAATAAATAATAAATATCTTCATGAAAGGACATTGATGAATGAAGAGGCCAGTTGACCCATCGCCTCTGAATCAGTAGTGGGCCGTAGGCAATTTTGTATATATAGATAGTACTTATGTCAATTTTTATAACAGCTGCTTTCGCAATTGTAGGTTTTGAAAGTTCGTTTTTGGTTTTTAGGAACAACAGACAAAACGGAATATACAGAGTCACATAAAATGCACACTGCAACGAAAAATGTACAAATTAGACAGTAAATTAGACACTCAGTTCTTTCGAAAATTGGAGCATACAGGGAAAAATTGCAATAAATTCGAATAAATCACAACCTGCTATACTTTTTTTTTTAAATTTTCACTTAAAACAGAAAGAGACTTAGAGAGTACTATATAAAAGACACATATCTTAGTATGAATATGTGTCACTCGTTAGGAGATTCATTCATTAGACAAAAACGTACTATTATACTATTAATAATAAATCGTTGGGTAACATCATATTAATATATTAAAAGATGATTCTATAGAAAGGTAAATATTTCTCCAAATTAGCGCCATCCATGTTCAGGCCAGATTAAACCATATTAATCAAGATATTCGCTCTATCAGTCACTCTATCAATCAGTCCAGATTAAAAATATGTGGTTGGTTAAGTCGTACGGTGGGGATGCAATCTCTGGGCTTTTCAATCTGCCTGGTTTTCTCTAGGCTTCAATCTTAATAGTCTATAAGTTCCAGTTATTTTATAAGAACCAGAAACTCATCTTTGACTCTCTATCGTCAGTTGCACAATATACATCAATTCTATGCAATACATCATACATTCAATCTTTCAAGGACATGAAAGTTGGATTCTTTGGACTTCTTCTGGTAGTGCCTATCCGTTTCGGATGTTGACTATCGTTATGACAATCTGTATTTTGCAAACTGCTGCTCTAAAATGATTTGTGCTTGTTCTGTTGAACCACGTAGGTAGATTTTTCAGCCAGGAAATCCTTTGCCCTCCTGGTCCTCGTTTTCCTTCTACTTTTCATTGTAGAATTATTTGCAGCAAGTCATATCTTTCGCTGTTCCTCATGATGCTGCTAAATCGTTTGAAGTCCTGTATGGCTCACTCAAAGATAGGTTAAGAGGTAGATTTTAACCAAAAAAACTGGTGGGGTTGACATATAAGATGGCTATATTATTTATAATTTATCCCTGTTGGAGTAAAAATAAACCTGTTTCAACACAAAAATCTAATGAATATCAGGATCGATTCTTTTCATTTGGTGATTTTGATATAGTTTTTTTTTATACGTGTGTATATAGAACCAACAGAAATTGAAATCTCCTAAGGCTATCCCGGTCATCACGATTATGTAAATCAAAATTTGGAAATAATACACTATTTATTTTTGTTAAACCGCCCCGTACAAATCTGCAGGTGTCGATGAAACTAATAAAAATGAAATTGAAGGGCATTCAACAACACTTGGCTCGCGGACGATTCCTTCGTCCGCATTATGTACTTTTAATAATTGAAGTAAATAACAGCCTCAGCTTCCACTGATAGCATCTTGTGAGTTGGAAACTGACAAGAGCAACATCTTATATGAGGTGTTAACCCGTGAAATTTCAATGAATAAATATTAGCTCATTGATAAATTATAGTTCTTTCTGGAATTATGGTTTGTTTTCAACGATGCGTGTTTGCTCGGTGGAGATGTCAGATGGTGGTATTTAAATTACATGTTCAAGCTCGATGTTATGTAAATATAGATTTTGTAAGCATGGGATACAAGCGCTGAGTCAATATTTTACGGAATTCGTGAAAAATCACACGAATCAATTCGAGGAGAATGTTTCGTAAGCTATTAATTCTCTTGTTATCAATCACTGTATTTTCAGATTTCGAATGGGTGTTTTTTGGAAAATTATGTAACGGGGTTTTTGCGTTGTTGTTTACTTAACATGTTAAGTTAAATTAAATTGTTAAGATATTATTGAACGGTATAAAGGATATAAAAGTGCACACTTGGTATTGTAGAGATGTGCCATATATGGAATACCGTTTTGTACTTGGTTTGTAATTTTTTTGTTTCTTAGAACAATGCATGATTCTAGTTTGGTAATTTATTTGTTTAGAAAGCTCGTGTTTTGTATTATATTTTTTACCAATCACCAAATTCGCAGCCAATTTTTTAGGATCAACAAAATTTTCAAAAGACTTAAAAATAAAATTTTTAAAATAACAAACTTCTTGCATGAAAGGGCCGGTCTTTTCACCTCCAGATAAATATTGTCCTATCTCCAGTTATTTGAAGGATAGACATTTATTTATAAAATAAAATGTACCCGTCTTTTCACGTCATATTATGTTGCGGTTACTTATCAGTAAGATAAATGTAAAATTTATTTCGGAACACACCAATATTTAATTAGTTGTCAAAGAAATCACAATAATGTTTTAATATCTCTTTCGATTATACAATTTGTGGTGGCAGGAATAAATTAAATTATGTAAAGAAAAATTTATTAACGAATAAAAAAATAATACATGTTTAATGATTCTTCTCAAGTTTTTCCATAACACTAAAACATTATATAAAGTTAGCTCAAACATATTCAACTTCAAAAAGTTCAGTAATGTCTTCACTTAGTAATTCATCTTCAAAATTTTCTTAATTTTGATCTCTTGCTAAGTTATACTCGTAGAATGTTGCTATAAATTGGAACGGTTGAATCTTTTCAACCTTACAGCCACTTCCACTGGATAAAATAGTATCTAAACCTTCTCTTCCATACATAAAAAGCTATGTTGCATAATATCTGGTTCTAATATGGAATTCATTCCGGAAATTGGATTGTTTAGTGGACTTCTTATAAATAGCTATACTTTATAATCAGAATTTCCTTGTAAAAACCCATTTCTTTTACCACCATTTAAACTTCTTATCAAGAATACAGAATTATTTATTCCTACCTGGTAGGTACCTAGAAAAACATATTCAAGAAGTTTCACGAAATTGTCAAAATTTAAAATCAATATTCCATATATTACATAGAAGATTTATTGAAAGTTTTGAAAATTTCCTACTACACTCTGGATATTTTGTATATTTACTCTGAGTCTTTTTTATCCTTGCGTTGGTTGCATGGTTAAATGAACCACCATTAGTCGCAGGTGAGCGTGAAGCTCACTTGTCATATATATGACTTATTTTGACTTTTTATGAGTCAAAAAAACAAAAGGCATAAATATAATAATTTATTTATCAAAGCTAAAAAAAGGCAATATTTTTAACAAAATACAAAAAGTAATAAAACATAAAATATAAAGTTTGGTACATCTACATAAATAAGCATAATTCTGAAACAGCAACTAGAATAATAAAAAAAATTATTCAGATTCAGGAACTCCGTCGCGTTCACACTCTGTGCAAATGGTGATTGTATGTTCTTTACAAATTGCTCTGAAACACTTGGCGCATTTTGACGCTGTTTTTCGATTTTTTTTTCTTGGAGCAATAGGAGGATTTTGGCCTTGCACCTGCTTGATTGTCCTCAGGAACATCTCGTTTCTGTGTCAAAGGAAGATTCAGATATTTTTTAATTTGCAAAGTTAGCAGAAATGGCAAGTTTTGGGCCGCTATTTTTTGCATATGTGGGGTAATGAGTTGTCCGGCTAAAATTTTCAGATACTCACGTCTTGGAGGAATCTAATACATTTGTCCTAAATATAATGTTTCCATTTATTCCAGCGATGTTTAGCATAGTAAAAAAACAGTCAATGGCCACCTACATGTGATTCTTGCCACTGAATAAAGACTCTTCAACTGGACCACTGAATCTACTCCCGATTTTGTTTGATTGCAAAAGTAAAGTTAGATAGGGTTGACAAAAGCAGGATATTCTTATTTCTTTTTTGGGACGTACGAAACTAATAAACATTCACGACCAAAAGCAAATAAACTGCTACGAATTGGCCTTTCTTTAGTTGCAACAAATATTTCAGGAATTTCACGTTTGTTTTTTCTAATTGTTCCAACTAAAGTTATACTTTTCTTTTTTAATTCTTCGGTCAAAGAAATCATAATGGGTTCACATAATCGTTTCACCACACTGGCTGGAGTGTTGTCAATACAAAATGGACCATCAGGCTGCTTTCCTGCGTAAATCTCCATTTTCACAGTATAAAATACACGACTCTCAGCCAAGGCAAATATTTTTATCCCGTATTTGTTTGGTTTACTCGGGATGTATTGCCTGAAGCTGCACGTTCCACGGAAACCCTGCAGCATTTCGTCAATAGTACAGTTCTCACCAGGTGTGTAGCAGGCTTGGCATCTTTCTATAAATTTCTCAAATATATTTCTTATTGGAGCTAGCTTATCAATTAATTTGCGTTCAGCTCTTATGTGAAAATATTATCAAAACGTAGTGCTCGAAGCATCAAATAGAAACGTTTCAGGGGCATTACCATTTTGAATAACTCTGGTGCTGTAGAATCGTTGCTCCATAGGTTGGTGTGTCGAGATTTCAAAACCTCTGCCATGTATAACAATCCAAACACTGTTTTTATTTCGTCACAGTCAGTATCTAAAACATCTCGTTCGTGTGTATAGTTGCCTCTAATTTTCTCTAGGTACAAATCTGTGCACGTCACAATTTCTTCAATGATATCATCTGTTATGAGCAGGTTCCAACTTTCATATGGAGTTTTAGCATCCTTTGCCGCATGTTTCACTCCCGGTAGTTTGCTAATAATATTTTGCTGTCGAATACGGCTAGTTTTTCGCTGACGGTGAACTTTCCAAATGGTTTTTTTGTCTCTGCCGATATATTTGGGACCATCTTCAGACCAAAACGTTGAAATAGTATTTGTCGTATCATCGGCCGAAAACTCTGAGTCTGTCTCATGATTAGAACTGACTTCTACTGAATCTATGTCGCTTTCTTCATCGTCCAAATTTTGCTCTTGCGTCTGTTCAACTAACAAATCCTCTTGCTCGAATTCTTCATATATTTTTAACAGTGTGGCCTCTTCTTTAGGATCCATTACACAATAATATTTTAAAGTTATATGATTTAAAACACAAAGTCAATAAAAAAAACCCAACAAAAATTGCTCTGTAGCTTTCCAAAATCGTCACGTCGTTAGTCGCGGGTGAGCTAATCGCTCATTTCTCGACATCTGCGTTTAATCAATACTTGGAATAGACTGACAGTTGCTCGATCACAATTCTGCGTAAAATATTCTATACACAATAGTAGTAGGAAAGATTACATGAGCGCAGTTGCCAATGTGAGTAAAATTGTGAAAAATGTTAAGGAAAAAGTAAACCATGCGACCAACGCAGGGATAATATAATTGAATGTATTTCATAATTATTAAAAGAAATTGATAACCTAGGTACTATGGGCATATTTTTTATTTTGGAATCCGACACTACTATTATTGAATCAATAGCACCAATATCTCTTGAAAAAAGTTAAATAATCCATATTTTAATTATCAAGATTATAAAAATATTGAATCTCTAAACTAAGTAAATGAAAATATGTATACACCTACTTTTATAATCATTTATTAACAACTATTTGTAATATTTTCTCAGAATATGTCGGTTTACTTAATGTAAATCTTTTAAAAAAGTCTTTATTTATTAAAAGGAAAGATTTTTCTGTGAAATCGACTCTCGTACTAGCGGTTTGGTGGTCCATCTACTAATTCAGCGTGATTAGTTTATGAGTCTTACCCTTTCAGCTCATCTGCATTCTGATTTCAAATGATAAGAATCAATATAAACGAATCCTTGAAGACATTTTGCGAAAAAAGTCA
Source organism: Diabrotica undecimpunctata (assembly GCF_040954645.1). Taxonomy (NCBI): domain Eukaryota; kingdom Metazoa; phylum Arthropoda; class Insecta; order Coleoptera; family Chrysomelidae; genus Diabrotica; species Diabrotica undecimpunctata. The sequence goes on from NC_092804.1 coordinate 4,431,251, forward strand.
ATATTATTTTCATATTGAATATTTTTGCATCTGTCACGAACGGTAATTTGTTAATCTAATAAATAAAAGAGATCTCCTAACTGTACTACATTTTTTAGCATATGTTCCAATTAATAATTTATGCCTAATTAATATGGTTTTTCGTCACATATGTTCGGCAATTTTTGTGTAAACCAACTGTTACACGGGCTGTTAATTTCCTAGTTTTAACGTTATACAACCGAGTCACATATTGCATTTACCATTTCAGTTAACATTCGATTAATATTAAAATATATTGGTTTTGGCGAAAAGGCTGCGTTAGGTGGAACTATTGTAGCGTGAATGGACTATAAAGGTTGTCTTCAATAAGAGACATATTTCAAATAAAGTATAAAGTAAAATGATAGGTAAAGATGGTAGAGGACATCGATTACATCATTATTTAAAACTGCTGTCGATAACAGCAGATATTTTTTTTAAGTTTCTGCTAAATAAGTACATATTTACAATGCTATGATAGTTTCACATACTCTTCAACATTATGTGTAAATTTTCTTTTTTTTTTCTTTATAACTAACGGTATTATACGTTATTTATAAATCTCGCCGAAATAAAAAGTGACAATTAGCTGGAAGCAATGCAAATCCAGTAGCCAACTGTACTTGGTACCCCGCTGGCGATTCATTTCTTCGCTTATGAATATGAATGTTAATATTAACTTATGTAATAGATATGTACGATGTTCTGAGAAGTAATTATTTATGCGACATTTGATGAACGGACTTTACGCTAGGATAATTACTAGGAGAAAATTAAGGTAATAGTTAATTCCGAATAAAACATGCTTATTGTATATTTGTTACAATTGACAAAATGCAAATCTGCACAAATCTTAAAACGGTTACAGCTAGATCAATCTAAATAATATCCTTTTCTGTTGAAATTATACTTTGATATTATTTTTCAAATAATTCACCCTGTGCATATAGAAATTACAATACAAACCCATGTTTATATACCTAATTCAGGTATGAAAATAAAGGAGCAGTGTCGGAACATCCAAATGGACATATTTTTTAGGAGAAAGATTATATCGTAAATAACATTAATTTTAATGCTAATAAATTAAAAACTTACCAATTATGGACTTCCATCTCCTTATCTTCATCTAAATCAGTTTTGTTTTCCGGTCTGACAGGAACAATTATTATACGCTAAAAAACTTATTTAATGTTATTATCGAGAGTCCATAATCTTTCTTCCTCTTTTGTGATGTGGATTCGTTATTTTTTTTATAGAATTTAATAAAAGCTACCTGACATCACACACACTTTTTAAAGTACGATTTATGTTGCCCTGCAATTCATTTCATCGTGGTAATCTTTAGTGGATTTTGAAACTAACTCAAAAGCGACACTGCTATTTTTATTTATGACATCTGCCAACTGGCAGTTAGCAGTACTGCCAACTGACATCTGACACTTGCCCTCGAAAATATTGACATTTTTAAGCATATGCGCAGACGTGTTGAAGTATGAGCAATGTTTGTGTTGTTTACAGTGGCTTGAAAAATGTATCTTTTTTTTTCGTGCGATAATATATCATAACTTTCGACGTAGATTATCAAGATAAGAGTCCAATGAATTCAGTCGTGGTTGGTGCTCTCTCCAGAACGAATTCGTTGAAGATCTCCGAAATCGACTGTTATACCAGAAATCATCGATACTGTGCGTAAACTGATTAAGATCGTCATGAGACATACCGTAAGATTGAGGCATTCTTGGGTATTAGTACGACAAGCATCAATAAGATATTAACTTTGATCAAATAAAAGGCATATATCGAGCACAGTTTAATTTAATCTTGCCCAAGTACTTTCGATCCCTAGATCATCTTCAGGGGCATCTGAAATAAGCCAAGAAACGTTTTTTTATAACTAAAGAAATTGATTAACTTCGATAAAAACTCGAAGTTTATGGTTGATAAAGAGTTTTTATGTGATTAACGTTTATAGACTTACTTCGTCAATTGCGGCCTATACGACAAGAACAAAATGTCATAAACATACAATTGTACATCACACTACACTACAAAAGGACAAACAAGCACTTTAAAATTATTGAAGAAAAGCTACATTGCGTGCAGAAGCCGGAGACAGAATGGCTCCCGATCTAACGGAAATGTTGGAGTGACATGTGACAAATGACAGCTTGGATGAGCAGTCACAATCATAGATATGTGATCTGCACCTTTTAAAAATTCTATGAAACCAAGTATTGACCAAAAGTCCAACTGACACTACTATAGGAGGTCACTGATGAAATATAAAATTATATAGAATATTTTTTAAGTAGATTGAATAATCCAGATCTCACACTCAAACATGTCTATAATAATTAGGGTGTTAGTTTGAGAGCAACTGAAGTCGACGTAAAGTAAGAATGCAAGAAAAAGACTAAACAATATATTAGACAGTGGGTAGTTGACTACAATAAAATGGTCTACCAAGCACTATCTGTAATGTAGAAAGGAAGAAATCTGACTATGTAATTAAAATACTAAAAATTAAAAATCAAAATTGAAAGCAAAGTATATAAATGGTGTGTAATCCAAGTAGTTCAGTTGAACCCACAGTCAATGGTAGAACTATAAAATTAATATGGATGTGCTCAGTGCAGGAAGTCTAAACAGTCGAGCTGGGTCCCCTACGAGGTGAAGCTGTAATAAAGTTTTTAAAAATAGGTTTAAATTTAGTACAATTTAAATTCATTTGAGTATTAAGACAGTGAGAGTTTCCATTTGTTTCCCTTGTAATCTCCAAATCTTCCAATAAATCCAACTCCATATAGTTTTTCTTTCTACTAATGTCATGTAAGATAGATGTACCAGTGTTGATGTTAAAATTGTGTTTATTGGATAATAAGTGTTGACAAAAACTTGAAGAGTTTGGTCTTTTCAAATGTTCTGAAACTCTAGTGGATAACTTTCTAATGGTTCTACCTACATAAGAGGCATCACAATCATCACATTTTAATTTGTAAATACCACTTTTGTCAAGTGTGTTCATCTTATCTTTGGTGTTGATTAAGAAGGAACCTAAGGTTCTGTGACTTGAAGGAAATTTTAATGTTATCAATTGTAGAAGTAAAAAGTTTAGATATTTTATTGGAAATGCTGCTAATGTAAGTGAAGGAGAAATATCTGGTGTTATTTAAAGCAGTAGGTTGAAGAAAACATTGTGATGAATATGCAAGCTTTTCTGCAATTTTTAGTTTAGCTCTATTTAGAAGCTTATAGATAATGTTAGGATCATAACCTGTGTGAGATCTGGATTATTCAATCTACTTACAAAATATTCTATATAATTTTATATTTCATCAGTGACCTCCTATAGTAGTGTCAGTTGGACTTTTGGTCAATACTTAGTTTCATAGAATTTTTAAAAGGTGCAGATCACATATCTATGATTGTGACTGCTCATCCAAGCTGTCATTTGTCACATGTCACTCCAACATTTCCGTTAGATCGGGAGCCATTCTGTCTCCGGCTTCTGCACGCAATGTAGCTTTTCTTCAATAATTTTAAAGTGTTTGTTTGTCCTTTTGTAGTGTAGTGTGATGTACAATTGTATGTTTATGACATTTTGTTCTTGTCGTATAGGCCGCAATTGACGAAGTAAGTCTATAAACGTTAATCACATAAAAACTCTTTATCAACCATAAACTTCGAGTTTTTATCGAAGTTAATCAATTTCTTTAGTTATAAAAAACGTTTCTTGGCTTATTTCAGATGCCCCTGAAGATGATCTAGGGATCGAAAGTACTTGGGCAAAATTAAATTAAACTGTGCTCGATATATGCCTTTTATTTGATCAAAGTTCATTTATTCGAGCATTCAACCTTATATTTAATAAGATATTACATGAACATGTGGCTGTAAAGATTTGTTCACGTTGGATCCCACATAATTTGACCAAAGGTCAAACAAAACAAACACCGAAACAAAATAGCCATCGACCGTATGGCTGTTACAACAACCAAATCCAACCAAAGTTGTTCGTGGAAGAAACAAATGGTCGCTTATTTCTTTGGTATAAATGGTCATGTAGCTACAGTGCCGTTACAAGTACGCAAGATGGTCAATTCTGAATGGTATACAACTATTTGTTTGCCAGAATTTTTCAGTGAAATTCGGAAAAAGAATAATAACAAACGAATCATCCTCAACCATGACAATGCAAGCTCACACACATCAGCACACACAGCGGAGAGTTTGACCGGCCAAAACATCGAATTAACGGAATCATCCGCCGTACAGTCCTGATTTGACACCCAGTGACTTCTTTTATTTCCGCACATCATAAATAAAATGTGTGGTCAACGAATTTCGATGCCCGAAGAAGCGCTTGAATCTTTTAAAATCCACGCTTTGAAGTTACCTCAATGTGAGTAGAAAAGTGCTTCGAAACTTATTTCAAACGCATGCAAAAGTGTATTGAATTCCAAGGAGAATATTTTGAAAAGAAATAAAGCCATTTCGACCATAAATACTTTTATTTTTTCATTGTTAGGCCAGAAATATAAATAGTAACCTCTCGTAAGCCATTATCCACAAAACCATGATCTCTGTCAATGTGCGTGATGATTAATCTGGACATTTTCCTGTGAGAGCATTTAATTCAGTTGAATATTATTTTAGAACGGCTTGTAGAAAACATCCATCATTCATCCATCAATTTCCATTGATTGTTTTCCTTTTTCTTCTTCTGCAGTTGTGTACGAATTTAATACAATACAATAGGTGAGTTGTAGTCCCATATCGACTTATTTTAATTTTCTGAAAAATCCAGTCTTTTTACTAAAAGGATTACTCAGTCAGTTAATCAATTTTACTACCTTACCAAAAAAAAAGAACAAATAAAAACTTTCAAACAATGACAAAAATTAGCAATTAGAAATTTATACGAAAATGCAGAAACAAAAGATTGCTGCGTGTGTTCTCTTTTTATTTCGTTAGTATTTATTGACGTCAGCCAATTTTTTATAGGTGTCATCAATGTTATGACCCTAAAGATCTTGTCTGTTCAATCTATCACCTGTTCTTTGTTAAATTTATATTGAAATCTCCTAGATCCTTCGAATTTATGCATACGATAGAATGGTTAAACATCTTTATGACGTCAATGAATTATCTGATGTTCTGATGAAATTATAACGCGGGAGATTTAGGTTTTTGCTAATATTTTTTGCAGAAGTAGATATCAAGGACAAGTTAAAAGATTATGATAGTGTATGTTAAAATGTGTTGACGTTTGTTTACAGGTAGAAAAAGGACAATGACGGATCTTGACAAAAATGCCTTAAAAAAATGTTCAATGAAATCGAGGTACCATTTTTTTTTGCTTTGGGTAACTTGGTCCATTCAGTCATGATAATTGACTTGTGGGTTTATCATAGGCATAAATTAAAAATATGTTGTAAACATTAGATTGACAAGAAGTAGTTTGACAAGAAAAGAAGAAAACACTCTTTCTGTCGTTACATTCAGGGCTCTATCCAGCTTAAAGTGAATATTTAATACCAACAAGGGATTACACAAGGATACTTTTCACGCTAAGTTGCCTTTCGTAGCGACTTTATTATAAGACAAGACAGGAAACAGATATGAGGTAAATGTAGATACAGTAAAACTTCTGTTAACGAACACCTCTCCACAACGGAAGCCACTGCTGATCGGACAGTTTTTAGGTCACCGAATATTTCATAAGTGGGTAAATAGGACGACACTTCCGAACAACGGACTCACTTCACAACGACTAAGGACAAAACATGCCTTCGGTTTTTCTAAAGAAAGCGTTTGACAGAGTAAGACTTAAATATGTAGTCCATCTTCTGTATAATAGACAAGTTCCCCTAAATATTATAAAAACTATCGAAAACATCTACCAAAACAACAAAATAGAAGTCAGAATAGATTGACAACTTACAGAACCTATAGAAATAGGCAGCGAAATAAAACAAGGAGATTCTTCAAGATACTCTGCAAAGACTGGTCCACAGATTTAACATAAGAGCAAAAGAATTTAATATGACAATCTCATCTCAGAAAATTAAAACAATAGTAGTCAGCAAAGAACCAACCAGAAGTAAAATAGAAATTGATGGCATCAGTATTGAAAAAGTAATGAAAATACATGGGAGTTACACTGTCTAGCTATGGTCTGAGACATGGACAAAGAAGTGAGAGATCAAGTACAAAAAGCAAATAGACTAGCAAGATGCCTTAATAACACTATATGGCGAAACAGACACATTAACACTGAGATGAAGTCAAGACTTTATAAAGCCAGTGTAAGACCAATAATGACATATGCCTCAGAAACAAGACCCGACACAGCAACAACGCAAAGGCTACTGGAAACGGCAGAGATGAGAGTACTGAGAAGAATTACAGAAAATACGCTGAGAGATCCAAAGAGAAGCGAAGACATTACAAGACAATTTAACGTGCAGTGTATAAATGAATGGACACCAAAAGGAATGGAATAACCACATAATAACAAAGATTGTTTGGTACTTTGATTGGAAAAAACATTCCATTTAATTTCCAAGTTTTCTTTTAATTCTTATAAATTCTAACTTCAACTTCTATTGAGCCAACTAATTTCTAATTATTTTAAAAGCTGTTTCCTTAGCAAAATAATCTGCTTTAGTGTTGCCAGAGATAGTGACGTGTCCCTTTACTCAAACAAAAGAGACGGAATTATTTTTTTCAAGTAACTTTGGTTGATTTTCTAAGGTTTTCACAATAATACCGTTTTTGTATATATACTATTATGACCTGCCTTTTCTTACTTTTTATTTAACTCTTTATTTATTTAATTACTTTAATTCATTATTTAATTAATTATCTAAGTGTCCCAAGTCATATAAAAAACAATCTCAGGGTGCCATTTTATAAAAATAATAGTTATACTTATATTTTCTCGTGGCTTCAAATATCTCTTAATTGTTGCTTCTCGGTATAAAATAAGGAAAGGAAATAAATAGAAATAACATAAATATACAAATACAAATATCTTTTATTATCAAAAGAAATAATATGAAAATTTTTAAATATTACAATTTTTGTTCATATGTTTTTGTACAAACAAATTTGAATATTATAAAAAGAAACCTTTTAAATTTATTACACAATATTTATAATTATCCTTTGAAGTAAAAAAAACTTTTATAAACTTAATGGTATCTTAAATAGCGATAATTTTTGTTCTTCTGATCGTATAGAGTCTTTTATTTGAAACATGCAAAAAAAAAGTATGTCATAAAAAATATTGACTGACCTTTTAACTCACACACGACGATGTCTTCTTTTGACCAGAACAGCTCCCCCCTGTTGATTATGTTAGGTTACCAATCAAAGCCTTCTCCGTTCTAAGTGTCCACCTGTCAGCATATCAGCAAACTCTTTCTCCAAAAACACGAGCAGGCCTCTTTTACCAGTACTCGTTCAACAAACTCCAAAATTCTCTCCTCTCTTTCATATACTAACAATCTTTCACTTGGACTTTATAGAATCCAGGAGGTATTCGACTTCTCAGCTTGGATCTATCTCTCGTTCCACCTTTCAGCCAATCACTTCTAATTATTAAACTACTGGCAATTGACTACACAAAACTTCAACTGCTTTTCTCCGATCACCATCACATAATCCTCTTTTTTTTTCTCTCCAAACTTTCAAAACATTCACTCTCTTTTCCCATTCCAAACTCGCTAACCAATCAGAAAATTTCTATATCCCGCCTCTTAATTGATATCAGAAAAACCCAAGCATCGCTTGTAAATAACTTCCTTTGAAAATGATAACGGTGTTATCATCTTACTTACTTTCTAAATATAATAACTAGGTACCTGGCGGCTTTTGGCCTTTCCAGCGAAACAAAACAAACAAAGGCTTTTAAAATATTATATCTACAAATACCGGGAAACAATTGTCTATTCACTTTAAAGTATTTACTAATGTTTTTCAGTCCTTCAGGGTAAAACTCATTATGGATAAACCCACTGCTTAAAACTACTTATAACAAATATTTACAAATCGATGTACAGGGCGTTGGAAATTTATGTGTCCGCGTTCTATAACAAAATCAAATTTTTATTCTATCTTTGATTGATAAAATGAATCATAACAATACTTATGCGAGTTTTCCAAGTCAGATAACGCAGACTTTGAGTTTAACGTGAATACTACTTGGGGATCAGAAATTTTCTTCTTAACACTACATTCTAGAGCTTGATGTATTGCAAACAGTTCTGCGGAATAAATGGAACATTGTTGGTTTAATTTAAACATAATATGTTCTTGGTTATTTTGGATATATTCAGCACTGATCTTCTAAATTGGATCTGTGAACATCCTACATTACTTATTGAACTTGTTATTCCTAAAGAATAGAAGCGTTGTAATCATCAACAGTTGGGAAACATACTTTGGTTTGAGAATAAGAAATATTGAAATTAGATTGGACAAAATGAGTTTCAGCTGGAATTTCTAAATAGGAAGAAACATTAGGAAACGCTATAGCTAAAGTGGGAGAATTTTTATTATGCCACCATTTATCAACTAAATTATAGAAGCAGATATGTCAAACATTTTTTACAATATGGTAGTTTGAACGACTTTATTTGAGGAAGGCCCATAAGATGATTACCCAACATAAACTTATTTTTTGCACAATCACATCATTATTGAGATACTTTTTATTATTACAAACGTTTTAAGAGATCTCATATTGTGTAATAAATGAGTATTTATTAAACAACTTAACTTTGTTATTCCCACCAGCATGAGTATAATTATCCCCAATAAATCTATACAGATAGTTAGTGGTTTCAGTAAGTGTTACACATATTATACAAGTTTTCAATTAATGTGCAAATGAAGTTACAGACAATTTGCATCTAGATATATGTATTAATTAGTATGCGTTAAGGATCAACATCCTGGATGCTTATTGGCAGTATTAGTAAGCGTTTATCTCGTTTACTGATGGGAAATAACTACTTAAATGTTTCACACAGTTTTGTGATTTAAGATAGGGAATCAATCAGGCCGTGAAATATATCGATCTGGTTTCGTATTTTGTATATAAGTTTATATTATTTAATTCGTTAAACATGTCTTGGAGGCCTTGGGCTCAAAATATACAATTAGAAATTATAAATTACAAACTTAGTATAGAATAAAAATAGTAAAATCAAAGTTTGTATATATTATATAATATAATATGATACACTTATATACTGTCATACTTTTTCTTTCCCAACCAAAGAAAAATAAATAAAAATATCCATCGGAATAAAATTTTAAGATATCATTATAAACAAAAATGTATATAGTAATTTAAGATAAGATTTAGTGTAGATAAGAATAGAAATTTGTTTGGCAAACGACCTTTTTCCGTTTCAAACAAAATTATCAAAAAAACCTTTGTTTAGAATTAGAAGACATTTTACCCGTAAGTTAATCTTTTCATTGTTTGTATAGTCAAGTATTAAATGATCATATTCTAATCTTTTGAAATATGTATAAATGATGTATTGAAAAAACCAATTTTAAAGTAAGCTATTTAGTTTTTCTCTGAAACCGAAATTAGGCTTTTCCAAAATCATAGTAAACACAATTTGAGCTTTTGATTGGACGGTCGTTTTTAAATGGGAATTTTGTGAGCCGATCATGAGACGGGAGAAGTTAGTGATAATTTGGTCATCGAAAGAAAAAGTAGTTTGTTTCCAGATAGAGTGTGGTTCGTGAGTTTGGATACCGGCGTAACGAAAAGAAGTGGATAGTTTTACAGAAGGAGATAACAAGTAGATTAAAAGAGGTCCTTGTATCTACCGTGGGCATTTTGTGAAGTATATGTGAATGTATTTGTACGGCATAAAGTTGACAAAAAGAGGTCCTTGTGTCATAAATAAGTAGCTGAGTTTGGAGAAGTGAATCAGGTGTTTTTTGTGTAGTCTGCAGGAGGTTTGCAGAGACGTTAGGAAGGAGCCGAGGTGCCAAAGAGGAGAGATCACATCGTGAAAGAGACTGGATTTTTCTGGGTATGTTTCAACATACAACTCAACAAGAAAATAAGCTGTAAGTGTTTGTACAATTGAATTTTATATCTGTGAAGGATCGTTTTGACATCATGGTCATTAGCATTCAAATTTAAGAACTGAGGTTTTGTTAGGCTAATCAAAAGTTTAAAGTTTTGTTGTTTCTTGTTTCAAGTAAAGAAAAATTTAAGTAAAATTGGTTTTAACGTAGTATAAATGTATGTAGATTTAAAATCTTATTATTATAAAAATCTGATTTATATTCTTGTATGCTGATTGATAAGATAACGACAGAATTTGATTATTGTTTTATTCGTTCATATAAAATAAAGAAACGTAAATTTTTGTAATATAATATATTTTTTATTCTTATCCTTTCTTCTCTATCCCGATAAAAGACAACTAGAAGATCTTTTGAATCCATCGAACACAGGTAATATAAGGATTATTTTACTTTTGATAACAAATAAGTTATAATTCTTTTTTATTGGCTCAATAAATAATATAATAATAGTCTCCCGTTTTATACCGCTGTCGCAGCTTTGGGAGTATAGCAGGGTAGTCTGCTATATCTAGGGCCTACGGTATACAAGGAAGGTAACATGGCCAGTGCTACGCTTCAACCGTCTATTATTACCCCTGGTTTTACCCAAGGTACTCATTTTTATTCAGGCTGAGTCGACCTGGGGCCTATAGACATTTTTAAAATGTCTAGATGTTCTTGCCGGCGGTGGGATTCGAACCCCGGACCACCGGCTTGCGAGGCAAGCATCCTACCGCTTGCGCTACGCAGGCCCGCTCAATAAACTATGGCTCAATAAACTAATATTAAAGTCAAAATAAACAATCATAACAATACATTCAATATTTTATTAATTTTATACCAAATTTTACTTTTCATACCAAAATGAAAAATAGTAAATGTAAGCACGTTGAAGCGCAAAGAAATTAAACTGCGGTGGAACTACGTGCGCTGCGCTGTGCGCTATGAAAAACCGGGTCTAGGACTGTAAACAAAACAGGCATGCCCTAGCTCAGTGTTTCCCAAAGTGGGGATCGCGACCCCCTGGGGGGTCGCCATGCGGTACTAGGGGGGTCGTCGAACATTTCCAAAATAAGACAAAAGCACCACTTTGTTAGATCATGTATTTTTATTTTAACAACGCCGTAAATAAACAACGCAATAAAAAACTAAATATTAAAGTCCGTAAAAATAAAAGAGTAAAACAAAGTCAAATATTATAATCTTAATGAGAGCTAGGCGCCTGTTTCTGTGAAACTAATCTTTCAAATCTAGGCTGTGTATTTGAGACACACACAATTATATCATTTTCAAGTACGAGACGATTTCTAACTCTTGTTTTAATGGCAGTCATAGACGAGAAACTTAACTCACACAAATATGATGTTACAAATGGAACCAAACATTTTACAGCTTCACTCGCCAACTGGGGGTATTCCTGCATCTTTTCGGTCCAAAATTGGTCCGAGTTCTGGGAAAAAACTTGAAGCTTCAACATTCCATCACTTGATATTTCAATTTTCTTTTTCAATTCTTTCTTTTCAATTTCAAGTTTTTCTTTCATGTTTATTGGTATTTCAACATGCTGGAAGGAATCGGCTAAAAACGGATTTAGTACCCATCTGCAACTGTTGTAACTGTTTTGAATTTCTTCGGGGAAATAATCAGAGAGATGTTGTTTTAAATTGAGCAAAGTAACATGCATGTCAGCAAAAACTTGTTCAAAATTTGTAGCACTGTAATTGGATACATTTTCCATAATTTCCTGAAGGCACTGGAATGAATCGAGTTGTTTTTTGCCAAGTGAGATCGACCATAAATCGATTTTTCTTAGAAACGCCTTAATTTTATCTGTGGCTGTAATTATATTAATGTCGCAACCTTGTAAATTACTGTTCAAAATATTTAATTGCTCGAAAATATCAGGAAGGAAACCTAGTTTCAGAAGCCAAATAGGATCGGAAAATTGATTTTCATATGGGGACTTCTCATCTTTCAAATACATTAAAAGCTCTACTCTTAAGTGAAATACTCTTTTTAAGACGTTGCCCCTTGAAAGCCACCTTACTTCGGTGTGATAGAGAAGATTTTCAAATAAAGCACCCATGTCTTAGCAAATTTTTCTAAAAATACGGGTCTGCAAAGCTTTTCCTTTAATGGAATTTACAACTTTAATGATGGTTGTCATAACACAGTCTATTTCAGGAGGTAAAGCTTTGGACGCAAGAGCTTCTCGATGTAAAAAACAATGTCTCCATTTGGCATTAGGCATTATTTCTTGTAATTTGACGACAAGACCAGATTTATGGCCTGTCATAGCTTTAGCGCTATCTGTGCATATAGCAATACATTTACCCCAGTCAATATCATATTTACTTGTACGTTTCACAAAAGTGTCGAGTAAATATTTTCCAGTGGTATTGGTCTCCAATGGGGAACAAAATAAAATATCTTCTTGAATGCCATTATTTGTAACATATCTTACAAACGTAATGAATTGGGCACAGTTAAATATATCTGTGGATTCGTCAATTTGAAGAGAGAAGTACGTGCATTTATTAAGATTTTCCACAACTTGCGCTTGAATATCTTCTGCCATATCACTAATTCTTCTTTGGATAGTATTATTTGACAGAGGTATTGTATTTAATTTTGCAGCCTCTCTTTCTTCACACATTATATGTACCATTTCAACAGCTGCTGGAAAAATCATATTTTCAGCAATTGTGTGCGGATTACTAGTTTTGGCAACACGATAAGCAACTTTATAACTTACTAATAATGCTTTTTCATTAGCAGTGGTTGCCAAGGGAAAACTGTCTTGCTGTTTGTGAAGGACGTTCAGCTTTCTTTCAAAGAATTCTACGGGCTTGTCTTTTTTATCTGAATGTTTGCTATTTAAATGTCGAGGTAACTTTGATGGCTTCATGCTTTCTTTTGACAAGACTTGTCCACAAATAACACATTATGGTTTATTGGAAATAACGGTAAAACCATATTTAAGATATTTATCAATGTAGAATCTGTTTTTCTTTTTATTGCTGCTACTGCCACTTTCAGACGTAGATGTTCTGCACTTCTTTTTAAAAAATCCATAATTTATAATTTATCGTAGACGTAAATACGTAAACGGGAATACGTAAGTCGTAAAATATTTACTCATTACTCAACACCGCGTTCGCCACCATAGGCTGTTTGGATTCGAACTGAGGTTTCGGGTTTCGTTGAAAGCCAAAACGAGGCTACGAGAACGTTCCAGAGTGCCATCTAGTAGCGAGCGCTTTCGCGATTATCACGGAAGAGTTTTGCGATGTAGACACAAGCTAATATGTCGCGGTGTACAATGTGCAGTCGACTGCTTATTATTTATTTTTATTGTAAATGCTATTCTGGCAGAAGTACCTACTACTAATTACTAGTGGGACAGATCGCAATCATTAAAATAATTGTATTAAAATAAAATAATTGTTTTTGATTTAAACTTAAACAGTAAAGTAAAATTAAATTTGAGAAACCATCAGATAATTGTAAATTAGGCACGCTATTTCTGTCAAATAATATTGAATAAATAAGTGGGGGGAAATAGAGGGGTCGCGAACAAATTGTTTAGCAAAAAATGGTCGCGGTTTAGATAAGTTTGGGAAACTCTGCCCTAGCTCATACACTTCGATAACCAGATCTGCACTGCGGCATGCGTAGAGGCATGCGTCTAAGCCTTTAAGCGCACGCAAAAAGGTACGCAGTGTGAACATAGCTATTGGCAGACAGCACTTACGACGGCCAGTACACGCACGGATTACATACGTAATCCATTGAATTTTCTAATATTGCTATTCGGACTATACTGTATATAAAGTTGCCTATCTCCTTATACCTTGAGGGCATAGTATAAGGAACTGTTTTAGTATGCGACTGCCGCTTGATGTGTGTATTGTGTTCTGTTACCATTGTAATCCACGCGTGTACTTACGTAACCCTAAACCAAATTATATTTTGTATTCGTCGGTTAAGGTAAGTTTTCTGCGTGAAAAAGAGTAACAAATATTTATTTTTTATTTTTGTTTTAGTTATCAGCAATGTCCCGACCAAAAAAAAGTAAGATTCGGCGACTCTAATTAAAAAAAAAATGCTGATGGAATGGAATAATGAAATAGAGATCAAACAGGAGCTGAATATAGATGATAGTGACGACGAAAGCTGCTCAGATGACTATAATGTTGAGCAATATGTATCTGATGATTTTCTAGAACAAGAATGTACCATGTCTGAACAAGAATCGGATTTATTTTTATTTATCGTATGACAATTACAACACATTTAGAACAAAATTACAAACACTGGTAATATAGGTATATGACAAACTTTAAATAGTAACAAACAAACATCAAGTGTATTGATATAATCAATTGACTCTAAAGTTGCAAACAGGAAGTCTTCAGGGCTACCATTGTAGGATCTTGAGGAACACTCTTCAATAATGTGGTCGATGGTTTGGTTCTCCCTACAGTCATATTGAGGAGATGGGTTCTTTCCTAATTTATGTAGCATGTATGCACATCTGCCATGTCTGGTTCGGATCCTATTTAGAGTGTACCATGTTTTGCGTGGAAGATCAAAACCTGGTGGCTTGTGGGTAATGCAGGACATGTTATTTTGCCATTCGTTCCATTCTTAGGACCATTCATTCGTGATGTTGAACTCCTCATGTATCATTCTTGCCGTTTTCATTGGTGGTTTTCTAGAACGGAGACGGGTATTTCGTGCATCCTCGGTATCTTGGTGGATCGGCAGAACAAGAATCGGAACAAGACTGTGATAAAGAGGTTTAAGGGGAAGAAGATGAAGAAAAAATTTTTTTGAACTTTTTATTGAAAATTTTCAAAAAAAATTTACACCTTCAGATTATTTAATAATTGACGAGCAATTACTTGCTTTTAGGGGAAAATGTCAATTCCGTCAATACATCCCCAGTAAACCATCCAAATGGTATAAAAATATTTGTTTTAGTAGATAGCAAATATGCATATACCTACCTATAATATGGAGATTTAGTGTGGAACACAACCAACTGGTCCTTTTGAAACTGATTGGAGTAGCGCAGAGGTTGTTTAAAGAATGGTTAAACCCATAGAAGGAACGGGCAGAAATGTAACCATGGATAACTGGTTTACCAGTATACCTTTAGCCATAGACTTGCTTCAAAAGCGATTAAGTATTGTTGGTACAATTCGTAAAAATAAGAGGGAGCTACCACAAGAATTTATAACGTCTAAAAACAGAGACATACATTCTTCACTATTTGAATTCCTCCAAGAAAAATGTATTAGCTGTTTCAACCGTGCACCATGATGACAATATTGATACTGAAACAGAAAACAAGAACAAACCCGAAATAATAACGGATTATAACAAAACAAAATCCGGTGTGGATCTGGTTGACCAGTTGTGTGCACAATATGATGTTTCCCGAAACTCTTATTAAAACCTCATTAAAACAATAACACTATTTTCAAATAATATTGCTTTTCCAAAGCTCCAGTAGGTACGTATGGATTAATAATGTAATTCACGCGAGTAGTCACGTAAGAAAATAGACCACGTGTACTGGAGGATTAAAGAAGAAGAATGTTGATGATGAGACTTATTACGAGGACAAATTGCGGAAATTGACGAATTGTATATACGTGCAACTATATGAAAAACCAACAAATGCTTAGGTCAAGAAATTACAACATTGTAAATAAATTGTAACAATTAACACAACATGAATACGAATTACAGATAACACAAATAGGAAATACGAAAAACTCTATTTTAAACTGATCGGTATAACGTCCTTGATAGATTTACGATCGTAGCATCTTCTTATCTAAATTGGTAGCTGATAGAAACAAGCAACAACAAGCTGCACTAGCAACCACAAATCTATTCCAATCTAAATTATTCGGACTTTATCTCTAACATTTTCTAAGAAAACATGCGATCGAGGAAGAAAAGGCGATCGAATAAAGTGATTTGAAGTAAAAAAAAAATCGTTTTGTCATCATTTAAATTTCTGATTAGGTAGTTAGCATCAACGAAATTTTAAAAAGAAGAGTTTTTGTCTGGTCAAGATTTCAAGAAACTGGTTTCAAGCATTTGATGTAAATAAAGGAAAAATATATATAAATTATCAGGTCTTTTTGCAAACATTTTTAGATCGATAAAAGTATCGATTATTTTGCATTTTTCTCGTTGCTAAATTCTTCAGGTGACATAAATCCCATACAAATTAAAGGTTGACATTTATAACAAAACCATAAAAGCGAATAATGAGCAGGTTTTTTTATGTCCCCAGTAGTAATTCTTCTTCAACTTTTCAGCTCTTGATCTCACAGATGGTAGATAACCTTTTCGGCGTTTTTATAACTTGTTTTGTTCCCAAGCGCACTCTCTTATTCGATTCAATTATCTACATCTTCAATCTTTCTGACTTCAGTCTGCATTGTATGCGGTTGGGTAATAAAAACGCTCTTAAAAACTGGCAAAAATCGCTTTCCTTATTTGTAGAACCAGTTCTGGGCTCGACGTGAGATTTTATTTTAATTAGAGAAAAATTTGTTTATGAGGTGAACTAAGTAATATAAAATTTCATTCAAAAAATATTAACAGAAAAATGAAAATAACAAATGGAAGGCAAGTTTGAAGTTAGAGTGATATTGGTGTAAATAAAAAAATATCTTCTAAGGCTCAAGTCGTATGAAGGCAGGTATCTAACAAGTGTATTTGATACATTTAGCGATAACAATGTGATAACTTTTCTAAAAATGCACCGAAACATTTAATTTCGCGTGACAATATGGAAAATATCACAAATATTCAGCTATAAAAATTTAAAGAAGTTTCAATTTATAGTTATTACAAAGAAATGTATTGGTATGGTATTTTACCACGACAAAACTGGTCCATATTTCTATTCTTTTATGTGACTATTAATATTTATTCATATGGCATCGGTAAAAAAGGAACACAGTGGAACCTGTTTATTTTATTTGCATTGTTTTTAAAAGTAAACTAATTAATTATGAACTCTTTCTGCAGGTGGATGTTTCCCAAAGTTGTCTCGTTTTAGAACTTGTTTAAAATAGCTTAATTCTTCAATACTATTCCAGTTTAAGTCATAATATTTTTCTAATATCAACTGCTTTTTCTTGTTTTACTTGTAAACTATATTTTGGTATTTATACCAGGACAAAACTGGTCCGTATTTTTATTCTTTTATGAGACTATTTATATTTATTTATATCGCGTAAACAAACAGGAACCCAGGGAACCTGTATATTTTACTTGTATTGTTGTTGAAAGTAAACTAATTAATTATGAACTCTTTCTGCAGGTGGATGTTTTCCAAAGTTGTCTCGTACTAGAACTTGTTTAAATTAGCTTAATTCTTCTAAACTATTCCATTTTAAATCATAATGTTTTTCTAACATTAACTGCTTTTGCTTGTTTTACTTGTAAACTATATTTTGGTATTATACCAGGAGAAAACCATATTTGAAGGGTCTCGGGAGAAAACCATGAATGTCACAAAATATTTTATTGAAAAAAAAATCGGTTGCCTGTAAAGTCGGTTTTACGGGCGAAGATTTTACGTGACAACGTCTTTTTTATATATTATTTTATATATTATATATTATTATATTATTATTTTATATATTATTTATATTTTATATATTATATTTTTATATATTATTTTATATATTATTTATTTTATATTATATTATTGATCTTATTATTTTCTACAAAATTTATTTGAAAATGTTTTCGATATATCAATTAGTTGCGGAGATATCGATCATTGAAGTTATTGTTTGCTACCAGTATTTTATATATTTATTTTTTTCAGTTATAAAAAATTACTATTTCCAATTGTGTCTACCAAGTATGGTCACATGTATTTGCCTACATATTAAATAATAATAAGTACAGATAATGTTATGTGACGTTCATTTCTGATTATATATATTTTAATATTTTTAATTTTAAAGAATCAATTTGAAAATCAAAACACTTATTCAGATCGAAGGTTCAGATTTTTGCTAAATAAATATGAAATTAATTAAAATTTGTAAATGTAAATGGTAAAGTTGAAAATTAAAACATTTACTAAAATTGGAATTTGAAATTCTTGCTAAACACAGTTAAATTCTAACTCCGCGCGTGGTGATTGGTCGGTTTAGTTCGTTTGTTTGGTCGCCCTGTTTTGACAGGTTAGAAGTTATAATTTGTTATTTTAAATGTTTGACTAGCAATACGCGCTGTTTCTTCTCAATCGACTGAATTACGATTGATTGCAGAGTGATTTAAACTAATAATTTACTTAACACTATCAACATTTGTCAATAGTATGACATAACCTATAAACTCAGTTTCTCAACTTTTGTGTCAATCTAACAATTAATCAATCAATTATAGTTTACGATAATGAAATATTAGTGTACAATTATTTACCTTTATTGTTGTAGTTGTTGTAAATGACGAATCTAAGCAGTCCACATTTTCACTACAGACACAGCTGACGATACTTTCAACGATTTTCAACTTTAGCGATTCAACGCGCCTAATTCTCTAGTGCCGCGCGCAGCGGACCGATCATGTTTGAGTGGGAGAGAGACGCAAGGCATTCGCCGGTCCGGCGGGCCTCTCTCTCGTTCGGCGACTCACTGTAACAGACGTGAGCGGGCGTTACACTTTTTCTTAAATGACTCCGAGCCACAACCTAATTTAAGACGTCACGTCAAAATGAATTTTACAGTTAAATATCGTGTAAAAACTAAAATATATGCCTGATATATTATATTCCAAAACATTTATCATTAACATGTACTAATAAAAACTAGTACTTAAAACTAAACCAATGAAACAAACAGTTTTTGTAAAAAATAGGAAAACATCAGTCAGTGTCAATCTTTTATGGAAGAAAATCATGAAAGTCCAGGTGCGTTTCTTTGCTGAGCCAAACGTTTCTTCATTATAACAGGCAAGATTTGAATTCCTCAAGATTTGAATTATTGACAGTTCCTTTGTTGTGTTTTTTTTTCTTCGTTTCGTACATTTCTTTTGCTTGTTCGGATTCGCAAAACTTTGACAAAAACATTATGTCTTTGAACTTGTCTTCGTTAATAGCAATAAAGTTGAAGTATGATTGCATGGGTAGTTCAAATTCCGAAGGTGACAATTTATGCGACTTTTTAGCTTGAACGGAAGAACGAATGGTGTCCTCAAGTTTGCTACCATTATATGAATCTCGGTGAAATACAGTGCGAACATGAGTATTAACACGCATCACCTCTTTAATTTTTTGCATAGCAAAAGGAGCTTTTTTGGCATATCTATCGTTAAAAATTTCAGCCCATCCCTTGATGAAACACTGAGATACTGAAATTACATTAAATGGGACAGGCTTTGTGCGAGAAGCTCTATAATATTTTCCTCCCAATCAGCAGGCGTTTTCATTATTTTTTAAAGTTAATAAGGCCCATATTTTTATCGCACTCAAGGTACGAATGGCCTGTAACGGGATATCTTATTGTAATGGATTGAAGACGTTTTACTACTGATACTATGTAATGAATAAACCTTACCACTGTATAGTTTTTGTTTTGTCCACCTGCGCCGCCACAGAAAATGTGTATATGTTGAACAATTGAAGACAAATGATGCATAATAAATTCGAAAAGAAACGAACACACTTCATCTGATCCCTTTTTAGCAATAAACTCTGGATATGTATAAAAATAAGAATCAATCAGCGTTTGATATCACATGGATGTTAAAAGTGTAAATCGAGAGCTGTCGGCAGTAATATACATCATTGGTGGATATATTCGGCAAGGAAACATTTTTTTGGAAGTCCGTAGCTATAGCTTCATAATTCTTTTCTATTCGTTCCCTTCTTTTGATTTCTTTTTCCTGTCATAAAAAGCTTGAGTCGTACGAAGCTTGAGTCTCTAAGTGCTTTTAATTTGGTTATTTCAGTACGTCCACTTTTCTGGTCTGTTTCAGTTGCTTTAATTTTTGCAGTAATTTCGTCATATTGACTGCAGGTATCCGATCGCGGATAACCGAAACTAACGTTATATTTTTGTCTAAAAATTTCTCTGTAACTTTGATAAGAATTTTTAACTTCCGGATATTTTTCTTTAAACAGAGAAAACATTTTCATTATATTTAGAGTTTCAGGCAAGTAGGTTTTACCTTTATTATTATGTAAGCTATTGTGACTACTTCTTGATTTAAATGATTGGATATGCTCGTAAACATTACTCGGCTTCAGTTTGTTTTAATTTATTTCGACCCTTTTATCTTTAGGAGCCATGCCAGACTACTTTAGCTCTTTCTGTAGATGTTGAAGTTTTGCCCCTGTAATACCATGAACTGCACGAAAAAACTTGGCACAAACTTGTACTTCTTCGTAATGTTTTTTCTCATCCTCAGCATTAGCAGTTGACATTGGCTGAACTCTGACCCTGTACATATCATAGGCTGCATCATGATATATTGCATTATGTACATTTTTGTCCCTAGATCGCCGCCTTTGTACGTTTACTAATGATATAAGAGAACACAAATACGCATTTTGTTCATTATGAAATATCAATGAATTAAAATGATTTAAAATTATTTGTCTATTCATTTCATTTACTGTGTGACAACACTTCAAGCTTTTGCATTTGCAGAATTCCCCAAACTCATGTGACTGAAGCTTCATTTTTTTCATGACTTTGTATAACCTGCCCATTTTCACTATCTTTTTAGTGGATATGTTTCCACTATCTGCCATAATTGTTTTAAATAAATTAACTAACCAAGCAGAACTGCACAGGCACGTGGTTATAACGATGTATTTACTACACTGACACTACCGTTTGCAAGACAAGGATGCCAATTACATTTTCTGGCGCTGCTGAGTGGACATTCAGTGTTTCAGACTTTTACGCGCGGACATGCATGGTTTTCTACCGATATAGAGTATTTAAAAACTGTAATAACTCGTGACACGCACTGTTTTCTTCCTTATTTGAAATGTCCAAACATAGATATTAACAAAACTTACTAGATGGCGTACTTAACTCAATTTTAGTTAATTTGTGACATTCATGGTTTTCTCCCGAGACCCTTAATTTTTATTCTTTTATGTGACTATTTATATTTATTTATATAGCGTTGATAATCAGGAAAACTGGGGAACCTGTTATTTTTTTAGTATTGTTGTTGAAAGTAAACTAATTATTTATGAACTTTGTCTGCAAGTGGATGTTTTCCAAAGTTGTCTCGTTCTAAAACGTGTTTAAAACTCTTTAATATTCTTCCAGTTTAAATCATAATGTTTTTCTAACAATTTCCATCAAAAAGTTTATGTTAAATATTGTAAAATATGTTTACAAGATGACTGTGCTACGTAAGAAAATTTAATAAGCCTTATCGAACAAATACCCTCTACTAGAATTATCGTAGATGTTTTTAATGGTCACAACTTTATTTTGGGTTCTAAAAACTGATCACACAGGAAAACTCCTAGAAAAGGTAATGCTGGATCTTCAATTAAATTTCCTAAATGATGGACCACCTACAAGATTTAACGTCTGCATTGGAGAATCCTCCGTGATAGATTGATGTGTGTGATCCAGGTCTAGCTCCACGTTTCTCTTGGACTATTCTCGAGTATACTTACGGTAGTAACCATCACACTATTACCATTAAGAATCTCCCAGGTTAGCTTTGCCCAAAATCTTTCTTACCCAAATGGAGTATAAATTTTGTTAAGTGCATTGATTTTGAAAATTATATAGATAAGGCTTTAAATAATCTCATACTGAATGACAATATAAATGATTATTTGGGTGCTTTTAATAATGTCATATATCAGTAAGTGCCAGCAGAATAGCCTTTAATGGATTTAAGAAGCATAAAACGATCGAAAAAAAAAAATTAACTACAAAAAAATTAAGACTAATGCTCAACGTTTAATAAATCAAACAAAAAAATCCAGTTGGGCCCAATATGTCTCTAACATTAACAGGTTCACTCCTGTAAGAGAAGTATGGAAGAAAATACTTACAATTTCTGGCAAAAAGGAGTCACTCCCAATATCTAATCTCAAAATAGGTAATCAAATTGTCACAGCTCCACTGGAAATTGTTAACGCATAGACACGAAAGATCTAGTTATTGTCTAGATCACCATTGTCTATTATTACGCAGCTATGAAATTTTCTTTCGATCAGTCCATCTCTTTCCCTGCACTTTTTCTTGTATTATAAGGCGAGTTAGATGGTATTGAGGTCCTATAATTATATGGTCGAAGTAATCTGTTTTTTCTCTCTCTTCTTTATGATAGTTATGAGCAGACATTCTGAATTCATCATTTTAAAAACATCTTCATTGGAAGTGTGTGGGACCCATGATATTTATAGGATTTGTCGATACGACCATAATTTGAATGCTTCTAAATTGTTAAGCATTGTGGTTTTTAATGTCCATGTCTCACAACCATATAATAGGATAAACCACACGTAATATTTCAGGACTTTCTTGCGAATATGCATCGACAGGTTCTGTCACATAAAATCAGAGTCACAATTTACATTTAACCAGCTTCCAAGATATTTAAAATGACACGTTCTATTTCCTCTCCATTAAGCGAAAGCCGACCTTGATCTACATTAATATTTCTAACCGCCGTCCACTTTTTCTTTAAAATGTTCTCTCCCATAACTTGCTTGTCTGAGTGATTTACTAATGTCTGTAGATCTTGTAAATTTTCTGCAAGAATGACTGTATCATCAGCGTGTCTGATATTGTTGATTAATTCTCCGCCTAGTCTTACTCCCTCTTGTCTCTGTCATCCAAAGCCTCGCTAAAGATTTCTTTAGAAAATAGATCTAAAGGACTGGGTGACAAAACACAACCCTGTCGTACTCCACGTTTGATGAGTAGTTTTTTAGTACGACTATCTCCAATTGGGATAGAGACTACTTGATTGTAATATAAGTATATTAAGAGTCTTATATCGTAGTGTAGAGAAGACTTACCGGCAGAATGGACCCAAGCATATATGACATCAATATACAAGAAAGGAAATAGAAAAAACTGCGAAAACTATCGAGGAATCAGCATTATATCGTCTATAGGCAGGCTGTATGGAAAGACCATAAAGGAAAAATTAGAAATATATATACAAGATAAAATCGGAGAAGACCAGGCAGGTTTCACAGCGGGGAAAGCATGCTTAGATCACATTTACACGGTCGAACAACTAATAGAAAAAAAAATGGCCAAAAATAGATCCGTCCATCTAGCTTTTGTTGATCTTAAGAAGGCATATGACTCAATACTTAGAACGAAACTATGGGAAGCAATGGAAGACATCGAAGTTCCACGAAGATTAATAAACGCGGTAAAAGCACTCTACAAGAATAACGAAGTAGCTATCAAAACGGGCAATAGAATATGCAGTCCATTTAAGACGACAAAGGGACTACTACAGGGTTTGATCCACATCCCCCACTCTGTTCAAAATATTCCTGGAAAAAACTCTGAAACCATGGAAAAGAAAGTGCGAAGGAATGGGTACACCAGTACGGAACGAATATCTATATACGCTAAGTTTTGCCGACGACCAAATAGTGATCGCACAAGACGAGGATGACCTCAGTTTTATGATGAGAAAACTGGAGCAGGAATATACAAAGAATGGGATGGAAATAAACCTAAAGAAAACTGAATACCTAACAACGGAGAATACAGAAAAAATACAGCTGGAAATAGACGAAGGTAAATAAATCAAAGGAACAGACAAGTATAAGTATTTAGGCTTCATAATATCAAACAAAGGAACAACGGAGGAAGAGATAAAAAATAGACTAGGACAAACAAGAGACTGCATACGAAAATTGAACCCGGTACTAAGGGATAAGAACATCAGCATGAAAACAAAGAAAAAAATATATAATACGATGACAAGAAGTATCCTCACTTATGGGTGTGAAAATTGGACAATAAATAAGAAAACCAAAAATAAAATAAGAGCAACAGAGATGGAATTCCTAAGGAGAAGCTGCAGAGTAACAAGAAGAGATAGAATAAATAACATGGAGATTAAGAGGAGAATGGGAATGAACTCCGACATAATAGACTACATCGAACAGAAGAGATTAACATGGTACGGACATGTTAGAAGAGCAGACCAAAATCGGTGGATAAATAGAATAACAGAGTGGAGCCCGATAGGAAGAAGAAAGAGAGGCAGACCCCGAAGATCTTTCAGAGATGAAGTGGACGAAGCAATGAGTAGAAGAAACCTACAGGAAGGGGACTGGCTAAACAGGAAAAATTGGAGAAAACGGTTGAGTGAAGGAATACAGTGAAAACTGTGGAAGTCCTTGTATATATATGTATCGTAGTGTATCGTGTTCTACTCCGTGGGATGCCTGTGGGATTTCTTCTACATTCGCACAAAACGAATAGTCGGTTTTGTATAATTCTTAAAAAGGTATAAAACGGTAAAACCACATATTGGCAATATATTACTTTTTTTCTTGTGCTACCTCCTGTTAAGTTTGAGCCCGTGATACAAATACTAAATTATACTTTGGTTACTTTATTCTGAAATATCTAATACAGAGATGAGAAAAGAGCTTGCTTCCATTTTCTGGTTACCTGTCATCTGTCGCCGTTGACAGCCCAACGCAAAGTTGCCAAGCAACACAGAAACTTACAATTAAATACACATCATCTCCTAGCTATAGTTTAAATTTTACGCCAATCCATCCTACTGGAAAAAATTGATAACCAAATACTTAAGTGAGTGTACTATTTTTGTAGCATGGGGGCAGTTATTTTTGAAATATTCTAGTCAGATTCAATCATCTTGGAGCCAAAACTTTGAATAATTGTTTTATTAATCACTTCCTCATATTTGTACCAACCAACCCGCACCATTTGTAACGCTGTATAAGGCAATACATCATAGTTTCATACATCCATATATAAATATGAATGCCGCCGCACCGTATCCTTATGTACATACTTTAAAATTTTTAAGTTTCCATTCTCGTGGCTTAAGATCTTCTCTCGTTTGACCTATGCCCCGCCCGCACCTGTGCATACAGGTGTCCTCTTCCACATCCACCTGAGAAGATCACTTCGGCTATCATTTAGGATAATTTCATGAATATTTCTCTCGGGAGATACCGGGGATTCATCGGTGAACGTGACTGCGATGATCAGCGGCGCTGCACGAAGGAATTATTTAACTGATCAACAACACTAATCATATTTATGTTGTCAAATCGTTATCTTTTTATACTGCTAACATTCCAGAGTAAATTCAGATATAATCATTAAAAAAGCAATTTGTTTAGTCACTCACTGAGATAAAATAGACATTTCCGAGTTAATCCCTGAAAATAACCGGATCTTGTACATGTACTGTGAATCAGATATGATTTTAGAGGGGTGGTATAATGGGCGTGGGGTTTATAAATGGCAGGGTGGGCCGAGGGTGTTGATCTCACCCCTCTGTAATAACCTGCTAAAATGCTTGTAAGCAGATACTCCGAAAGTATTTAATCATGAATGAGGTCGTATTGTTTACAGTTACTATTTGAATGATGACTGTTCGGATTTTAATGATTAGTTACAAAACAAGGGCAATATACGATAAAATGAGGGATACACTAAGCAGTTAGCGCCATTCTTAAAGAAAAATATAATAGGTCTATTCGTTTCTCGCCAAAGTCAGTTCTAAGTCCGTCTTGATAGAAAAAGAAAAAAACACTTATTTCGTTAATAATAATACCTCCAATAATATAAGAAACAGGTATGAATGCTTCCAGTAAATAAGGATTGCAATATTAACATGTTATTTAGTTCTTTACCTATTTCAAGTCTGTGTTTCAGAAGGAAGTCTATTGGAAACAGTCATGTATCTGATATTTCCAGCGGATTACACTGTCTTATACAGATCACACAGTACTACAACTATAATACATTCAACCAACTTACACCTGTAAACGATTAACGGAATTCGCAGAAAACCTTTCGTTGTAGAAAAAGGCACGGTAAACTGCACTGGAGTTCTTCAGTGGTGACAAATTCGCTGACGAATACCTAATATTTGGGCGAATACAGTGAACCCACATAACAAATAACACATAGCGAAGTGTGGGGCCGTCATAAGAATTTCAGACGACATTGTTCTGATCCCTTATAATCCTGCAAACCTACAAGAACTTATAAGCGATCTAAATTTAGCTAGCGATGAAGTTGGCCTAAAAGTGAACTTGACAAAAACAAAAACCACGTACAACGAGCTATAATATAATTTATAGTGGGTGACCAAGATGTATAATAAACAACACAGCACTTGAGACAGTAGACGAGTATGTACTATACCTGGAACAATTAATACATAAATCTAGTTCCTTACTCCCACAAATAAACAGAAGAATGAAACTGGCTTGGATTTTTTTTTTGTAATAATGCAGTTATATTCAAATCAATGAATGATCTCGGAATCCGACAAACACTAATAAAAGCAGTTAAAGCACTATACAAAGAAAACAAAGTAGCTATTAAATGTGGAAATAAAGCCTACAATCCATTTAAGACGACAAAAGGACTTCTACTACGTCCCCTACTCTGTTTAAAATATTCTTGGAAAAGACACTCAAACCATGGAGGAGAAAGTGCGAAGGAATGGGCATACCAGTAAGAGACGAATACCTATACACCTTAAGTTTTGCCGACGATCAAGTAGTCATCGCACAAGATGAAGAAGATCTCAGCTTTATGCTCAGAAAACTAGAAGATGAATATAAAAACAACGGAATGGAAATAAACTTAGAGAAAACCGAATACCTAACAACAGAAAACAAGGATATGAGAAACCTAGAGATAGACGAGGGAAGACAAATAAATGGAACAGATAGATTCAAGTATTTAGGAACCATAATATCGAACCAGGGAACAACAGAAGAAGATATAAACAACAGACTGAGACAAACAAGAAACTGTATAAGACAACTAAACTCAGTGTTGTGGGATAAGAACATTACGATAAAGACAAAAAAGAGAATATATAACACCCTGACAAGAAGTATCCTGACATATGGGTCCGAAAACTGGACAATAAACAAGAGAAATAGAGGTAGAATAAGAGCAGTAGAAATGGAGTTCCTGAGGAGAAGCTGTAGACTTACAAAAAGAGACAGAATTGAAAACGCAGAGATTAAGCGGAGAATGGGAGTGCAATCAGACATAATCGACTATATAGAGGAGAAGAGACTATCCTGGTACGGCCACGTCAGAAGAGCGGACAGAGGACGCTGGATAAACAAAATCACAGAATGGAGCCCGATTGGAAGAAGAAAGAGAGGAAGACCCCGAAGGTCATTCAGAGATGAAATCGACGAGGCTATGGAGAAAAGAACCCTGCGAGATGGAGACTGGAATGACAGGGAAAATTGGAGAAAACGGTTGAGTGAAGGAAGACAGTGAAAACTGTGGAAATCCTTAGTAGTAGTATTCAAATCAAAAAGCATTTGATTAGTATATACTACTAATCATGGCATATTTCTCAATTTTTTCCTCTTTTTGCATACGGATTTCCATTCTGCTACTCCTATCTTCCTGAAATTCTCTACTAGCTGGTTCTCCCATCTCATTTTGGGTCTTTTTCGTGGTCTTCCTGTTACTGGTTTCCAATTGGTGATATTCTTGATAACTGCCTCTTCATCTATCCTTTCATGATGGCCCATCCATCTGAGTTTTTGTGCCTTGCTAAATTTGACGATTTCTTCTCCTTTCAAAAGTTCTCTTATTTCTTGTTTCATCAGTTTCCTAAATGTATTAGTTCAGTGGGCCTGCTGTTCTCCGACAATTAAAGAAAATAAAAAATAAATAGTTATAAAAAATATTAGAAAAACACGTGAACAAAAAGTAAATGTTGCAATGATATATTATTTTGACCCTGTTACCAGTGAATCAGATAACCTAGAAAGTAAAAGATTTAGTGCGATATTCCCCTGTCGATTGTATATGATTTGCCATCGTTTTACGGTCCACAGCCGTGATTTCTCCGTAATAAATCCCCGCAACGAGTCATCAGTACCATAATATCAGTAATAAAAAGATCCTCGGGAGCAGAGACTATTGCACAATGGAAAAAACTGCTTTCTTAATACATATGTGTTACGTTCAAGATACGATCTACCTAATTCAAAAAAATTGCATATTGTCATGGTTTGGTGGACATCCTTTCGAATAACAAGACACCTGTACACGAAGCGAAGAGTAGTTTTCAAATCACGTAATCCACTCGAAATCGACAACGATTCTGAAAATAATATTCTTTCATTTTACAATTTCTTGTTAAATAATAATTTTTTTATTTACGTTTATATGGTACTTTTTTATATTTTATATTCATATTTTGCTCAATATTCAGAATCCATCTACCATGTTTTAAGAATTAACGGAATTATTTCATTTACAAAATGATTGTTTAAATTATGTTTAAGAGAGTGGGAAAAACCAATACTTTTTACTGATGATCAGCAAATGATCTAAGGTTCTGAAACCGAGCTACAAAGAACCATCTACAAACTGTATCTAGTAAGAATTTTAATATAAAAATGTCGACTAAAAAACAAAAAATGGCGACGTGAAGGTAAATACCCCACTTAAAAGTCTTTAAGTATAATTTCGAAAGTTAGTGGGTTATATATACTTGATTGACAATCGATTCCAGCTTGCAGTCAAGCTTTTATAGCCAAGAAGGCAAATGAAGATACTCCATATACTACGGTATTAATGTATAAAGGGTATAAAGGTTGATCTTTGTCAGTTCGCCAAATAATGTAAGTAGCCTTGGTATGTAATCCCATATCCTTCATCAATCTATACAGCGTTGTTCTTGAAAAATGTGGTAAATCTTCATCCTCATGTATATACATTAGTAAACAACATAAGACCTACGTTTTTCAAAAAAAAATTCGTGGTTTTCTCAACAGATAGCGCTTCTGGTTTCCTTCGTCGTAGGTTTTATCTCGCGATGTAGACATAGTACAGCTCTTTACCATTTGTTCGTTTCTTTGCTGGTTCAATCCAATAACTTTCTTTTCGTACAGCATACATTGTTGATAGTATCAAGGAGTCCAATAAATAATGAACAACTAACTCTTGGTGGACAGCAAATAGAGAGAGTGACAAAATATAAATATCTGCGAGCTTACATTAACACAGAATTAGATCCAGACCAAGAGATCCGGGTACGAATAGAAATGGCAAGGGCAGCGTTCTTAAAATTCAAACAATTGTTCTGTGACAAAAATCTGAATATTGCGCTGAGACTGAGGTTTGTTGAATGTTACGTCTGGTCGCAACTATTGTACGGGGTAGAAACATGGACACTACAAGCGCAAATAGTTAATGTTGAGAATCCCATGGACTGCTAGGGTCACCAATGAGGAAGTGTTGAGAAGAATGGGTCGAGACAAAAAATTGTTGAGAACGATAAAAGTACGCAAGACTGCATACCTTGGACACATACTAAGAAATAATAAATATAGTCTTCTGCAGGTTATCATGCAGGGTAGAGTCGATGGCAAAAAGGGAATAGGTAGAAAGAGGAAGTCATGGCTGCGAAATATTCGAGACTGGACAAACATGACTGTAGACGAATTATTCCACGTTGCAAAAGACAGAGAAGCTTTTAAAAATGTGGTCGCCAACCTCCGTTAATGGGGACGGCATAGGAAGAAGAAGAAGAAGATACATTGTTCTTTCGGAAATGCCTGTTTCTTCAAATATATGTTTGATTACCGTTGAAAGTGAATGGTTTCTTTGGTTTATTTAATAATTCACCAAATTCATCAACATCTTTTTTCCCCAACGTGTAATACCTTTCTCTACAAATGTTTCACAATATTGTATGGCAAAATAACAAAAATAACACAGTGACAATTGTTGAACAACAATTTAAAAGCATACAATAATGAATACGGACTAACAATTTTCTAAACATGCTTACTTTTAAATTTAATTGTCCTTGTCCTCTCTAACTATTATTCTCTCTAATAAACATTAGGCTGTATAAAGGTAGTTACACTAATAGTAATAATTAAACAGCAATTTAGCTGAAAACAACGCATGCACTTAAATCGTACTACTTATCAGAGTAATTTACTTTAAAAAGCAAAGAAAATTATAAAATGGATATTTAGTTAAATATTAACACAGGCTAATTATAATATTTAAATGCTATATCGTATATGCTGACCATCGGAGTGGCGATCTTCCTCGTGTTCTTTTACCATTTACCTTACCTTCAACCGCCAACCTCTCCATACCTTCCATTCGTCTGGTAATGTGTCTAAAGTACCTCAATATAGTTTGGTTGATGATTGTGGTAAGCCTAGTATTGATGTCGAGGTCTGACACATAGGTAGCGATAGGAAAGATAAGCGTCCGTACAAGGCGCAGTTTTGTGTTCCTGGTTATGTCCGTATCTTTCCAGATTTTAGTAAGTTTGACCGTTGCTGATCTGGCCATTGTAAGGCGTCGACGTATCTCTTCTTCGCATCCACCATTGTTTGTGATAACAGAACCTAAGTAATTGAAACGGCTTACCACTTCAAACCCCGCTACGTTTCGTATTTCCGGCTGGTTATTTCTAATTCGATCGATTATCATTGTCTTGGTCTTCTGTACATTAATTTTAAGTCCATATTCACGACTAATAGTATCTAGTCTGTTCATGATGTTTTCAAGGTCATTTGTTGATGATGCTAGTACTAAAGTGTCGTCAGCATAGCGGAGATTGCTGATTTTTCGGCCTCCGACTGATATTCCTCTTTGCCATCCGTCGAATACAACGCACATGATGTGTTCGCTATATATATTGAATAGCGTGGGAGAGATAATACATCCCTGACGAACACCCGCTTTTAGTTTAAAATTATCGGAGTATATATTGTTGACTCTTACGTTTGCTGTGTTGTTGATATACAGTTGTTTCAGTAGGTATATTAGATGTTCGGGGGTACCCATTTCTCTCAGTATTCCCCACATTTTATGCCACTTTACATCCAACGCTTTCGAGTAGTCGACGAAGCACAAATATGTTTCTAGATTTTTCTATAATTTGTCTGAGATTGAGAATTTGTTCTAGTATGCCTCTTCCCGGGACAAATCCACATTGTTCTTGTGGGATCTGTGGTAGAAGTATTGATTTTAATCTCTCGTTAATTATAGTTAGCAGAACTTTACTTGCGTGGGAGATCAGGGCTATTATAGTGCGGTAGTTATTACAGTCAGTTGGTGAGCCTTTCGTATAAATGGGTATGAAAGTGAGTTTACACCAATCATCTGGCCATTGTCCTGTGTTCCAGATTTCATTACACAGTTTGAACATTACTTCAATTCCTATGTCTCCCATTTCTTTAAGTGCTTCCGCCGTGATTCCGTCTTCTCCTTGAGATTTTCCAGTTTTTAATTTTTTGATTGCGGTTTCTATTTCCCATTTTAAAATATGTGGTTTCTTTTCGTCATTTATTTCTTCTGGATTGACGTCTTAATGGTCACTATGAAACAACATTTCACAATATTGTTTCCATGTCGCTGCTATGCCCTCTGGATTGGTGATGATCGTTCCCAAGTTATCATTAATTATCTGCGTTTGTGGTTTGAACTCTTTAGTTAAGTATTTTACTTTGGCAAACAGTTCTCTAGATTCTTGACGGTCGGCGTGTTCTTGTAGTTTTTTGCATATTTCTTTAATATGATTATTTTTGTCTCTTCTACTTGATGATTTTATGCGTATTACATTTGCTATCTTGTTTTCAGTTTCTGTTGGATTTAAAGCATTGTTTCTAATGTTTCTTCGTTCTTTTACTAGGTTCAGTGTCTCAGTCATCCAGTGTTTTTTTTTTCTTGGGGTTTCTTTGGTGTTTGTAATATTTATCGCCAGTAATGTTTGGTGTGTTACTATGTCTTAGTGTTTCCAGGCTCTTCAGGCTAACCCAAATGCCTTTTGGTAGTCAACGAAGCATATAATCATAGGTACTTGAAATTTTCTAGACTTTTCATTGGGTTATCTCAGGTTCAGGATTTGTTCCCGTGTACCTTTCCTTTTACAAACCCCGCTTCTTCCTGGAGTATTTGGTAATGTAGATAGGTTTTTAATCTGTTTTTGATTATATACAACAAATATTTTACTAGCATGTATTATTAGTGACATTGTGAGGTAGTTTTCACATCTGGTAGTAGTTCCTTTTTTGTGTATCAAAATATAAATTGAGGTACACCAATCAGATGGCCATTTTCCTGAATTCCAAGCAGCGACACAGAATGGATGATATGTAATCCCTTGTTACCTAGTAACTGTAGTATTTCACCTGGTATTGAATCAATGCCTGGAGATTTATTTCTCTTTAGTGATTGAATTGCATCTTTGATTTCAGCGAATAAGACAGTAGGTTCTCTAGCGTATTCAGATCACCATTGATGTTCTGCTGATACCTCGTTATTATGATATAGTTCGCCACAATAGTTTCGCCATGTTTTCAATATTTCATCGGTATCGGCCTTTAGAGTACCTTCCTTATCTATTACAGACCACGTTTGGGATTTAAATTCTCTGGTAAGGAGTTTGATCTGAAATAAATCCCTCGGATCATTTCGACAGCCATGTTCCTCTATCTCTCTGCATATTCGAGAGATATAATCAGCTTTGTCTTTGCGGCACGGTTATCTGATTTCTTTCGATAGCGCTCTGTATTCATCGTTTTTTCTTATTTAGGTCATTCCTAATACTTGACAATAATGTGTGTATGATGATATTTAAGTATTAGTATATTTAAAAAAAAACGGGTGTGGCAGTCCAGTGGGACTGCCGGTGGAAGTTACACTACTATACACGCATTCGCCGTTACAAATTTATTTGGGAGTCAATCTGCACAATACTATAGGTAGGACATAGCAGAAAGAGAAACAGAATTAATAACAACTTACTAACAATTAATAAACAACTTTTGACCTGTAATAGGAGTATAGTAAATGAAGGATTGAATCAATATTTTGATGAAAATGTATATTTTTATTTTCATATATGTATGAAAGGAGTTAAATGCAAAAATTTTTTTACACATACTCTGCAGTAAAATTCATTGTTTATTTTATTATTAATATAATAATACAATACAAATTAAAATGCAATATTCATAAGTATTTAAAAATGACAATAATATACATAAAAAAATACACTACAATACAGTGCAACATAATTCAATATAATAATACAACACAAATTAAAACGCAATATTCATAAGTATTTAAAAATGACAATAATATACATAACTTTTCTACTTACGCATATATGTTTAATTTACCATGTAATAATATTAATAAAAAAGTCCTCCCCGACTGGAAATCGAACCCCGGTCTCCCGCGTGACAGGCGGGGATACTGACTACTATACTGCCGAAGACATGACACAAACCTATTTCAAAATTGACAGTTGTGGATCATACAGTGATTTATTGAGATTATTATTTTGAAATACAAAAGACTAATATAATTATGAACATTTAATAAATAATACAAAACATATCACATAAATAATAATATGTATTAATAAATATTTTATTATATATATATATATATATATATATATATATATAATATTATTATAATATTGGAGATACAGATGGGCGATGGACAAAGAGGTTATTGGAATGGAGGCCAAGGGAAGACAAGAGAAGCGTCGGTCGACCACCTACAAGATGGACTGACGATTTAAGAAGACTCAATAAAAACTGGATAAGAGCGGCGCAAGATAGACGGGGTTGGAAACATGAGGAAGAGGCCTATGTTCAGCAGTGGACTCTTCAGGCTGGATGATGATGATGATGATATATCTTTATATAATATATATAATATTAAATTATATATACAAAAGGAACATTTTTATATTCGAGAGAGGAAGAGAGAGAAAATATATCTTCTGTCTCTCTCTTACTCGTTATCTTACATATGTAATGATTTCACAGATTCACTCCCATACAAATTTCCAACGTGGAGCGCGCTTATAGAAGTATAACTTCAAAAATACGTTTTTTTTATTTATTATGTTCTTCTAGTATTATTTTTGTCACGATTATTGGTCTATTTGAATTGTAGTACATAGCCATTACAAAACAACAACGCAGGTGTCTGCGTTTAACTAGAAAAAATTAGGTTAACAACACGGATTAAATGTGAGAGAGTCAAATTTAATGTGCACAATTGAAATAATTGTAATAAAAAAGTTTATTGTTTTACATAATAAGTTCTCACCGGAGTTCTCAGTGCACACAAAGAGAAACAGTTTGTTTAAAAGTTCTTGAAGGTTTCAGGTAGTTCAGATTCGAGATTAAAATATGCTGTAACACAATATATACTGTGGTTAAAATATAAGAATCTCTCTCTCTTCAATCCTGACCCCCGGAGGGAGTGTAATGGTCATCGTGATATCGTGTATTGTCCTTTTCCAAAGTTTTCTGTCTTTGGTCATTTCTTTTATCTTATGCATAGGTCTTTTGCTATTCCTGTAATTTGATCGATCTCGAAAATCACCGTATATTAAGGTTAGCTCTTTATTTAGAATATTGGTAATTTTTGTTTCCAATATTCAGTAGAATTCCTCGACTGTTATGTGCTGTCCTCGACTGTCATCTATTATACTGGTTGGAACTATTCTATCGCTCACCAGTTTTAAATTCAACGACAGACTTTTGGAATCTTGGTGAGACCAGAATAGCAACACCTGTATAATTCTAGGTCTCACTTCCAGAGAAGTGAACATAATGGCATTATGTGTCCTAAAATAGCTCTCTTCTAATCAATGCGTTAAAGCTAGTCCAGAGATTTCAATGTTACACCTTGTCAGTTCTCTTTCAATACTTGACAGCTTATCTGTAATTGTCTTTAGCCCTTGTACGTTCCATTTACCAACATTAATTTATTTTCTGAGTTTTCATTTCTGTGGACCAGTAGCTGAATATTTTTTCTATCGCTTATCTTATCTTCCAGAACTTTAAATCTGAAATCCAAACCAGTTTGCAGAAGAAACTCCCGTAGGGTGATAGGGCCAAAAGTTAGGATGTCCTTTACTTCGTCTGCAGCCTCTTTAATAGCACTGAAATCTACATCTGCTGTCAAATCAGCGGATGCAGGCTCAACTAAGGGATCCACTTGTTTGTGATTCTTAAATACTCTAAATGAATCTGTTATAAATCACCTAAATAAATTATCCTGAAATGTAAATGGAATATAAGGAAGGCTAATTGGTCTGTGTATGAAATCATCAGAGAAATATAATTTCTTCAGGTGGTTTGGCGTTAATTTGGGTTTATGGTAATTTTAGATGTGCAACAGATTCATTTAGAGCATTTAAGAATCACAAACAAGTGGATCAATTAGTTCAGCCTGGATCTGCTGATTTGATAGCAGAGGTAGGTTTCAGTGCTGTTAAAGAGGTTGTAGACGAAGTAAAGGACATCCTAACTTTTGGCCTTATCACCCAACGGGAGTTTCTTCTGCAAACTGGTTTGGATTTCAGATTTAAAGTTCTGGAAGATAAGATAAGCGATAGAAAAAATATAATCTATTTAAACGAATGTTATAAAACGTTAATCGACGGTAGCTGAATTTCTACACGATGCTTGATCACTAACATTCGCGTGGCCCGTGGCCAATTGTGTACTCCTTGACCCGGACTCAAGGTAGCGCCGGTCGTCACCCGGACTGTTTGACAACATCCTAGGTTCTCTTAGACATCACGCATAACTTTCTTGGGAATGATTATGCAATTGATTCTCCTGCCCTATTGCATCGCAGTAGCACAACCATTCCGCTGAAGAATATGGTATCAATAATAGTGTAATCTAATCCTTATACTTTTGTCATCTTACTTTCCTTATTTGAATTATGGTAGCAGAAATGGGGAAGAGGAAAAAAGAGCAAAATGGTGAAACAAAGATATCAAATGTAATGAGGAAAAAAGCACAGAAAAAAAATTTATCTTCTTCTTCTTCTCCTTTTTATGTAGACATGACTCTGTCTGCTTTTCAATGTACCTCCAGTAAGTTGTCGTTCCATCGTTTTCGTGGTCCTCCTACTGATCGTCTTCCTATTGGGGAACCGTCTCTTGTCGTCTTTACAACTCTGTTGTCCTTTGGCTTATATGATCGTTCCATTCTACTCTTCTATTTCTTACCCAGTTTTTGATGTTCTCCACCTTGCATCTACGTCGTATATCTGTACTTCTAGCTCTGTCCCAAGATGTCTTGCCATCAATTTTGTGTTTTCATCTCTGCTGTTTCTTCTTTTTCTCCTGTCTGTGCCAGGTCGTGTTTCTGTCGCATATATCATTATTAGACTGATGACTGCTTTGTAAATTCTGCCTTTCGTTTCTTTTCCGATATTTTTATTTCTTCATATTGCTTCTTTCAGGCAGCCTGCGGCACTGTTCGCTCTATTCAATTATTCTTCCACTTCAGTTTCGAGAATTCCGTAGCTAGATAATGTGATGCATAGATATTCAAACTCCATCACTTGTTCTATTATCTGACCTTGTTTAAGTTGTTTTTCTCCCATTTGGTATCTTACTTTTTTTATTTCATCCATAATCAGGTTGAACAATAAAGGACTTAGGGACTCTCTCTGTCTTATCCCATTGCCAGCTTCAATAGGGTCGGTTAGTTCTTCTTCCACTTTTACTTTTATTCTGTTGTTTTGGTAAATATTTTCGATCGTTTTGATTATTCCTAGAGGTATCTCTCTTACGTACAATAAGTGAATAGCGTCCTTTAATTTTACCCAGTCAAATGCCTTCTTAAGGTCCACGAAACATAGATATGCCGAATGTTCCCGACCTGAAATCTTGTTTTTCTTCTGCTAGTATTATAATTTCATTCAGGTTATTTGTTATCACTTTGGTTGTTAATTTTAGTGCTAGGTTCAATAAATTAATTCCACTCCAATTTTCCGGGATCGATTGGTTTCTGTTTTTGAAGAGAGGTATTAGGATGATTGATCTCCATTCTTGAGGAATTCTGTTTTGTTCTATTATTTTTTTGGATTAGTTTTAATAGTTAATAACAATAGTTGTTTGGTCAGATCTGGTCCTCCATACTTTAGGAGTTTCCTCTCTAAACGATGGTGTTTTCTTTTAGGATATGTTAGTGTTTGTTACTTTCCTCTCTCGAAGTGGTTCTGTTGCTGCGTTAATTATGTTGTTTTTGAGTTTTTCCCAGCTTTCCTCGATGTTATCGTGATATAATATTTTATTCTCAGCGATCTTCTCTAATATTCTTTTGCTGTATAAGTATTAGAAAAAAAAATATGAATACAAATATAGAACAGGACAAAATACAATTAAAAAACTGCTAAGAAAGGCGAAGAAAAAAGGTTGAAAACCATTCGAAGAGGAATTAAACTCGGAATATAAGATTAATAATAAGGCTCATATTACAATGAGAACAGAAGGCCCTAATATTTTTTATCTCGATGAAACATAAATCAATAAATGACATTTTATAAGAAAAGTATTGCAAGATAATTAGATTATACTCTCAAGTGATTAGAGAAAGATTGTATATCTCAAGTGTTTCATTATACGTACATCTAATGTATAAATATTAAAAAGACGGGAAGACATAAGTGAAACTTGTGGTAGGCCGTTTTGCTGGTTTCTGAAATTACCAGACTTTCCATTGAGATGTATTTGGAAATGTCTGTCATTTAAAATTTGGTTTATCAATTTATTAAATAAACGGCAAGGTACCATCATATTTTAAACAAAGGACCTTCCCTCCACACTGTATCATAAGCGCAGGTCTATGAAAGCTGCTACTAATTCTTTTGAAATCTATTCTCTCCCTGAAAGGGAGAGCTTTGTACTTGGCTTTGCAAAGTGAAATTTCGTCAGGATTATCCTCTCAAAAATCTTGTAGCAGACGCATAAAATATGGAACTATAACTCTTAAATAATTCAAGGTCTTTCCCA
Source organism: Diabrotica undecimpunctata (assembly GCF_040954645.1). NCBI lineage: Eukaryota > Metazoa > Arthropoda > Insecta > Coleoptera > Chrysomelidae > Diabrotica > Diabrotica undecimpunctata. The sequence continues at coordinate 4,469,450 of NC_092804.1, forward strand.
GGTTTTAATATTGTAATAATCTTGCTTTGTTTAAAGGAGTTTGGAAACGTTTGCCTAGTCATTATTTGATTGTATAATTCAAAATGCAATTTACGGGTATTCAGATTTATAGTGTTTTAAGAGTATAAAGTCAAGAAAGCAAAGAAAACTAATAAAATGTTTTCATCAGACTTAATTTCATAGATAAATCTGCGAAAAATCGACCTAACTAATTCTCACCGAATAAGGCCTGTCCAAATCGAATCAATAGAAACTCGTAGCTAATCGATAAATTGATAAAAATAATCAAACTGATTAAAGTACCGTTGTACAATTACAATCACATAATTTCTTGGTAAGTGACATTTGCTATTATAAGCCAAACGCTGTTATTGAATGCTATTAATAAAATATCACATATCATTGAGCAAGGTAGACGCGGTGTATTATAAATGCCAATCATGAAATTGGCTAGTGCATTATTTATTATGCGGAAAGAGACGAAATGGATCCGTCGTGGAAAGTTTGACCTATAAAGGTGGGAAAATTTACGAAGATGAGTCAGACGAAAAACTTAAATGAGATTTAATTAACACAAATGTATGATATTGTTGATGAAAAATCATAAAAACGTAATAGTTTTAACTTTTCAGTAGACGCAGTTTAATTGTGTGTATCAATAGTCGCCCAAAATTTCAATAAAACAATCTATTGTTTGTAGTTTTTTTTAACATTATTTGTTAGTTAGAAATTGAGAAATTTATTTCTCTGTATAGTTTAAATCGCTTTGCAACTTTAAATACAACTTTAACTAGATGTTGATTTAGTAGTAACTGCCAAATAGGTAGTTTGTTGCCATATTTTTGATTCAGATTTCCTTCTGTTAGGTTTTGGTTATCCATGACTATCATTTGCTCAGTTCAGGAGCGTTTGAAGGCATACACTCTTCAGTGTTTATATGATTTTCAAATTAGATTGAAAGATTATTTTTGGATAAAAAATTTTTATCCAAATATAATAATATCCTTAAAATAAAGGAGATCACAAATCTCTAACTATTTTTTATGTTAATGTTATATACTTGGCAACACAGGTAGGCAACACCGCTCACGGACACAAGGGAATGAAGTTAGTCAGTTATTGGGCAATAAAGGTTAATGATATAAAACCACGTTGTATTATTAATTATTACCTTATTTAAGTAAGAAATACCAAATACACAACAATTGGCGACGAGGATGGGATACATATGATGGTAATAACAACTACTACAGAGATTATTACGACTACTACCATTGCTACTTCAACTTCAAGTACAGTTATTTACATTATTATTATACTACATCCCCAATTATGTCTACACAAGTATCTACATTTCAATTTTCCGTTGAATCTTTCAACCAGTCTGCCACCAAATGGTCCAGGTGGGTAAAGAGGCTGGAAGGTGCTTACAAGGTATTTAAAATTCCAGACGAAATGAGATTACCTTATCTACTACACTACATGGGTTCTGAGGCCTACGACACCCTATGCGACAAGTTAGCCCCAGAAGTCCCGGAAGACAAGTCATACGACGACATTGTCAATTTAATGGATAATTTTTACAACCCTGCACCCCTGGAAATTGCAGAAATCTTCAGATTCCAATCAAAAAGGCAAGCCGAAGGAGAAACAATACAAGAATACCTTCATTCACTACAAAAGTTGTCAATTAACTGCAATTTCTCTACATATCTTAAAAGTGCTATAAGAAACCAATTTGTTTTTGGCCTACGATCGAAAAGAATACAAGCTAGACTTCTAGAATCAAAAGGACTGGACCTAGATAGAGCCGTTGAGATTGCCACAAGCATGGAGGCATCAGAAAAGGACAGTAACCAATTTTTTCATAATCAAAATTATAATAATTCTAGTGTCAATATATTAAATACAAAAGCAAGGAGTGCAAATAATAATAGGATGCAATTTCAGAATAACTCTGCTGCAAATTCTTCAAACACAAATAGTAATGTATGTTATAGATGTGGAGATCCTTCACATTTAGCAAATTCTTGTTCAAAAAAACATTTAACTTGTAATTTTTGTAAAAAAGTTGGACACATTCAAAAAGTTTGTTTAAAATCAAAAAATGTTAGGTCTAACCAAGTAACTTCAGTTTGCTCAGTTCAAGAAATTTTTAAGATTAGTACTGTAAATTCAAAAGACAAATTTTTTATAAACTTAAGAGTAAACAACAATATTTTAAAATATGAAATTGATTCAGGTGCTGCTGTTACCATTGTAAACAAAAATGTATTTGACACATATTTTTCTACACTACAATTACAGAAATCTGATGTAAAATTAACTACATACTGTAAAAATCATTTAAATGATTTAGGGTTAACTCCAGTGGAGGTTGAGCACCAGGGAATAAGGCAAATGTTAAAGTTGTACGTGGTGGATGGTGAGGGTCAATCACTAGTTGGAAGAGAATGGATACGTGCCCTTGGAATTAAACTACATGAGGTAAATACAATATCACATGAGAACTCTAAAGTCTCAAGTTAATTAGATAAATACAAACATTTGTTTGAAAAGTGAATTGGTGAAATTATAGGTTTAGAAGCTGAAATTCATTTAAAACCTGGTAGTATAGCAAGGTTTCATAAGGCTCGCCCAGTTGCTTTTGCATTACGTCCTAAAGTGGAAGCTGAGTTAGAGTCGTTAGTTGATCAGGGTATTTTACAAAAAGTAGAATTTTCAGATTGGGCAACCCCAATTGTCCCAGTTGTCAAACACAATGGGGACATACGCATTTGTGGGGATTTTAAAATTACTTTAAATCCCTGTATTGAAGTGGACGAATATCCTTTACCTACCCCTGATGATCTTCTATCTCAGTTAGCAGGGGGCGATAAGTATTCAAAAATAGACATTACAAAAGCTTATTTGCATTTACCTATAAAAAGTGAAATGAAACATTTACTTACACTTAATACTCGAAAAGGTCTGTACCGCCCAAACCGTTTAATGTTCGGTATTGCAAGTGCTCCTGCCAAATGGCAACGTTTAAAGACTTGAACAAGTGTTACAAAAATTATCTGAACATAATTTAAATATAAATTTAGACAAAAGTGAATTTTTAAAAGACGAAATTGAATACTGCGGATACAAAATAAATAAATTTGGTATTACTAGTAGCTCAGATAAAGTAGATGCAATTGTAAATGCTCCAATACCAGAAAATAAAACTCAAGTCCGAAGTTTTTGTGGGTTAGTTAATTATTACAGACGTTTTTTACAACATACCTCTACAATATTAAAACCTTTCACAAATCTACTTAAAAATCATGTTGAATTTGAATGGTCCCGAGATTGTCAAATGGCATTTGATAAAGCCAAAAGGCTTATTTCTTCTAAAAATGTTTTGTGTCACTACGACCCAAATTTGCCATTAGTCCTTGCAACTGATGCATCCCCTTATGGTGTTGGTGCAGTACTGTCTCATATTTTTCCAGACGGTACAGAAAGACCGATACAATTTGCTTCTCAAATGTTAACCCTTACACAGCAAAAGTACTCTCAAATAGATAAAGAGGCATACAGCATTATTTTTGGTGTGAAAAAGTTCTTCAATTACCTATATGCTAGAAATTTTATTTTATACACTGATCATAAACCTTTAGTTCAGATTTTTGCACCAGATAAAAGTCTACCAGTTTTAAGTGCTACAAGAATGCAGCATTATGCAATTTTCTTACAAGGTCTAAAGTATGATATTCGATACAAAAATACAGATTCTCATTTTAATGCAGATGCTCTTTCACGTTTACCTATTAAAAATGAACAAAATTATACTCATGATGAACCAGACATATTCGAACTTAATCAGATTGAAAATTTACCTACAGATGTTAACAGTTTATCTTTTCATACCAAAAATTTTGTTTTCACTACAGTCTGGAGTCATAATGAGAGGACAACGAGTTTTAATACCTATGAAATTAAGAAATAAAATTCTGCAGGAATTACACACTGCGCATTTTGGTATGGTGAGAATGAAGTCTTTAGCCCGGAGTTACTGCTGGTGGCCTTTCATAGACAAGGATATTGAATCTTTATGTAAAAATTGTTTTCATTGCAACAAGCACAAAAACAATCCTGTTAAGGACAATTCCCACATCTGGGAAACACCTAAATTTTGCTTTGAAAGAGTACATGCTGACTATGCTGGACCTTTTAACGGAGGCTATTACTTCATTTTAGTCGATTCTTTTAGTAAGTGGCCTGAAATACATTTCACGAAAGACACTACTACAAAAACTACAATCGAAATTTGTAGAAAAATCTTCACTACTTTCGGAATACCCACAGTATTTGTTACTGATAATGGTAGACAATTTGATTCTCATGAATTTAGAGAATTTATGAAGAATAATGGTATCACGCATAAATTTACTGCACCCTATCACCCAGCCACGAATGGCCAGGGGGAGAGATATGTCCAAACACTAAAAAATTGTCTGCGAGCCATGCACAGTGAAGAGAAAGACAGAGAACTTGAATTGTGCAAGTTACTAATGCAGTATCGTAGAACACCTCACACAGTAACTGGCAAAAGCCCGTCTGAACGTATGCTAGGAAGGCAGATTAGAAATAGATTAGATTTACTTAAACCTGTTACTCATGACAAAAATGCTTACACAGACCAGAGTCTTAGAAATGTTGCTATAGATACCAGAGTCTCAGTGCGAGATTACTTTAATGCCAAATGGCAATTTGGCAAGGTTATACTAAGGTTAGGATTATTACATTATTTAGTTGAGGTAGGATGTGGAGACGTCATATTGACCAAATTAGAGTAATTGGGCAGGATACACCTATAGAATATAACCCAACTTGTTTCATTCCTGATACAGTTACACATAGTATAGTTCCAAGGGAGGTATCTGTCCCTGAACCCAATTCCGTTTCACCACCTACAAATGTACAAGAACTTCTAAATGATACAATAGAGCCAACAGTACCTGAGGCTCACACTGAAGCTAAACCAGTGTTAAGACGTTCAAGTAGAGTATGTAAACCTGTTCAGAGGATGAATTTGTAAGTACCTACATCTTTATTTCAATCTGTATTTATGAATTTTGGTCAAGAGAGGAGGTGTTATATACTTGGCAACACAGGTAGGCAACACCGCTCACGGACACAAGGGAATGAAGTTAGTCAGTTATTGGGCAATAAAGGTTAATGATATAAAACCACGTTGTATTATTAATTATTACCTTATTTAAGTAAGAAATACCAAATACACAACAGTAAACATGAAAGTTTATAACTAATAAGCAGAGACTGACATAGTCACTGCTAAAAAATATACTATGTTCAAGACACCAAAACCTGTGTACATTGTGGGAACTACAATGATCTTTGTATAACCGATACTTTTCAAAATATTTAAATCTTGAGACAAATATTTTTTTCAGTATGCGATCTTGAATAATAGCTTACATACGAAGGAAAACTTTTAATCTTCTTCTTTCATGCAAAAGATCGCTAGTGTTATTTATGCCTGTCCAGTTCTTTATGTTCCGTAGCCACGACATTTGTTTGCGACCTACTCCTCTCTGTCTTCTCTTTGAGTTTTTACCTTTCTTAAGACTTCCTCGTTTCTCGCACTATCTGTCTCACCCTATCTGTCAAACTTTTAATATGGTCTTCTATTATCGTAACTGGTTCGCCAGTGACTTTCTGTTGTTGTTCATGCCTTCCTCTTTGATCTTCAGGGCAGATACCACTTGTACAGTCTCTTTTCTTCTTAGCTAATACTTTTATTTTTCCTGGTTTTATATCGAGAGTATTTAAAAACATAGTACGGCAAACTTTAACTTTTTGTCCCTCATTATTTAGAAAAAAATATATAAACTGTCTTTTGCTTGGCTATCGATTGTATCGAAGTCTTTCAACTTCATTAAAATTCTGAGCAATAAACTGATTTTGAGAATTTACGTCTAGTGCATAAAATTGTTGAAAAATTCTTAGTCTAATATTGTCTGGAAGTATCTCTGCACATTTCTGTTTACATGAGCAAGCAGAATTTAAAAATTTTTCAGGAACAAACTTATTTGATGTGGAAAATAAGGGTTTCCCTTATTTCTTGCATCCCGGCGCTTATTACTCTGCCAACCACTTGGATTTCTTTTTCTCTTCCTTGTTTTCTTTTCTTTTGTCAATGCATTTCTTCCTTTTCCTTTTTTTATGCGAGTATTGGAAGGATTCTCAACTAACTCATCACCAGATGACGATTTATGGGATGGTTCATAAACATCTAAACTATTAGACAAATACAAATTATTGTACACGTCAGCGTCCTCATAATCTTCGTCTGTTTTGGTTTCTAATGATGGTGAATGTAATCCAACGGAGGTAGATGGAGTACTCTCATCATAGGTATTACCTGGTGAAACTTGGTTTGTGGATATGCCTGGAACAAAATTAATAAGTTAATCATACTTTTTTGAAATAAGTTAATCATACTTGTTTAAATATAAACATATAGAGGTTTTTGTATATTTCAGCAGTTAAGTACTAAACCTTAAACAAAGCTATGAAGAGAAGTTGTTATGTACAAAAAAAACGTGTTTTTGTTCCAATAACTCTTCCAACAACCAATTTTCTTTGGCATTTCATATTGCTCATATTTGTCTCTGAATATTTTTGTACGTTCTTTTGTTATTCTTATCTTTTAGTCTTCTCATATCACATTTTATCTTACTATTCTTTTTTGTAACCTTCTTAAAAATAAACTTAAATTTACCAATAACAGGAATATGATCTGACGATACTTCAGATAACTTTTAACTTTTAGGCATCCATTACGGAATCTCTTGTTCACCATTATGTAATCAATTTAATTCTTTATTATGTTTCCTGGTTGATCTTGCGGAAAGACCCAAGTATACAAATATACGTATGTCACGAAATATATGAAAATTGACTTGTAACTCAATTTAGAATGGTTTTTTAAAAGGAAAACATATTTGTTTTAAATATAGAAATTGTAAGTCAGTTTTGCCAAAATATTTGGACTGAAAAATATATTATTACAACTGTAAATGCCTATGACTCTGTTAACTTAAAGAAATAATTAAAAAATTGGACAATATATAATATAGTATTTTCTTTCGACAATGAATCCACAATACACGTGAGCTGCAACACCCACCTTTAAAGCATAAAATAAAAAAATTGTTGGAGTAATTTCGAACCTTTTAGTGTCGATTTGAGCACATCGATAATAGAGTATATAATAAAGTGGATAATGGTACAGGCTTGAAAAGATGTCTCCAGGTAAGTCACAAATTGTAGTTATGACAGATCTTGCAGGTATCGAGGCGTTCTGAAATACAGGTCGGGATATAAACTTTAGCGTGGGAAAAAAAAAGCGATATTGGGCAATGATTCAATAATTTTTTACATAATTTTGATCATCTTTTGGTAAAAACTTAAATATTAAGACTGTGGATATTAGATTAATTTGGTTCAAGTAGCCAAAACATATACCAATATCAACCAATCGCAGGTTCCATGTGGATTCTCTAAGTAAATAAGACCAAGAGTTTCATAATACTGAAGATCACTGGCATCTTTTAAAGCTGTAATAGAAAAACCTAGTTTTGACTTACCCAAAAACAAATATAAAAAAATAACACTGGATGATACATTTAATGATACATTACATTAATGATACATACAAAAATAAATAGACATCCTCTTTTTCCAATTCTTTTTGAAATCCTTTACGAGAAGTATCTTATAATTTTGAAAATCTTTATCAGACCTGATTTCTTGCCACTTTTTATATAGTATTCTGCTCTTTTTTATTTTTGTCTAAACTTCATTTGACCATCACCAGGTCTCTTTACTGTAATTCTTCTTTCCTAGTGTTTTTTAAGTATTTCAATTGCATTATCTCTATAATACCAACCGTAACTAATTATAATATTTGAAATTAGAAAAATTCACTTTAGAAATCATTTTACATTAGCACTTTGAAAAATGTATGATGATTATATGGTGATAATTAAACATACTGAAAGAGAATTAAAACAAAGACTGGACCACTGGAAACAGGTTCTTGAAGAAAAAATCTAGAATTTCGTAGAACGAAAGCAGTATAGACTGTTCTGTGCACAAAGTATCTTTCCATCATCATTATCATTAGTAGGATTATAGCCCTAGTTGAGCGTTGACCTTCCTTACACTGGTTCGCCAGTGATTATGCACCATTATCAACCCTAAGTTGAGATATTCGTGATACTGATAACAGATTTCGTCTGGGAAAATAATTTTTAATATTATTAATAAGTGTCAAAAACATTATAACCCTATAACACTTTTGAAAGTAAATTACAATTCGAACTTATTTTCATGGACATCTCCAAAAGTTGCAGTGTATTGAACGATGCATTAAAGATAACGAATTAGCTGATCAAATAGATTTGAAACTGAACACCACACAACAATCCTTATAATGTCAAAATGTAGCAATATCAGATAAGAAACCTATAGTCAAATCTCATATCAACCAAATCTCATATCAAAGAGTAGAGTTAGAGCAAGAAAGCGATTGTTGATGGACGTGGAGAAGGACTTGAGACAGTTGTAAGTCAGTTAGTGGAGTAATATGGTAAGAAAAGAGGATACTGGACGCGAATTGTCACAGAGAACAAAAGTCACCACTGAAGATGATGATGATCTACAATAGAATTAAATCAGTTTAGAAGAAATAAAAGAAATTAATGTTGCTAGAATAAGAAGCTTAGATCAACCAGTGTTGTTATAGCATTTTTGTACCGCATTGTACAATATTTTTTTATTTATCATTTACTTAATTTCTTTAGAAACGTTTGTGTATCCTGTAGATATTTTACAAACATCTGCGTCATACAATTCGAGAGAACAACAAAAACTATTTAAGTGAATTTATCTGAGAAAAATCTTTTTCAGATAATAAATTAACCTTGATACTTCTGTGTTCTCAAAGAACAGGTTTGAGAAGGTCTCAAACCATATATTGAGTTGATTATTATGGAAACGCTTGTCATTCGAGTCGATGCGACATAATTGGAGTTAAAATATTCTAAGCAAAGAAGGAGGCTACTGCAACGTGGTTCTTGTAGGAAGAATACTGGTTTAAATTACTGGTGAGCAAATAACTATCTCTAAATGCTCAGAATATTTTATCAGTACATTCATTTTTACCAGAGTAGCTATTATTTGAGGCTGTGTAGTTTATTCCTCACTGTGTTCAAGAGTAATTTTTGTGTGAAAGCTGTATTCTATTTACTAAAAACACTCAATGCTATAAGAGGGTAATCCAGCATCCTTTGTTACTGTACCCAAAGTAGATTGTTTCGCTATTTTGAGATTCGGAGCCAAGAGTCAACAATAATTATCAACAACTGCAAGCCATAACTTTTACCAAAAACTGATTTTTACCGTTATCTCTAATGTTTTTCAAGCGTATTATCATTTTCTAATTAAATATCTTCATCTACTCTCCATTCACGCGTGGTGCAGAGAAATTTAATGTATTTGTAACACTACATTCTGTCCTGCAGATTCTAGATAATCATCTCAGTCGACAATACACCATATTTTCAAGTTGAAATAAAATCCTCAGGTGTTTAAATTGTATAGGCGTAAAAAAGGAATAGCTTTATATAGTATGTTATTAGTAGTGTGCCGAAGAAGGCAAAACTAAAGCAGAAAACACCAGTGCTGGACTAGCTAAAATACCGTAGACTCTATCGGAAGAAATTATTCTTTCGATAGAGTTGTTTAACAGAAAGGAAATCAAGGTGGCTAAGAAATTCAGTAAGAATTTTAAAAATTGTTCAGATTATTAATTAATATAACTAGAATTGTTTTATCCTTCGTCTCTGCATATTACTATTATTTATGTGTACGTAAAGGACAAGCAAAAAACAATCAGTTCTTTTTTACCGTAGTCAGTTTTATTGTTTTACATTTTTGATGCCTAATTCCGGTGTATCTTAAAATAAAGGGCAGATTCCATTTTATTCTCTGGTATTTATGTTTTATCTTTTAATTTTCTTGAAAAACCGCAATATGACTTCTATCAAATATTGAGGGTGTCCACTGCTTATGTGTTCTCTCCTAGACTTACCAATTAACATAGCTACATCGCTGCTAGATCTTTATTTTTGATATACTTCACTATTGTTGTGTAATTTTAATCGTCCAAATTATTGGATCCTTCATTTTTTTTGTTTCAGTCACGACGGATATTTTTATTTGTAAATTTTTAGTTCTTCCTTTAATTCTTGGTAATTCACAAAGAAGTGTAGGATGCAAGGATTCACGCGAGATGTTCCGTGCCGCAATTTGATAATCAGCAAATGGGGAGGAAGGGTCTGGAAGACTACGGCCACCTATCCACTCTCACGGTGTCTTACAGAGGGACTTCGACTAGTCCATTTGAAGTACCCTCTGCATATGTTCCGTTTGTTGGCAGAGCACTCAAACTCGGAACGGACTCCCGGGGCTACAGGATACCCTATACAGGAGCCGGAATAAGATTAGCTGTTAATTGAAAATATCCCATATTTATATGTTTCTATACGGCATTTTCAGATTAGTCGGCCGTATTAGTCCACGACTAAGGCCTCCGGTGACATCCTCCCTCTTTTGAAGACTCTATGGCTGGAAAAAAATTTATAAAAAACATATTTATAGCAATAAATAGAATTATTTACATTAGTACGAGAAAAAAAAATTAGAAAAGTTTATGAAATCAATTCCGTAAAAAGTCTGTAATAATTTGTACATAAAACACAACACAGCACAGTAGCTTCCGGTGGTCGTTTTCTTCTTCTGCAGGTACTGTTTTCTGTCACAGCACCCTCTTCTTCGATGACTTCGTCCTCCTCTAGACCATCTTCTTCTTGTAGTTCCTTTTCCTATCGGAGGTTGGCTATTATCACAGCTATCGATACCTTATTGGCGGCTGCTCTGAAAAAATCATCAGGAACCCATAATCATTTGCCAGCCGGTTTTCTGAGTAGGGGGTATACCTGAACCTACGTGGTGTACGTACCACATGCAGTAGGGCAGGGGGTGACTCAATGGCAACTCCGTGGGCCTCAGTAGCTTCTGGGACTGATGGCTTCGGTTACTTCTCGATCTCTGAAACTTCAGCACTGGACAGTGTCATTAACTGCAGAATAGGTCGACGATACAGTTAGCTGCTGGTGTGGATCACCAAATGGGAAGAAAGGACCTGGAAGACTACGGCCACTCATCCATTCCCACGGTGCCTTACAGAGGGACTTCGATCAGTCCATTCGAAGTGCCCTCTGTGTATGTTCCATCTTCAAGAATGAAATAAAACACATTTTTAAAAATGGAAAATCTGCAGCCACGAATTTCAGTTCGATGAACAGGAGAAAAGCCCCGACAACGGACTCGCAGGCTACAGGAGACCCTATATGGGAGCCGGAGCAAGACTAGCCGTTAATTGAAAAGGCCCCATATTTATATGTTTCTTTATGGCATTTTCAGATCAGTCGGCCAATAGTAAAAATCGTAGATAAATCGGGACGGGACACGGGATGGGACAGCAATTTTTGCTGCGGAACGTGACTGGCGCATTGTCTCACGGGACGTCCCGCATGTCCGGCAAAAACTGCATTTTCATTATTATCTGAATGATTTGGCAATTAAAGTTATAGAAGTGGCTGCATTATGTTTGCAATGGAAAAATATCCCAGTAACTAAATATGTATACCATTCAGAATTCATGAAGCAGAATGGACTTTACTAAAAGCAATAGACGGTTTCTTAAAATCCGCAAAAAAATTACTAGGAGGGGAAAAGTATGTCACGCTGCCCAATGTGGCCTTGTACATAAATTTATTACTCCACTATCACGACAAAAAAATATTAAAAATTAATACTGACCAAAACAATGACGAGAAATTCAATTTGAAAAACTCTTTTATAGCAGCAATAAATAAGATTATCAAATACTACAATAAATCAAATTGGGTGTACTGTACAATACCTTTATTCGATTTAAATGATTTTTGTAAATTAAAAAAGAAGTTTGACTTATCGGAATCGACGGTAAGAACAATTATAAAGAACAAAGAAAAAATTCTAAAAGCTGTGAAAAGTGCACAATCTTTAAATTCAACCATCGTTCATAAGCACGTCACGGTATTATCGCCGAGATGAAAACAATGTTAAAGTTAGGGTGTGATAATCAGGTAAATGGGAAAAATTGTTCTATTGATTAGAACACAGTGTGCTCACAAGCTAAGCTGATTTTTTAGTCATTGAAAGAGAATCCTGGGAAAATGGCTAAAGATGAAGAGTTTCAAGCTAGTAACGGTTGGTTCAACCGATTCAAAAGTCTCTGTAATTGGCATAATTCTGCATAGAAATTAAAAGTTATGATAAATGAATGTGGCTACACCAACCAAGCGTCACAAATTTCCTTTTTGAGGACTGGTTTGGTCATCATTTCATACCTGAAGTCGAAAGTTATTGCCCATCTAAACAAACTCTATTGAAAGTGAGTGAGAAAACTTTTACTAGTTTTGACCCACATGTGACAGTTGAATTTTTACCACCTAATACAACCAGCTTACTTCAGCCGATGGATCAAGAAGTCATTAAAACATTCAAAGCTTGTTACATCAGACGATCATTTTCATACTGGCATGAAGTTATACGAAAAACAACAAGCTCTCTGTTAACGACTTTTGGTAACAATTATTCAACGTTTTGGATGTAGTGAAAATCATTGCAAAATCTTGAATTAAATTTTACAAAAAACGTTAAATGACGTCTGGAAAAAACTGTTCTTTGTTTCATCACTGACACTAAGGTAGATATACGCCAGAGCCTGATGAAATTAGTAATATGATTAAAGTTGTTAATATCTAATAAATTTAGAAGTGGATAGCGATTACGTTTAAGAACTGTTGGATTTACACAATCAGGAGCAGTCAATTGAGGAGCTGACAATTGGCAATGACGGTTTGGAAACTTGAATGAAAGCGTTTTGTGGGAGAAAAAAATTGACTCGCCAAACTACTTTATTAGATTTTATGAAGCCTTCTACATCAAAATAACTTCGATTGGTGATTTTATATTTGTATGTCCTAAGATATTATATTAATAAACTTTTTTTCTGTAAATTGCTAGTTTTTTTATCTTCCGGTCACAATTAAAAATAATTTATATACAGACATATACGAAATTATTATCGCTCTATCGCTATACGAAATTATTAATACGGTTATCACTCGGTCCCACATATCGCGTAAGTTTGGAATATTACTGTATTTCTCTAGTAATCGATCCTCGTCATAAATTGGAACTTTTCCATTTATCGGAATGGGCCGTTCCTTGAAAGAGGAAACAGAGACAAAACACATACGTCTTGCCGACGAACTTAATCGATCTTTAGCAGAAGAACGAGAAGACAGAAAGATGGACATCTTATCTTGGTGAAAGACAATCAGAATAAGTTTCCTACCATAGCTCGCTTCGACAGAGATATCCTATCAATTCTAGCTACGTCCATCCCAGCAGGAAGGCTCTTCTTCAGGGTCGACTTGACCACGAGGAAACAAAGAAGCCGGCTCAGCTAGGATTGAGTGGCTGCGATCCTTTGTGTAATTAAAGAATACTTTTGGGTATGACATGGCTTTTCAACAAAAACAAATGAGGCGCCCCATATAACCTATATCTTGTATTCTATGTATCAACTATCCAGAAAGCTTCAACTAACAAAAAACTACAGAGTATTTTGAAAGTAGAAAAATTACACTTATTTTAGATAATGCACCAGAAAAATATAGCACTTAAAAATATTTTTTGTGTATAGCCTACATTCATGTTTGCAGCTTTTTTGAGTCTTTAGCGTGTCGAGCGCTCGAGCTTCTTTTGAGTTGAGGTCTATCTATGCCATTCCTGTTCGTTCGTTAGACCTTATTCGATCCTTGCTCGGTTTCCTTGATCACTGATCAAAGCTTTGTGTTGTTACCATTTTTTAAGTTGAAATTAAACATTCGTCAAAATTTTATAATTACAGTATCAACACCAAACTAATACTTATTCTATGATTATTATTCCCAAAATTTTAATATAACTCCTATGAAGTAGATTTTAAAGTAAAAAACTAAAATTTTAAGTTGTGGGAGAATTCCGGTACCAAATTTAATGTAACGGGTACTGCTTGGAGACCAGATCCGACCCTGTTCCCCACCAGAAATCCACCTGTGTGACCGACTGAGACACCTGAATGGCAGTCGAATAGCGAGAAAAAGATAGAGATGTGGCGACAGTATGTCGGGGAATGCGGCAAATCCTATTTTACCTGTGGCGACTCTTAGAATAATGCCGACACCTACAATCTCGTCTAGAAACGATCACAGTCTCAGAGAAATGGGCATGTTTACTTCAAGTGTTGATATTTGCCGACAATTATTAGTTGCGTAAACCCAAATGTTGTCAAACAATGAGATAATCGAGGTAAAAGTTTCGAGGGTATTGTGAAAAGGTCGGGGAATCTAATAAAAAAGTTGAGATGTGAGAATGGGAATCAAAATTGGGGGTGGTTCCCATTCATTGATCAGATTGATCTATTGATATGGGAATCAGTCAACGACGGGGTTTAAAACGAATCAATTTATAGATTTAAAAATGGAATTTTAGAAGATTTGGAAAAACCACTTCCTAGATATAATAATGATAAAAAATGAATAAAAAATATATATTAAAATAATAAATACTCTTAATTTGAAAAGAAAAAAGAACATATTATCTAAAGGTGTTCCCTATATATATAAATATATTATATAAAATGTTCCCAAAATCTCAATTTGAGACTTCTTCACTTAGTTGTCTCAGGATATTTCTTCTTCTATTTACCACCGAACCCACTTTGAAAAACTTTACCACCAAATCTATGCAGCTGAACGGGTATCGCCCTCTATAGGTTATTATAATCATCACAATAAGATTTACACAATTGAAAACATCCCTAGTCGCCATAATCATATGACATAACATTTGGAGGCTTATTAGATTTTACTTCGATTCCACAAAAAATGGCACCCTCAAGGCCTTTGTTGTAGTCATCATTATTATCTAGCCTTCATTTATTATTTTCACTGCTGGACATAGGCCTCTTTTAAACTACTCCCTTTGTTGTAGTGAAGAGGTTTAATTTGCTATATTAAAACTTCTTGATTTGGCCCTTCTACGTATGTGAACACAGCCATCGAGCCAACGACCTTGATCGTGGACTCTCTCTCCAGGAAATTTGCCCATTTGGAAAAATAAACTTTGCTTTCCTCTACAGCTGGTCGTCCGAAGGGTCTGGCCACCGATCCCGCGTTTGTCGATACTAAACCTCAATCATCAAGAATGATGATCCTCTATAATTTTGGTTTGAAAAAGGAAAGCATATGTAAAGATGCAGCATTTAAATAATCGTAGTTCCCACATGCCCCGTGTATATTTTTTAGAGCTTTTTTGGTATATTTTTTGTGAATAAACATTTTATTTCTGAGAATAAATTTTTCTGGCGTGTAGTTGGGAAACTTGCAACTTTTACTTCTAGCTTATTGGCGGTGTTAGTGGCTGGAATTATGCCAATGTTTTCAATGATATGTGGACAATAAGATATTAGACAGAACCGAACAAGAACTACAAAATCTCCTTAAACATATTAGTAAATGAAAAATTAATTGAACAAGTTGAAAATAAAATAAAATATCTTATAGAACGATGAGACCTTAGGTTGAGACCTCAGTCTCGTTATTTCTTTCAGTCCTTTTCCTCTTTGTTCCTCCAGCTTTCATTATACATGCAAAATTATAAAATATTTATAGAAAAAATCAATAAATGTATTATCGATAATTTTTTTTGACACATTAAAAGTTATTTCGCCAATTATGTAATTTTACCAACTCCTTCGCCAAATATTTAAATTTGAAAGTTTTAGCATGGAAAAAGTCTTTGTAGTAACATACAAGGAAAATAACAATACCATATATAAAACGATTATCAGAAAAACTTAAAAGGATAGGAAATAAATACATTTCAACAACATTAAAAACAATAAACACATTGAGATCTATTTTGTCTAAAACTAAATCTAACAATGAACAAGAAAGGACAAAGAATTGTATTTATAAAATACCTTGTGAATGCGATAAGTTATATTTAGGTGAAACATCAAGACCATTTAATGTTAGAGTAAGTGAACATTAATCTTATATTAAAAATAGAGAATTTGATAGATCTAAAATATGTAAACAAGCATGGGATAATGAACATACGGTTTAATGATACAACAGATGAACAACAGATAATAAAAAGAGGAGAATCAAAGAAGCAGCTCTAATTAAGTATGCTAAATAAGACCAATTGCGTCGAAAATTCCTCGGCAGAATGCAGTAGGATCTGGATACCCATATTAAAAGAGAAAATCAATAAAAAAAAATACCACTACTAGTAAGTTAATAACATATCGAGGATATATCGTTTATACTTTTAAATAACACATATAAAATCAGGGTTTGGTGTTTATTGAGAGTAAACTAAATGTAAGACCAAATGCTTACTTACCATGTCGGGATAATATTATGAGGTTTTTTTCGTGGTTTTTTCCTCATGATTAACTATGGAATCACTAAGAGCAGAATTTTACTGTAATCGTTGCATGTGGTTGTCTTTTTAAAGACGAATCACATGCTATGATTTTTCTGCCGGGTATTCTCAAGTTAAAGTTGATTTCGTGTAATCGAACGAACAATCTTACAATAAAGTCGTCCCAGGAACGCAACTCAACAATATTGACAATATCATTTTAAAGTCGTCTACTTTAAAATGTTGAATTGTAAATATGGATCAGTCAGATAAAATTGAATTATTAGAAGAATTTTTGACCAAGTAACAAAAAACAAAATTTGTTGTAATGTTTTGTATTTTGAGAACGATTTCCGAAGTGGAAATCGAAACATCAAAAATAAACTTGTTTTAAAACTTAAATTGTGGCTTATTCCCAGTAATTTCATGGATAGCTTTAGACTATACATTTTAAAATAAAACATTTGCTTGTAATTTTGAAGCTAGACCGTATTTCGTTGCTCAACTATCTTTATTAAAAAGAAAAATTAATTTCTGTTCTGAATATCGCCATGATGGACATCTTGTTCAACAATTATCAACGAGATAGATCCGCAGATAAATCGGCCGCACATCTCGTGTAAAGTATTAAAAATGGTTTTGCTGGTAGTTGAGTGTTGGATTGAATAAACAACTGAATAAAACATCCTGTTCCTTGATTGGCTTTATAATGTTATCTTGTAGACTATCATCGTATACGCGGAGCGGATAAATAAGAAACCGTGGTAGGTGGTCATTGGTAAGTATTATTTATGGTTGCAAGTCAGTTTTTTATTATAGGTTTATGATCTTGGCTCGACATCGGTATTGATTTCAATGAATGTACATGGTGTAACTGATCAAATTATTTGTTGCTGCTATAATTTAAGTGAATGCAAATCAAATGCTTCCAAATTAATTTATTATTGTTTAAAATATTATTTGTAAACAATTTTTTTGCAGAAATACTGATTAATTGTCCATCTTACTTGTCCAAAAAATACACGTGAAATATGAAGAAATTGTACTCAACCACAACCCAATACCAAAATAGGGAGCACAATTCACATTAATGTCATTAAACATATTGCAAACTAAGGTAACATTATGTCTTACAATATTTGACGGAATAACTATTTTGTAATTTAAATTGGGAGCTAGTTTAATTAATAAATTAGCTTCAAGTTTATAAAAATGTCTGATATCCAAAAAAATTGCTTTGGTAATTTTATTGTGGAAATGATATTCAGGCATTATAAAAGTTTTCATATAGTTCCCTAAATGTATCTAATTATTTCTTATATTTTTTAGTAAGTGCACTGTATTAAAGATCAAACAGTAGCCAGACATGGCGACAGGTTGAACAGTGGTAGCTGGCTGTTCCAAAACTGATAATGCAGCGAGAATGATAGCCTCAGAAACGGCACATATACAGCGGTGCAGAAGGCAATGGGAAACCATTGCACTATTTTCCCAAGAGAATTTCTTCCCATAACGATGACAATTTCAGTAAATGAAGATGGGATGTGTAGCGACCCGACTCACGCTTGACGTCATCTCGGTTCCGGGTCGGATGGTGTGAAATATGCTACCGGCTGCAAAAGTATGAGGGACCAGGCACCTGGCAGAAATTGCGCGACCGAATCCAAACTTTCACTAAATTTAAGAAAATGTCAGAGAATTGGTACATGGAACGTCCAACGATTGATCAAAAATCCTGGAAAGTTACACATAATTGAAAAAGAAATACCAGATCATAATCTTTCGATACTGAGACTCTCCGAAACTCACTGGAGAGGTAAAGGGTATTTTAAAACAACTGCTGGCAACGTCCTCTATTTTTCAGGCCCAGATAACACAAGTAATAATTGTACCCTCTAAAATGAACGATTGCGTAATTGGATATAATACTGTTGATGACAGGATAATATCCATTAATATGAGAATATATACCAATACCTTACACCTTGTCCAGATATACGCTCGTACAACAGCTGCACAAGAAGAAGACATCAACAGGTTCTATGGTCGTCTAGAAGAAACTGTTAGCGCTATTCCGAATCGTGAACTAATCATAATTTTAGGAGACTTTAACGCCAAAGTAGGGTCATCTAATGAAAATATTGAAGGAGTGCTGGGCAAAAATGGACTGGGACAGAGAAATGAGAATGGCGACCGTCTAATCGAGTTCTGTGAATAACAGCATCTTACAATTACAAACACGTTCTATCAACATCATCCACGGAGATCATACACAGAGAATTTACATCTCAAACTTGGTCTGTAATAGATAAGGAATGTAATCTAAAGACCGATACTGACGAAATATTGGAAACATGGCGAAACTACTGTGACGAGATATATAAAAATAAGGAGGTAGGAGCAGAAAATCAATGGCCCTCGGACTACCCTAAAGAATGAAATTAAATTGCTAAAAAGAAATAAATCCCCAGACATTGATTCAATACCAGGTGAAATACTACAGTTACTAGGTAACAAAGGATTACATATCATCCATTCTATCTGTATCGCTGTTTGAAATTCAGGAAAATGACCATCTGATTGGTGTACCTCAATTTATATCCCGCAGCAGCAAAAAAGGAACTACTACCAGATGTGAAAATTACCGCACACTGTCACTAATAATACATGCTATCAAAATCTTGTTGCATATAATCAAAAACAGGTTAAAAACCTATCTACATTACCAAATACTCCAGGAACAAGCGGGGTTTGTAAAGGGTAAAGGTACACGGTAACAAATCTTGAACCTTAGACAACTCAATGAAAAGTCTAGAGAATTTCAAGTACCTATGATTATATGCTGCTTCCTTGACTACCAAAAGGCATTTGATTGTGTAAGCTGGATAAATCTGTGGTCCATTTTAATAAAAATGGGTACACCAATGCACCTAATGACAATAATTAAAAGTCTGTACCAGTCCAATATAGCAACAGTACAACTAGATCAGAAGTTCTCAAACCAATTCAAGACCGAGAGAGGGGTTAGAAAGCATGCGTATTGTCACCTAACTTATTCAACATTTATGGTGAACATGTCATGAGGATGGCTTTAGATGGATGGGTCGGCGGAGTAACAGTGGCTGGTAGGAAATTCTCCAATTCAAGATTCGCTGCTGATACTACACTTATAACAGCAAATGAGCAAGAAATGTTTAATCTCCTGAGATAAGTTGAGTACCAAAGCAATAAGGTTGGTCTGAAAATTAATAAAGCTAAGACAAAAATAATGCTGGTCGACAGATTCCACACTATTCAACTGACTAACATGTAAAAGTAATACCAGATAGTGGACAGTTTTGTCTATCTCGGGTCTAGTATAACTAACGATGGTAACTGTGAAGCAAAAGTTCGGAGACGTATTGGTATAGCAAAAACTGCAATGAGTCGCCTAAATAAAGTTTGGAAAGACATATCAACCTCTCAAAATATCAAGACAAAACTGGTGAATGCCCTTTTATTCTCAATACTTCTATACGGGGCAGAGGCACAATATGTCTCCAACGTATTCTGCAATTTTTTGGTCACTTGATTAGCAGAGGTGACGACAGAGTTTGGAAGATTAATTGTTTCTGGAAACGTTCCGGGGAAAAGATCAAGATGACGATCACCAACTAGATGGTCCGACCAAATAAAGAATTGAGCTAGAAACTCATTATGCGAAGCTCTCAGAGCAGCTAATGATAGAGACCAATAGAGAAAAATTGTTAGAAATATTGGAAGAAATCAGGATCCTCAGTAATATGGAAACGACAAGAGAGAGACGATTCTACTTTTTGCCCACCAATACTGATGTTCTGGTTGGGTACTAAATTTGTCATTAATACTAGTCATATACTTTATAATAAAAGTATTTTTCCCAGAATCATTAAAAACCGTCTTTTTAATTGAAAAACTTCATTAAGCTGAGTAAAAGTGGTACACCCTATATACGACGCAATCAATACAAGTAAGATATCTTGGACGAAACGTAAGATTTAAGATAAATTTGATTTGTGCCGAGAAGAAGGTTTAATTAAAAAGAAAGTAGCGTAATTGTGTTTTTTTTTGTTATCTTAATCTTTTTCAATAATTGTCAGGTACCCACGAAAAAATAAGCTGGTTAAATGATTACAGGTGTGCATGTTGGTATTTAACGATGCAGTTTTTATACAGTAAATTATTTTAGGTATTAAGTTTTGTTTCTAAACAATGGATATAGTTAAATTGTTGATCATAATAATACAAGGGGTTCTGAACCTGTTTTCTTGTGGCATGTGTAAGTTAAACATTGTATTTATATTGGAATAAACCACAACTAAGAATTACATCTTTCAATTTGTTTTTACATTTCCATTTCCAATCCGGAAATCGTTTTCAAAAATTTTTTTATATATCTTCTCTTTCTTCTGTTTAAAATGTTTAAATGCATGACACTTATTAGAATTTCTTCTAGAATAAGAGTAAGAAACTTTTAATAGCACCAAACACTTCGAAGACATTGGAGGCAAAATTACGAACAGGATACGACTAGTTTTTTTCTATGTTCTGCCAACGTTAACTGACTGTCCAGTCTTAGGCCAAGAAAGTCGATGCTCTTCACTTGTTTTAGGTTGATACCATTTAGAATAAGTGATATTTTGCAATCAGTGTGTCTTAGATTTATCAGATTTATTATTTAAAAAAGTAGTACCAGTTTCTCGGGACCAGCCGTCTAGTTAATGCAGACATAATTGTAGAAGGAAGGCAGACGAAGACGAAGACTTGCTATAAAATGGAATACATACATAGGAAATGCTATGATTGATAGAGACCTCAAAGAAGGTGACTGGGAAGTGTGTAGAGTGCTGTGGAGAACGGAAACGGCGAACTCAAAATGAGTGATAAGAAAGTTATTTAACGACTATGTTAAAAAACGTGATAGAAATAGTTCAGATACATAGTAGATGGCATTAGCGACGCTACTCGATTAAATGGGAAGTTTGCTTAAGGATCTTGCCTTTCTTCTCCGAATCTGTCTTTCATTTGCTACTGCTTGATGAGTGTCAATTAAAACAAAACACGTGTGAACTAAGAACAGACTTTTAAAGAAAACAGGTACATATTTTAAAACTAAAGATTTTCACAGTTCTGAATCATCCACACTATATGAATCAAAATTATATATTTTTTTTATTTTAAAACACATTTTTAATGAATATTAAATGTCTGGTTTTATGACAAGTGGCGCCGTATTCCCAAAATCACTGCATACATCAACATGCAAAAATTCATATCAACAACATTCCACAACTGACAATTTTTTGGAAATTTTCATAATGAAATAACTTTAACGACTCCATAATTTAAAGTAGACAACTAAATAACAGGAAAACGATTTATTAATTAATTGATAATAATTAAATTAATATCTAACGTAGAAGCCAACTGTTTACTTTTACAGTTTTGCACTTTTACGGTCTACAGTTCGAGACAAAAGTAATGCCGACTTTATTTTTGGTTACTTGTAGTCTAAAGTTTGACCCAAGCAAGCAATTTGATTAACCCAGTCTGAGAGACTTCCACACCCCTTAGAATGGCATTTGGATGTTACAATTCATTGGAGCGGGGTGTATTGATTCGTGTTATCAGGAACCCCTCCATTGCGCTCCAATGCTCCAGGCTATCCCTTTCACCCTTATAGCACTCTGATGCTCAATAGGGTCTCACTATCAGCCAAATGCTTTTCGTGTGGAAGTCCTGGGTACAACAACTCCAATACGATATCCTAACCCGATCAATGCAGGCTACCGTGACGCGCTCTTTTCCTGCTTTCTCTAATAACGTATCATCGAACAGAAATTGCTTGCTCGAGTCTCCGTTTCAGGCTGCGCTCAGTTCGGCGACTCGGTGCCCGAGGATGTGGGCCCTTCGTGTCCAGGTTTTGGGGTTTTGTTAATTTTTTTGGATGGCTGTCGCTTTTTTATAAGTATTTTTTTGGTGGTCAAAGCCTTTATTTATTTTTTTTTTTTTGAAGGTTATCCTGCAAGTAAACAAAAATTATTAAAATTTACAGTGCTACGTACTGGGGCTTCTTCTGTTGGTAGAGCTACGAATTATCTAGACGTTATGTGTTTGCCAGGATTTGCTGTTTTGGTCTTTTGTATTCTTAATTCTGTAATTCTTTAATTCTGCAAACCTAGTTATGGCTTTTTATGCCATTTTATCCATCACCCCTACTTGTTGCAGTTCTCTAAACAGAAAGCGTTTAGCGACGTATCTGGGTACATCTGGATGGTTATGTCCACGTGTTGCGTGAAGGTTAAGCCTTGGTCCATAGTGACTCCTAGGTATTTCGCTTCTCTTTTCCATTCGATGGGATTATCTTGCACTAAAAGCTGTTCGTCTTGGGTTTCTCTTTTCACTTTGAATGTAATTGCTTGTGTTTTCTCTAAATTGATTGCTATTTTCCATTGAATACACCATTCTTCAATGTTATCCAATGCTGTCTGTAGATTATTGACCGCTACTCCTAAGTTTATGTGTTTGGCCGCAATTGCTGTGTCATCTGCATAAAGGCTGAGTAGTGTTCCTGGTGTTTAAAGTTTGATCCGTCGCTTGCTCGATAACGTTGATAGTGCTTGCTCGCACTTATAGCCCAGTGAAATAACCTTTTTTTCGTGACACTCGTCCGGCCAGGCAAACGACAGTTCTTTTGAGTAGTATTTACCTTTACAACGAGAACCAATATGTTTCCTACAGTAAATTTTTTGGACTTAATTAGTTATTAACAAATTAAGGTCAAAAAACGGTCAAATTTCGCGTTTTAATATAAAAACCTTCATAATGATGTGTTTTAAATGTTCCTGTCCTTATTTGTTGCTTAGAAAGTTGCAAAATGAGTTGAAAATTTCGGTTTTGTATGAATGTTAATAACTTTTTTAAAAATAAACTTATGCCCTTTATATTATATACAATGTTGAGTCTTGTAGTGCTTAAAATATGATCAAAATTTTAAGTCAATCGGTCAAATAGTTTAAAAGTTATTTAATTTGTTTATCACAAATTAATTTTTTTTGCAACAACGTAAGTCAGAAAATTATGTAGTTATAGTAATTATACGGGTTATTGAACAAACAAATAGTCAACACAATGCAACAGGCTCAAACTAAATATTGCCCGACAAGCAAAAAAGATGAAAAACTGGGTCAACCCACGAAAACCCTTATAGAACTAAGGCGACAAATGAAAGGAGATAACACTACAAGCAAAGAAGCGATAAATCAAATAAATAAGATGATCACAAAAGCAATAAGAAAAGACATAAGAAACTACAATGTAGAAAAAACAAAACAGGCAATAGAGCAAAATAAGAACATGAAAGTTTTGAAGAGGAGCGTACAAAAGGGGAAAATAGAAATTAACAAACTGAGAAACAGCACTGGAGAAGAAACAACGAACAGAGATGAAATATTAAGAATAGTCGAAGAGTTCTACACAGAGTTATATAAATCAAGAAAAAAAGATAACAATACGGAACCTCCAATTACACTAAAAACTGGGGTATTAAACCAAGGATCAGATTTAATGCCCGATATAACAAAATCAGAAATCAAAGAAGCCCTGAAGAAAATGAAAAATAATCGAACCCCGGGTGAAGATGGAATAGTATCAGAAGCACTAAAAATTGGAGGGGATGTATTACTTGAAAAATTAAACAACTTTTCAATATCTGCCTTCACAGCGCCAATATTCCAACAGACTGGAACAACGCTACTATGATTCTATTACACAAAGCAGGAGACAAAGCAAATTTAGAGAATTACAGACCGATTAGCCTCCTCAGCCATATATATAAGTTGTTTACGCGAATACTAGTTAAGAGAATGGAAAGAAAATTAGAGACTTATCAACCAAGGGAACAGGCAGGATTCCGAAAAAGTTACGGAACAAATGACCATCTACAAAGTATAAAAACCCTAATAGAGAAAGCAGTGGAATACAATAAACCGCTAGTTCTAATATTTATCGATTTTCACAAAGCCTTTGACACAGTTGAGCTAAGCAAAATATTACAGGCGCTTAAAGAATGCAGGCTAGATTATAGATATACTAAATTATTATACAAAATATACCTGCAGGCAACAACCACTGTCAGATTACATACTAACAGTAATCGCATAAAAATAGAACGGGGGGTTAGACAAGGAGACCCAATGTTACCTAAACTTTTTAATACGGTGCTAGAACATGCTTTTAAGAGTTTGGATTGGATGACAAAGGGAATAAAAATAGATGGAGAATATCTAAACAACTTACGTTTCGCCGATGATATACTTATAATAGCTGAAGATCTAGGTATGGCAAGAGAGATGGTACAGGAACTCGTTGTGGCTACAAAAAGTGTAGGTTTAAATATAAATATCTCGAAAACAAAAATCATGACCAATTTGGTACCCAACCAGAACATCAGTATTGGTGGGAAAGAAATAGAACTCGTAGATAGATATAAATACCTGGGACATGAAATTATGATTGGCAGGGATAACCAGACTCATGAACTGAAGAGAAGAATCATGCTGCCTTGGGTGGGCAGCATTTGGAAAACTGAGAGAAACTTTTAAAAGTGAGCTGCCCACATGCCTAAAGAGAAAGGTATTTGATCAGTGCGTCCTCCCAGTCTTGACGTACGGAGCAGAAACACTTACCTTAACAAAAGCAGCAGCTACCAAACTGAGAGTCACGCAGAGAAGAATGGAGCGGTCCATGTTAGGAATAACTCTGCGAGACAGAATAACCAACGAAGACATCAGGAGAAGAACCGGAGTGACTGACATCATCGAGAAGATAGCCAGACTAAAATGGAGATGGGCAGGACACATAGCCAGAATGACAGATGGGCGATGGACAAAGAGGTTATTGGAATGGAGGCCAAGGGAAGACAAGAGAAGCGTCGGTCGACCACCTACAAGATGGACTGACGATTTAAGAAGACTCGATAAAAACTGGATGAGAGCGGCGCAAGATAGACGGGGTTGGAAACATGAAGAAGAGGCCTATGTTCAGCAGTGGACTCTTGAGGCTGGATGATGATGAGTAATTATACGGGTAGCTTCTGAAATAAAAAGTTAATAATAATAAGATTGCCTAACTTCTGTATTTATTTTTTATAAAAAAATACATACTACAAGGTTTTTCATAAAACGTGACTTAATCATTAACCATGAAACTCTCCAAAATGAAGTCCCTAATCCACGTCACCATCTGTGACATCTGACAGTTCTTCTTTTCTAAAGTGGCCTTGTATTAGTAAGGCCACAGAATAGATCTGACTTCTACAGTCGATCGTCCTGGCAAGACAATCGTCTTGACGTCTCAACGAGAATAAGTATACAAAAACATAAGAAACATAATTATAATTGCATGAGTACACAAGAAAATAAATAACATAATTATAGTTGCCTAAGGCACATAACTGAAGTACAAACTAACAATAAATTTTTATATAATAAGTAAGAACATAAGTATAAGTGTAACTTTTTATAAAGTTCATAGATATATGCATAAACATAAGTAGTCTAAAGGGTTTCTTTATACATAAGATAACGTGTGTGAATTTACAATAATAGCTCATACATATTGCAATAATCAGGATTCATAATAGTCCATATATAAATGAAATATTGTTCTGAAGCTATTTTCTTGTGGCATTTTAAATTAATTACTATTTAACTGGGAATAAGCCACAATTAAAGGTTAAAATACGTTTATTGACGTTTCAATTTCCACTTCGGAAATTGTTCTCAAAA
Organism: Diabrotica undecimpunctata; assembly: GCF_040954645.1. Classification (NCBI taxonomy): domain Eukaryota; kingdom Metazoa; phylum Arthropoda; class Insecta; order Coleoptera; family Chrysomelidae; genus Diabrotica; species Diabrotica undecimpunctata. The sequence continues at coordinate 4,495,906 of NC_092804.1, forward strand.
TACAAACATTAGTAAATTAAACAAATTTTGTTTTTGTTACTTAGTGAAAAATTCTTCTATTAATTTAATTTTATCTGACTCATCTATATTGACAATTCAGACATACATTATACATTTTAAAGTAGACGACTTTAAAATGATATTGCCAATATTGTTGAGTTGCGTTCCTGGGACGACTTTACTTATAAGATAGTTCATTCGATTACATGAAATCAACTTTAACTTGAGAACATCCGTCAGAAAAGATCATAGCATGTAATTCGTCTTTAAAAAGACAAATACATGCCATGATGACAGTAAAATTCTCCTGTTAGTGATTCCATAGTAAATTATGAGGGAAAAACCAGGAAAAAAACCTCATAATACTATCCCGACATGGTAAGTATTTGATCTTGCATTTATTTTACCTTCAATAAATACCAAATTCCGATTTTATATGTTTGTTATTTAAAAAATATAAATGATGTATTCTCTATATGTTACTGACTTACCAATACTGGTATTTTCTTTTTAATAACTTCCTCTTTCAATATGGGTAACCAGATCCTACTACATTCTGCCGAGGAATTCGCGGCACAATTGGTCTCATTTAGCATAATTAGAGCCGCTTCTTTGATTTTTCTCTTTTTACCATCCGTTTCTTTTAGGACTATATTTGAATCATTCAAATATAGTCAGATAAAATTAAATTAATAGAAGAATTTTTCACTAAGTAACAAAAACAAAATTTGTTTAATTTACTAATGTTTGTATTTTGAGAACGATTTCCGAAGTGGAAATTGAAACGTCAATAAACGTATTTTAACCTTTAATTGTGGCTTATTCCCAGTTAAATAGTAATTAATAAATGAAATAGTATGATACAAAATGGTACGGTTATGTTTAAAACAAACTGATGCTACAATACAACATAATAAGTGCTATAGTTTTGTATTTCATAAACAAATAAACCAGTGACTTTCATAATGAAGAGAAAAAAAAATGACAAAGGTTGATGATTACTGGGTGATCATGCAGCCAAGCCTTCATCTGATCAGGACCAACCACAGTCTCAAAAGGTTTTTGGGTCAACTGAAATCCATCTATGTCTGATACTATATATCTATCAAAATCTAGCTTAGCTTTAGTAATAAATAGTCCTTTAAATATAGGTATAAGCTTTTTATTTACCCCTGGAGTCACATCAGTATTTCTGATGAGTTCGTAATCTCCTACCTTCTATTCCTTAGCGGATTTAAGTCTTAGATTGTAGTATTGTTCACTGGTTTCCTGATTGCTTATAATAGTTGTGACTGCTCTTTTTCTGAGCTCGCTTAGGGTTCTTTCTAGCGTATTGTGCAATTCTAATTCTTGTCTAATCACATCGTTAACCTTACCAATTTGGTTAAGACTATATAACAACATACCTGGTATGTTACCTGGACCTACATATAAAATGATTTACGGCAAATTCCACCTCTCTCAAAGCATTGTCTCACTTATGGAGGGACTCTGACATCTTCGATAGCATCGGAGTGAGGACCCGGTTGAATCTGCCCATTCGCACGTGGTGTGCCTATTGCCACTAAGGATAATTGTACAAATTCTCCTTCAAGGAAACCATTAAATTCATTAGAAGAAAAAGCTGAGCCATTGGCTTACTGTAACAGTAAGTGCTTCCACGGTAATTTGTTCCTGTAATGGTACTGTAGCGGCGGCTTCGCCAGCCGGTATATTGGCATTGTCCTCTGCTTGCATATTGTTTCTTTGCGTATCCCACTTCTGATCTGTGGTGGATTTCTTAAAATGAAATAATGAGACGGCCTTACTTCTGTATTTATTTTTTACATAAAAGTACTACTACATAAAAGGTTTTTCATAAAACGTGACTTAACCATTAACCATAAAACTCTCTAAACTGAAGTCCCCCATTCACATCACCATCAGTGACAGCTGAAAGTTATTCTTTTCTAAAGTGATGTTGTATTAGTAATGCCACGGAATTGATCTGACTTCTATACCTGCAAGAAAATTATTTTTTCATATTTAGAAAGCCTATATTTTTTTAAAAATTTAAAAGAAAAAAAGTTGACCTAAAACACTTTAGGACGAAGTTGGTGCCTTTTTTAAATTGATAGCAGCTTTGTTTATAATAATTAAGAGCAGTAGCGCACCGAGAATTTGTCCCTGGGGGGGTTTTGGTTGCTCACCAAAATTTTTTTTATGAGGTTACCTCCATTTTGAGTCCTTAAAATGTGTAAGTAGCAGTGTCGGAATAGGGTCCTGGGGGGGGTTTTAACCCCCAAAACCCCCCCCTCGGTGCGCCACTGATTAAGAGATCTTATTACATTCATCTAAAAGAAAATGCTTAAAAGTTTTAATGTGAAAAATTCGAAAAATATATTTACCGCTTTTTGTAATTAATTGTCCAAAAAATCTACTGCCCAAAACAATTGTCGTTTGCCTGGCCGGTTAGTGTCACATACAGGTGACTTTTTCTTTGCTTACTTCCCTGGCCTAATCAGAATATTAGGAAAATAAATTTATTATTTCTAAAAGAATAATTCTTTAAGAAACTACAAGGAGATTAATTAAAAGTTTACGATGAAATTTTTAAGAACTTAATAACCACAGATCATATGTATATTCCTAACTCATAATAAGCAGCACTTTTGTCTACGTATGTGCCAACCAACTAATTTCAATATTCAAACATTTATCATCGTATAATCATATCTTAATTAGGCTTAATTAATGCATTTTTACGAGGTAGTTATACTCTGTTTACAATCTATCGGTCTCAACTCCTATTTAGTCCTATATTCATAACTCTTCGAGCAGTTAAATTCCACAAAAGTCATAAAAATTAGTAATAAAACGGTCAAATCGAAGACAGATGATGAAAATATTGTTGATAGCCTTGTTTTCACGATACTAATATGATAGGTTTGATTGGTTATGCCTTTTTCTACCTCCAGATTTTAATATGTCAAATTTTTATATTTATGTGTAAATATATGTATATATGTATATATATGTAATATTTATATCCTCAAGCTCTATACTTTCTAGGTTTTGTGGGGTCTTCTGGGGAATTTAGCAGAGGTTCCTGGCGATATCCACTTCGTTAGCTTTTTCCTTTTTACAAGTTTGGTTTCTTTGCTGTTGGCATTTATTAGTACTTTTTTGAAGGAGATATTCATTATACAAAGGTTATGTTCTATTGTGAACTGTGGGAGTCTTGTGCCTCTTTTATTCCTTGAACTACTACTACTACTACAATTTTTTTAAGGGGGATAGGTAAAGGATTCTTTATTTCGAAAGGATGAACATGCGACGTGATGCGAATTCCCGTTTAGGATCTTATCTGGGTGGCTGTTGAGATAAAGTCGCCAGTTAAAAAAATTCCGTACAATTTATTGGTGATTCTTCTTTGTCTATATATACTATATTTTTACTACATTTTTACTTTTAGACCACTTTTTTAGAGGGGTGAGTCCACGGATTTTTACCAAATTCTATTATATCACTGTGCTTTAAAAAAGTATCCCACAGCTCTATTTTTTGTGCCCCTGGGTTGAGATATGCCCAGGGGCAAAAATAGCCCTTTTTACGTTATATGTGAAGAGCCCAGTGGAGCGATTTAAACTCACAATTTCAGTTTCATTTTTTTTTGTGTTATAATGTCAACTTTTTGATGAAATATTTTACAAAACTGCAAAAGATAAGTTTTATTTTATAGATCAACCAGAACAAATAGAAAACATACAACATTTTGTGATCTTCAATTAAGTGTCAAAATTTAACCAAACAAGGAAAAAATTGTGGAATGTGCGTTACCTCAGATAACTCAGATACAGAAAATTACTCAGAAAATACCTCAGATTAAAGTTAAAATTAAACCTGCCATAACTTTGGTTCTTGACCACCTAGGGTCTTCCTTGAACGCTTGAAATTTAGGTTTTGTTATCTATTTTAATAATTTGTTGAGTTTTTATATTACAGAATAATCAAACAGATGAGAGAAATCATTAATGACCACATGTGTTGGATTACTTATAAAGCAAAAAGCTCAATTTTTAGGCGGTCAAAAAAATATTTAAAGGCCCGGGCCGAGAAATTCAATAAGTAGACATTATTGTTAAGTAAAAATTATTATATGCACATACAACTATCTTCATCTAAATTTACTATCAGTTTAAAAGTACTATCAGTTTATAAATGATAAAAAAGCGATTTTCGAAAAACTGACTATTTGAGCTAACAGCTGTATCCTTCAATCCACGAGATGGATTTTAATTTACCAATGCTCGTTTAAAAGGTATTTAAAAATGCTTTAATATACCGGTTTCTAAATTTATTTTACTCATTTGGTTAAATTTTGACAATTAATTGAAAATCATAAAGTTTTCTTTTTGTTTTTCTTGGCCTATAAAATAAAACTTATCTTTTGCGGTTTTGTAAATTCATGTCATCAAAAAGTTGACACTATAACAAAAAAAAATTATTGTGAGTTAAAATCTATCCACTGGGCTCAGAGATACAGCTCTTCAAATATAAGGTAAAAAAGGCTATGTATGAACCTTTTGAGGGGCATATCTCAGGCCCAGGGGTACATAGGGGGGTAAAAATAGCTATAGGTTACTTTTTTAAGGTTCAATGATATATGATATATGATCCATGATGAGACTTTTTAAGTCGAAATACGTATCAATAGATACATAGACGCTTTGAACGTGAAATCAAATCTTTTCTGTCTTTTTCATTTTCATTTTCAATGATATACTAAAATTTGGTAAAAATTCGTGGACCCCCCTCCTTTACAAAAGTGGTCGAAAATAAAAAAATGCTCATACGCATATATATATATATATATATATATATATATATATATATATATATATACGTATTCAAACAAATAGACTCTTAAGAGCCAATCCCAAAAAAAATCAAGAAATTACAAGTTGGTGCAGTCATCGCTGCGGTGCTTTAAAAAACCCATTGACGCATATTCCCATTCGGTGGTACCATTCAATGGTACGGTGGCGCCGTGTTGTCGCCTCCTTGCATACTCAGGTGTAGCAGTGGATGGTCGAATTTCCCACGTGTGTGTTTGAGAACCACCCACGGATAGAATGAGTGGTACTGTTTAGAGATTGAATCCGTCAGTTACATAGTAACGGTATAGTATCTACAAATGCATACCTAGTAATATTGGTTGGAAAATTCATTTTGTTTGTGTTTTCATTCAAATTTTTTATCGCTCGTATAAAATTCTTCTCCATTTTAATGGCTCCCAAATTCGCGCAATAAATCAAATAACGCAAGTTTCTATTCGTCTATTCGTTGTTATGGCTATACGCATAGCTTTGCTCCAGAATTGAAAATAAAATAAATTATTTTGTAGACTGTATTATTTAGAACCCGTCTTTATTCTATGAAATCAACACTGAAAGTGAAAACAACTCAAGCTTACCACTAGAAAACATCGTTTGCGCGCAGGCAGGGTCATCCTAGGACTAAAATTAAATTGCAGGGAACACTCTTTGTTTTTTTATCTCCTTTATCTTTAGCTTTGTTTTATTTTACTTTATTTTTTGTATCAAACTTTTATATTTTTATTAATACTTTTCTGTTCTAATAAATACATTTTCTATGCAACTTTCCTCCTTTGAGTTGCTGTTATTTGTGAGTTCCAACAAAGCATTTATTTTGTTTTACTGTTTTTCTTATTTTTGGCATAGGCAAGCTTCGTTAATGCAGTCGCTGATCGTGGTTCTTCTTTTGGTGCTGGTTTCGAATATTGGTGATCATTCTGGCTATAATTATTTTATTAACTGATGCTTTAAATAGATTAGTTCTTGTTGTGGAGAACCATTTTCTCGGGTTTTTTAACCATGATATTCTTCTACTCCCTATTCCTCGTTTTCCGAATACTTTGCCTTGAAGGATTATTTTCAGTAATCTGTATTTAGTGCCGTTTCTCATTCTGTGTCCGAGATATTCTAACTTTCTCCTTTTAATCATATACATCACTTCTCTTTCTTTTCCCATTCTTCGTAGTACAGTCACATTGGCTCGACATCTCGAAGGCTTTAAGTTTTTTCTCCATCGCTTCAGTGAGTATCCAGGATTCAACTAATATCGAGAAGATATAACATTGTAGGAGCCTTACTTTTATCTCCAGATTAAGGTTGTGGCTTTTAAAGAGTTTGGCAATGTTGTTGAATGCACTCCTAACCTTCTCTATTCTACATTTTTTGTTTCTTTGGTAACGTAATAAATTCTGAGACTAGCCAATCTTTTGGAGTATTGCCTGTGTCATAGATATTATTGAAGATTTTACATAGTATTCTTAAATATTCATCATCAAGAAGTTGATGATGAATCTTTACGAACACTGTACTCCGTCTGATCCTGGAGCTCTCCCTTCTTTTAGTGATATTATGGCTGCTCTTATTTTTGCCACTAGTAATAGGTGTTCCTGTTTCCGTAGGTATTGGTGACTGGTTCTCCCTCTCATCAAAAAATAATCTGTTCGTTAATATAATTTTAATACCCTTACAAATCAGCAATGCTTTTTATTGGGTGATTAATATAAATCTATACTTTCTTATTTTTGTATCAATTGGAGCCATCTGTATACTTCTCCCAATATATCATTCTTAATTTTGAACCTTTTTTGTCACTACAGTCATTCATCCAAGTATTATCTACCCACTCCGCTCTAATCCTACTGCATGCATTTCTCATATATATCTCCCGTAAGCTTAGGACTCCATGGGGCCAGGGGAAGACCATGCTCACCGGGGACTCCTTTCTTACAAAGTGCGCACCTCTTTTTGATCAACTCTATGAGTTGCGTAGCTTATAATTTGAGCATTTTTTTCTTTATTTAGTTATATTTATATTTAGTTACTTTATAGATCTTCTTTCCATCCTCCCCGGTATCAAGTTAATGGTATTTATATTTTTAAACGCGTCTGTTTCAACTCTTGCTACTGCCACATTAACCTCACTATTTCGTAACCACTCTTTATATAGTTTTCTCCTCTCCTTAATTCTAAATTTCATGGTATATTTTTCATTCCAGGCCCTAATTCTCACCAATGAAACAATCTTGTAAAATTTCGTTCGAAAATACCAATAAAATCTTGAATATAATCCCATCTCTAGCACTTAATAGTACCAAAGAGTATAATAATTGATGATTTGTCGAGGACAAGTATTGTACAACAGAAATGAATATTTTTAAAGTGAATCATGTAGGAATTGTATTTTCTCTTAAAAAAAGAGTTACTTCATTCAAAAGAAAAAGTCAACAAACAAGAACATACCAACACTAGCGAATTAATGGAAGTCGCAGACATAACATCTACAATCTATATATAATACATTATGCAACACACAGTACACAAATATGTAATCTACGTAAACATACATTACACAAATAATGCACAAAAAGCCCAACAAAACCCTCTGGCGATTGCACGTATGTATATTTTCTCTTTCTAATGACCATTTAAAAATGGGTACATATTTCTAAATGAGGCCATTTACTATCTAAATGAGTAATATCCAAACCCAATTTTATAGAAAATGAAAAAAGCAACCTTAAAGAAGAATGTTTTATTATTGGCGCAAATATTTCTGTATAGTCTATATATTATGTTTGATTAAAACCCCTAGCCACTAGTCTAGTACGATATGTAACTTTCAGGAAATATTTCAGGTAAATTGGCCACTCTTGTCTTTATCACTTAAGTTATTTGTTTAATTTCGCCACTGAATCCAGAGTTTCTTTTGCCTCATATTAATCTTTTAAGTCAAAATGAATCAGTTCAAACTTTTATTGTGTCTTCTATAATTTGTACATCTCCGCTTACTATAATTTCTTTGGTGGTTGGATTATGTTCAGCATATCCTACTAAAATGTGCAATATAACCTTTTTCTCCCACTTTGACCTTTTTTCTTTTAGAACATGTACCATCACGCTGCTGACAAATATTCGAAGGCCACTATCATCAGATTTACTATCTGTCCACATTTCAAAATAGTGTTTTGTTTAAACCAGAAGTCAAAGATCTCTTTTTTAAGTAAACAACTGTGTTTACAGCTTCGGCCCAAAAAATGTTCTTAAGATTCAAGGTTAGTTGTATGTTCTGGAACACAAAGAGCATTTTGAACTACAATATTAAAATGATTCTTATCAACGACAGTTGTTAAATCCAAATTACTTGAACACTTTACTTTGGATGTTTACGCATATTTTTCGGATGATTTTAACTTTGAGCATTTATTTTTATAGTATTCGGTTTGTTTACAATGATAACATCTGATTTTCGACAGATCTTCTTCTGTGATTGGGTCTATTTTCAAACGATCTGTTCTGATTGGTTCTGGATCTGTTACTACTACCGCCACTTCCACTTGCAAATGCACAACAAGTGTTACCAACATCACTTTCTATGTCCAACATTTTTGTTTTGGTTGAATCGGTAAAAATCAAAATTCCCGAATGTTCGATCGCCATTATCAATGGTGAAAAACAATCAGGTAATTCCACCAAAGGTAGCGAACCGTTTCACTCATCGTCAATTTTAAAACTAGTTCCACTCAATTTTTGTCCTTTTTCAACTATTTGGTTCGCATATCTTGCCATCGAACTGCAATCTTCAAATCGCGTTGAAATTAGATTTCTCAATGAACTCACTTTTTTCGCGTACCCCTCATCAAACAATTTTGTTAAAGGGTCCCAAAGAACTAACTTGGATTTAGCTTTTTTTTGTTTGTCTACTTCGGTTTCAGTTCCGTCTAAACACGTGGACAAACCTTCTAGGTCCAAATTCACTGCTATCTTAAACCTTAACACTTACTAGTATACAACATTTATCTCTTTATCGACGGAAAAAAGGGTCTGAGCTACCATAACCTTTTAAAACTTATAAATCAAACGAACCAGTTGAGTATACAGTTACTACCAACTTTATTTTGTTCCGAAAGTGAACACAATTTATAGTTTACATTTTGGACCAACCTTAACTTCCGGTAAATGATGTATGGCGCTAATATTTAAATTTTGTTTAGTTGATATCAATATTTTCACATTTATAACCTTAATAAGCATTATCTCGGGTTTCATTATTTGTTTCTAAATATTCTTCTCAATCTCTCTGCTGTTTAGTGTTTATCAACTTTTTAAATGCTTATATTTTTGTTTGGACTATTCCTTGCTTTTTTTGGCCATATACTCTGACGTCATATACTCTGACGTATTCTCTTTTCCTTAATTCCTAGCGATTGTCTAGCTGCTGTGTGGATACTGTGAGCTGTATTTTTGTATATGTGGTGATTTTCCTGCAATTTCACTCAGTTTTTGATCCAATCTTTTGCAATGCAGATATCTGGTGCTTTCTTCCCTGAATTATCTAACTTGTAGTGTGCTTTTTGGAGTTTTTCATATCAGCATTTTTACTTTTGAATTTTGTCTAAAGATTACTTTACATATTTCTTCTTCTTGAAGTGCTTTTCCACTTTAGCAGACGTTAGCGATCAACACTTGTCTGTTACCCGGGAAAGATATTTTGTTTCTCGTGCGTACTATTATCTTAAGTTTTGTCTTGAATTTTTTCTTGGTCTTTCTCCCAATATTTTTGCTTACTGTACTTTTCCGAGGGCCCAATACAAACACAAAATACGTTAATTTTCTAATTTTAATTGTTAAACAATTTCTTTATCTTCATTCATTATAGTTAACACGGCTACTAAGATTATAAAAAGCATCAAGAAGAGATTGGTATGGTATTGAAACAAGCATGCTATTTAGGGTGTTAGCGTCAATTATTTGTCACATTTTATGGAGCATGAGACACCCTGTAGATTCCCACTTAAACGTCTCAGCACTTCACTGGACTTATTAAAATTCAACCACAACAAAAATCCTAAAAAAGTGATTAAAGCAGCAAGTGTCATAACTACCATGATGTTTTATTATATACCATTATGTATGGTGTGAGATGCATACAAATGTTTTTGACGGTCCCATGATTAAGTGTAATTTTCATCAAGGTAAACTGATCTTTTAAAAATGTTGAAGAACATGTGAACATGTAGTTTGAGTCTACACAAAAAAATTGTTTTTTAAACAAAGACAATAGATGGGTACGGTTGTATATTTACGCACGGCACAAAAAAAACAAAAATATTGTTTATCAGAGAGCATTAAATTGATTCTATTTTTTTCGTACATAATATTTTAAGTTTTTTTTGGTTTTTTGTTAATTTTTAGTTAATAAACGTCGATACATTATTTGTATGTGATTTCCTAGTTTTCCGGGTTTGAATAACTTTGAATAATGAATTTGAAAATATTCCAACAACATCGTTTTACAACAATAAAGCAAAAACTATTCAGCCCTATAAGTTACGACAGATTCCTTCTGAAACTGAAGATTCGGAACTATCTGATGAAGATATCGTTGAGGCGTTAGCTGCACAAACCACCAGGGCTAGAGTAATCATTGACAGTCAAGAAGATTCTGACAATGAAGATGATGATTTATCTACCAATGAATCGGATACTAAACTACCTACAAAACAAAAATTTATCAAAAAAGTCATATGACATGGCGTCCTTCAAAAACTGTGCGAAATGTAGATAAACTGCATTTTAAAGATAGTGAATTACTTCCAACCAACATATTACAGCTCAATTCTCCTTACAAATTGTTTTTGACACCAGATTTTATAATTGAGGTAGTTCGACAAACTTGTATATACAGCGCTCAAACAAATCCACAAAAGCCAATTACCACATGTCCTGTCTTCTTCTTTAGGTACCGTCTCCTCTAAGGAGGTTGGTAATCATCACAGCTATTTTCACTTTTGAGATTGCAGCTCTGAACAAGTCGACGGAACTGCAATTATACCTCTTTCTCAGATTGTTGAGCCAGGAGTTGCGTCTTCTTCCAATACTTCGTTTTCCCTGTATTTTTCCCTGCATTATGGTTTGTAGCAACACATATTTATCCCCTCTCATAACGTGGCCGAGATATTGTAACTTTCTTATCTTAATCGTATTCTTGATTTCCATTTCCTTTGTCATCTTTCTGAGGACCTTAACATTTGTTATTCGGTCTACCCAACTTATTTTTAATATTCTTCGGTAGGTCCACATCTTGAATGCTTCAAGTCGATCGCTCACCTCCTTCTTTAAGGTCCAGGCCTCCATTCCATACAGCAGCACCGAAAAGACATATAAACGGAATATTCTTATTTTGAGTTGCAAACTAAGGTCTCTACTGCATAATACTTTTCTCATCTTATTAAATGTTGCTCTAGCTAGTCCAATTTTCATTTTTATTTCTTCTGTATACTCGTTATTTTCATTAATAATTGTACCAAGATATCTGTATTTTTTTACTTTTTCTATTGGAACCCCTCTTATGTTTAAAAAGTCTTGTTGTGTTTTGGAAATTGTCATAAATTTAGTTTTATTAGCATTAAGCGTTAGTCCGCTTTCCTCACTAGCATTTACTACATTATCTAAAAGTGTCTGTAGATCTTGCATATTTTCTGCAATTAGTATTCGCTCCGTGCGTGACTGACGCGACACCTACCGCCTTCATTTGACAGTTTTGGACCTACCAATTTTCAGGTTAAACATATGACATATGTTTGACATTGTCAAATTCATGCGAAATTGACAATTATTAATAATTAACCTTTTAATTATATTTTTTCAGTTTATGTACAAAATAAATGTAGTATTAAAAACTGGGTTTCTCAAAATTCATCATAATATATCTTTTCAACCACAAACGGAAAAGAAAGTGAAAAATCTAGTACTGGCAAATCAAGTTTTTCACGTGAAAGAGCATATATTTAAATACAGTAATAGTAAAAGTTACGATATAAAAGCTAAAGTCATCAGGCACTCTGTAGCCTTGAAGCCTTATAAAATATCATTTAAGGTAAATTATTTAAATTTTTCCTATTTCAATTGCATTAAAATGAAGTTATGTGATATTTACTTTTTCATATTAACAGCACGGATCTATCTTTTTCTCTTCTCTAATTTATATGTAATCTTTGGGAACCTATTAAAACTACACTTACTATTTTTGCTATTATTAGCACAATTAAATACGCAATATGTATTTGCACACATTTTTGATAAAATTTATGCGAAAAGGAAGGTCCAATTGTGTCATATTTCGCCGCTAAGCACGCTGGCATCGTTTCACAGTACCCCTACCATGGTCACGCACGGAGCGAATAGTATCATCGGCATATCTGATATTGTTGATGTATGTCATATTGATGACATGTCCTGTAGAAATTGAAAATTTTATGGGGATATTGCTGTGGATATCTCTAATAAGACAACCTACTACAAGACGCTATTGGGCTAAGACAACAATAATTTCACAAGTTGCAGACGTAATGCCTATCAATCGTTTTTAAACGATCAAAAGGTTTCTTCATTATAGTAATAATTTAGACAATACACGTTTAGATAAAATCTCGCCCCTGAGTAAACAAATAAAAAAACGGGCGTGGCAGTCCAGTGGGACTGCCGGTAGACGTTATACTTCTATACACGCGTTCGCCGTTACAAATCTATATGGGAGTCAATCTGCACAATCATTACATATGTAATGCTATAGGTAAGAGAGAGCAGAAAGAGAAAAAGAATTAGGTATATAGGTATATGGTGCATCGTTTGCTGTATATAAACATTTGACCTGTAATAGGAGTATAGTAAATGAAGGATTGAATCAATATTTTAATGAAAATATATATTTTTATTTTCATATATGTATAAAAGGAGTTGAATGCAAAAAAAATTTTTACACATACTCTGCAGTAAAATTCATTGTTTATTTTGTTATTAATATAAAAATACAATACAATACACTGCAACATAATTCAATATAATAATACAGTACAAAGTAAAATGCAATATTCATAAGTATTTACAAATGACAACATACATAACTTACTTACGCATATGTTTAATTTACCATGATCATAATATTAATAAAAAAATAATATTAATAAATATTAAATATATTTACAAAAGGAATATTTTTATTCTCGAGAGAGAAAGAGAGAGAAAATATATCTTCTGTCTCTCTCTTACCTATATCTTACATATATAATGATTTTGCCGATTGCCTCCCGTACAAATTTCCAACGTCGAACCCGCGTATAGAAGTATAACTTCAAAAAAGGTTTGTGGAAGATAAAAATAAAAAACCAACTCGGATTATGTTGTCAATTTTCATTTTATTTTAAAATTTAGCATTTTTGTGTATATTACATATATTTAATAAGATTAACGTGAGGTTTTTAAATATTTCAAAAATAAAAAAAGGAAATTCATATTGGGATTCGAACTCACATATACCAGCTTATGAACCAAACACGTAAAAAATTTGCCAATTAGACATGACACTAACGTATTTTAAAATTGACAGTTCTCGGTCATACAGTGATTTATTGTAATTATTATTTTGAAATCTAATAATAAAATAATTATGAACATTTAATAAATAATACAAAACATATCACATAAATAATAATATTAATATATATATATATTATAATATATATATATATATATATATATATATATATATAATATATAATAATAAATATATATACAAAAGGAACATTTTTATTCTCGAGAGAGAAAAAGAGAAAACATATCTTCTGTCTCTCTCTTACTCATATCTTACATATGTAATGATGTCACCGATTCACTCCCGTGCAAATTTCCAACTTCGAGCGCGCGTATAGAAGTATAACTTCAAAAGATCGTGTTTTCAGATGCCTGTATGAAGACATACAATCCCAAAAAGCCTAATAAATGGGGATACAAGATGTCGGTTCCCTCAAGAATCTCAGGATTTTCATATAATTTTGAAATTTTGGCTGGAAAAGATGGTTACACAGAATTTCCGAATGAAGTAAATATGGAAGCTGCTAGTAATGTTGTAGTTCGATTGAGCAGGGAAATACCGTCCAATAAACACCACAAACTCTTTTACGATAATTATTTTCAAGTATACCACTGGTATCATATTTGTCAAAACGAGGCATACATTCTATCGCACCAATCCTTACAAATCAAATTCTAAATTATAAAGGTTGGCAAAAGAAAGAAATTAAAAAATTACAAAGGGGAAGCATTCAGGAATACTCTGGTACTTGTGAGAATACTGTAATACATACAGTCCAGTGGTGTGACAACAAAATTGTGTCTTTACTGTTAGATTATTGTGGAACTCAAACAACAGCCAAAGTAGAAAGATTCTTTCGCACCGAAAGAACTAGGAAAGAAATTGATTGCCCAGACATTGTACAACAATGTAACAGGCACATGGGCGCTGTGGATCTGCAAGATTCTTTATTGGAATTATATCCAATCAAAATCAAAAGGAAAAAATGTTACCACCGTATTTTCTATCATATGTTGGATGTAGCAGTAGTCAATGCTTGGCTATTAGACAGGCGAATCAAAAAAAAAATTGGAAAAACTGAAGAGATTATACCACTGCTGAATTTCAAAACAATTCTAGCTAACAACTAACTAACAGTGGTGTTTTACAAAAAAGAAAAGTAGGTCGGCCTAGAAGTTCCACACACGAACAACCATCCAAAATAAGATGCATTGAACCTACACCCAATATATATGTACAAACAGATCAAGATGATAAACTGTAAGGGAAAATCAAGGGTCTAGTGCGAGAAATGTAAGGTGCATTTATGCTTTTATTCTAAAAGTACATAGTAACTGTTTTAAGAAGTTTTACAATTTGGAATAGTTTGATACTGACAATACATCGATCTAATGTGTATGACAGTTGCTCTAATAAAAGTTTTTATACATTATGTTCCCAAATGGACACATTTTTTTCTCAAAAACCGGATCATTAAAAAAAATGTGTAATTAAGAGTAACTTAATATAATTTATTTGATTTTGTAAAAAAATAAAATAAAATAAATTCATGCAATAGAGGGTTAATATACTTAACTAAATTTAATATTTATAAGTAAATTATCTCATGTATAAGTTTATATATGTCGCTAATAACCTCAGAGGTTGATGCGACAAGCGACAATGTTTGTAAATAAAAAGAAAAGAAAAAGAAATGTAGGATGCTTGGAAAAAATATTGTTAAAACGACTGATTTGTGAATTGTGAACTTGAGCTACTTTCTAGAACAGAATCAATCTCATTTAGGATATTAACAGGTTCATATGAAGGAAAAATTATTTTTCAAACAGTGAAATAAAATCATTTATGGTTCTTTTTGAAAGTTTACGAAACTGATTCTTTTTAAATTGAACATGCAACAAATAAAACGTCTTGTAAAGCACTTGTTTATATTGGTGACGACTTATGTTTTTAAACCAACACTGTTGGCAGTATAGACAAGTAGAGATTGTTCTTTGTGGATCCAGTTTTCTTGAAACGAAATCCAAAATAAGAAACACACGTGTAGAGTCTTCACCGTCTTGATAAACTACTCTGATATATTACAACGTTGCCGTGGTGCGGTGCAAATTCCTATTCGATACCAAAATATCTCCATATGTTTCTGAACCAATTTTATTCTATTTTAATCTTAACTCAAATATTTTATGGCAATAATAAAATGAAACATCAAATCGACAGTATTTTAATTGAAATTGTGCTTTGTTCCCATAAAATATGGTAGTTAAACTTTCCTTTCAATCAAGTAGTTATAACTTTTTGATTGGTGCCTTAAAAACAGACCTCCACTGAGAAATGTTGATTAAATTTTTGTTTTTTTATATTTATTAGTGTTACAGTTTGAGTTATTTTTAACTTTTATTTGCACACAATTTTTACAAACAAACAATGCTTAAAATTAGCTTTATCAAAGATCGGCCATGAATTGGAAATCTGAAATTAAGATATCATGAAAAGCACGATTGCAGCGATTTTTCCAAACACTGTCGTACAAATTACGGTCGTTGTTTTAACATAAAAGGACCATGCCCTTCAAAGACATCGAATGTACTGTCCCTCCAAGGTTTTTATAGCGCTGGAAATAGGTGATTTTCGCCAAGAAAGGATGCCTACAATTTCTGATAGGGAATATATTAGGTTTTTGTCGAAAAAGGTCGATTGTAACTGTAAGCTGAAACTTGTTTTAATATATATGTTTTTTATGGAGATATGTAGATGATGTATTCTCAATATGGCCGGGCCTCACGAATCAGAGTTGTTGGACACATTCCTGAATAATATAAACAATAAAGAAGAGACAATAACATTTACCATGGAAAATGAATAGGTATAATAACACCAAAATGGAAATGGGCTGGACACAATGAACGTCTCCAAGACGGACGATGGAGCAATGCCATCGGAAAGTGGCGTCCATACAATGCAAAGAGATCAAGAGGCAGACCACAGATGAGGTGGAAAGATGACATCAGGAAACAAGGAGGTCCCACATGACAGAGAACAGCTCAAGATAGGGAAAGATGGAGAGAACTGGGGGAGACCTACATCCAACAATGGAAGGATAGATAATAGGTTCAAAAAAAAATAACACACTACCTTTTCTGGATGTTTTAATCTCTAAGAACGATACTGGATATGAGACTCAGGTATATAGAAAACCAACACACACCAACAGATATTTAAATTTCAAATCAAATCACAATATTAATATTAAAAAGGGAATCATTAAATCCTTATACCATAGAGCCAAAATTACTTGTTCTAGCGAAATTTTGTTCTTGGAGGAAAAACATTTGTTAACATCTGTTTTATTAAAAAATAATTATCCTTTAATAAAGAATTTTAAACAATCGACCGAATAGAACAAAACAACTTAGAACGAGATCCTACAGCATACACAAGGAATAATACGAGGAAAATAATAATACCATACATAAAAGGATTATCAGAAAAACTTAAAAGGATAGGAAATAAATTCAACATTACAACAACATTCAAAACAACAAACACATTGAGATCTATTTTGTCTAAAACCAAACCTAACAATGAACAAGAAAGGACAAAGAATTGTATTTATAAAATACCTTGTGAATGCGATCAGTTTTATTTAGGTGAAACATCAAGGCCATTAAATGTTAGAATAAGTGAACATCAATTTTATATTAAAAATAGAGAATTTGGTAGATCTTAAATATGTAAACACGCATGGGATAATGAACATAGGGTTCAATGGAATGATTCAAGTATAGTCCTAAAAAAAACGAATGGTAAAAAGAGAAAAATCAAAGAAGCGGCTCTAATTATGCTAAATGAGACCAATTGTCTTATTTGATAAAAGAGTTTCTGAAGTGAGCCAATACTGACTGTATATTAGCAAAAGTAGAAAACCATTATATTGTTGCCCCACAATCGATAGAGAATTGGACTATTGCCCCACAAACGATGGAGAACTGGACCTATTAACGGGGTATATATTATAAACCTCGAGACCAATTTTAAGTGATAGTTTCTACTTTTGTTAACATAAAATGTTTAAATCCAAAACACAAATTTGACAGTCAGAACGCTAATATAGAAGTAGGTGACAAATTTGTGTCAATTTACACCGAGTATTTAAATTTTTCTGATGGTCAATCACTTGAGTCTCACATGAAATTACTTTATACAATTTTAAATCGTATTTAGACAGTGCAACACTTGCACCAAAACACAGATGCAGTTAAGTATATCATTGACAAACAATAAAACAGCTGTGATGTTTAAGGTCGAACATAAACAGCTACTTAGTAGAAAAAAGCAGTACTGAAACCTGGAAGCTTCTAAATAGTATATGCACAACAACAACAAAAGATATTTAGCAGGCCCACTAAACTTAGGTAATGGTGAATTTAGAAAATTGAGAAGACATGGTCAGATTTATCAGGGATCAAAGACTAAAATGGATGGGACATCTGGAAAGGAGATATCATCATCATCATCATCATTGGCTTTTACAACTCTTCGTGAGTTTTTGCCGCATTTACTATTGCCTTCCATTGATTCCGATCCTGTGCTATTATTTCCCATGGCCTTACTTCCATCTTCTCCAGGTCTTCCCTGACTGCGTCTTTCCACCTTTTTCTAGGCCTTCCTGTCGATCTTCTACCATCTGGTCTTTCCCAAAACACATTGCTAATCAATCTGTCGTCATCACTCCGTACCACGTGGCCTGCCCATCTTAATCTATTGGCTTTTATGTATCTTACGATGTTTCCTTTCCCGAAGAGAGTCTCTATTTTATTGTTGTATCTGCTCCTCCATTCATTTGTCACGCTGTCCCTGCAAGGACCATATATAATTCGCAGGATTTTGCGTTCCCATACTAATAGCTTATTGATTTCTTTCTTTCTCAATGTCCATGTTTCACTTCCATATGTCACTGCTGGTCGTATTATGGTTTTGTACATTTGGATTTTGGCACGCCTTGAGAGAAGCTTTGACCTCATTAGATGTTGAATGGCAAAGAATGATTTATTCCCCGCCAGTATTCGTATTTCAACCTCCCGTTCTCCTGTGTTTTCACTGGTAATTGTTGCTCCTAGGTATTTGAATTCTTTGACCACCTCAAAATTATGATCGTTTATGATAATGTTTTGTCTTATTCGCTGTCGTTCCTTTTTTGATACGACCATGTATTTAGTTTTTTCTTCGTTTATTTTCAGGCCTACGCTTAGTGTTGCCTCTTCAAAGTTCGATACTATATCCTTAACTTCCAGTGTTGTCTGTGCTACTGCATCTACATCATCTGCAAATGCGAGAATAATCTTTGCTCCTCTGGCAGTTATGTCTGGTTTGACTCTGGTATAGATTTTTCGCATTGCATATTCCAATGCTAGGTTAAATAGTAATGGGGACAGCGGGTCTCCCTGTCTGAGTCCGGTGCTTATGCCGAAAGCCTTTGAAGTTTTGCCTTCTATTCTAATTTGCGCAAAGGAATTGTTGACACACATTCGCGCAATCATGGTCAGCTTCTTTGGTACGCCTAACTCCATCATTGCACTCCACAGTTTTAAGCGATCTATGGAATCATATGCTTGTTTGAAATCTATGAAGATCTGGTGTACTTCTTTATTATATTCCCAATACTTTTCTAGCATTTGTCTGATAGTAAATATTAGGTCGAGTGTTGATCTTCCAGGCCTAAAGCCGCATTGGTAATCGCCAATAATTTCCTCTGTATATGGCAGTAATCGTTTTAGTACAATTGAAGCTAATATCTTATATATAGTACCGATTAGTGAGATTCCCCTGTAGTTGCTACATGTATCCTTTCTGCCTTTTTTATGTATTGGCACGATAATACAGCCACTCCATTCTTTTGGCATTATTTCTTGTTCCCAGGCTTCTTTCATTAATTGCTGTATTTTAGTTCTACGTTCGTGCCCTCCTTTTTTAATCAGTTCTGCATCAATATTGTCTAGTCCCGGGGATTTGCCATTTTTTAGGGTTTCTATCGCCGTGATAATTTCTTCCAGGCTTGGCGGGGGTACTTCTATCTCGGCCGTTTGGTACTCACAATTTGCTTTATTTCCATCCGCGTCTACCTGGACATTTAGAAGACTTTCAAAGTATTCAGCCCATCTTTCGATTATTTTATTTTCATCTGTAATCATTATCAAAGGAGATATCCAGAAGCCGTTATTAAGAAAATCACCAACTGAAAACCAGCAACAGGTAGATCATGAAGAAAATCCAAAACGTGATGAGAAAACCAGATAATAGAGGACCTTAGGCAGATAGGAGTTAGAGAATGGAAATCCATATACAGAAAGAAGAAGCCATAGATGCCATGATGATGCTGTATATATATTCAACTAAAATTATGCTTTATCGCCAATAAATATATGAGAATCTGTGTTAACAGTTTTATAGTAGGAAACATTTCTTTATATTTGACCTTTTACAGAAATGTTTTGACTATCGGCAACAACGCAGCCAGTTAACTTTGCGGTAAAGCCGAATGAGAAGAGTTGGAGATGTGCACACCTGCATTTTTACAATGGACCAGGACACCTGAGATTTCAACATTCCGCAATTACTTGTTGACGTCATTTATAGGGCCTACTCTGATCTCTTCTATAAACCTTTTACCTTTATTCTCGGCTTTTTTTTTCTTGAAAGCTGCGAGCTGAAAATGTAAAATCTCTTGTTGGAGTTCCTAGAATTAGGTAAATATGAACATATGTCGGGAATATTTCAGTGTTTGACAATAGGGATCGCTGAAAGGAAGTTGGTTTTTGGCTTTTTGTTGTATTTGGACCAGAAGAAAATGAGAGTTTTTTAATGGGTGTGTATCAGAATACAGCATCAAGATTTTTAAAAGTTTATTGTTATTTTTAGAGGAATTAAAATAAAATACATTATTCGTATGAAATTATTAATGAAAATATCTAACAGTAAATATAAAAGTCCATCAGCATATCATGTTAATAGCAAAATATGCTCCATCAAATGATGAATCAATCTCTAAAAAAGAGTTCTTTTTTTAAATCACCAGACGGATGTTGTATATCGCCAATATTGTTCAAAATATATGTTAAATTAATTATGCCAACGTCATCACATAACTATTTCTTTGATATCCATTTAATGTGAATCGCAAATTATAATTTCCTACCTTCTCGCGATGCAGAATGCATCGTCTCGTGCGGAAATTCCTTTCTTCTAGGTAATAATTTGTGCCAAAAATCATGGGAAAGAATGTCGAACAGCAACAGAGATAGCAATCGCTAATTTTCGAAGTGTCGTTTGCTGGCGAATTTATTAAACTATGTGAACGATAATGGAAACCTGTCGATAGAACCAATAAAAGCTAAAGAGTTACAATGATTTAGTTGTGTGTGCAGGTCTGGATTATAGTCTGGTCCAATACTCTGTTTATTATTTGGGCTACTTCAGTACCATGTTTGCTATTTTTATTGTCTAATTCTTAGTAAATGACCTATCAAATATCATTTCAGCACATTTTTGCATCTTTCTGAGAAATTGTATTTTGAATTTTTAATTGTTTAAGTAGTAAGTTTCTAATGTTTGCTGAGGATCTTAAAATATTTCGAATGGATTTCTTTTTATTATTATTAGAGAAAAAAGTCGCATCCGCCAAAAGATTATTACCGACTGAACAAAATATCAGTAACAAAATTAAATGACTACAGGTTATAGAAAATGTTATACTATCATAGGAACACTTCTGACCTAGAGCTTCTGCGAGAAGCTAGAGAGTTCGAAATATTGTGAGCATAATTCTCCCGCCCAATTCTCTCAGTCTGGACATTATTTTGTCCCATGATGCCGTATTAAAGGCATTCTTGACGTCAAGCAGGATGAGTGCCACCCATCTCTTTGTATCCTGCGTAACTAAAGAGTTTACTTCTGTGACTTCTTGCTCCCAAATATCCCTTTCGAGATCCTGAAGCAGGTTACTCCACCTTTCTTAGATCTTCCCATCTCATTCCTGTATTCATTCTGCATTCGCTTTAATTCATTTATTCTCTCTTCCAAATATCCTGCTTGTATTCTTCTTAACTTCCTGACCTTGGCTTTATCACTTTGAAGCTTCAAACTTTTACGAGCAAATTAGCCGACTTTTTCCAATTTTTCTTTCAAATTTTCGATGTACGTCAGATGTACGTTCTTCTTCGCAGGGAAACAATCTTCCCGAAATAAGATCTTAAGGAAGCTTTATTTATCTTCTGGTGATTATCATCGATGAAGAATAACCGGTTCGGAACTTTTATAGGCTAATAGGAGTAGAGGAATTAAAGTATCCCAATCTTTTTGATTATCAGCGATAAACATTGAAAGGTATTGGCAAATAGTTCCATTATGTCTTTTGACCATAATGTTTATTCAAAATTTCGTCCTTGATCAGAATGTAACTCTGAAGGAACTCCATGACTTGATACGACATGTGTTATGATTGATTCTGCTCCTGTAGTCACTTCTTGATTAGAAACGGGTGCAATTTCAGGCCATTTTGAAAAAAAATCCAATGCGACCGTTAAATACTTGTTTCCTCTCTCTGTTGCCGGAAGTGGACCGAGAATATCCACTACAAATCGTTTAAAAGGCTCTCCGGAAAAATATTGTGCCATTTTACCACGACTTCTTGATCTAGGGTGTTTTCTACCGTTACATAAATGGCATTTCTTACAAAAATCTTTTATATCTCAGCGATAATTGATCCAGTAAAATCCTTAATTCAGTAATTTCCTGCCACACAGCACTTACTCCATTTTTAAGCCATTCTCGTACGACTTTTAAGACATTATTTTTGACTTTTTTTAAAGTTTTCCAGGAAATTTTGATCAATATTTCCTGTTTAACTGTGGTCCTCCAGAGACTTACTTTTTCGGATACATTCTCTTTTTTTTTAAGCTGGCACTGACTTTGAACCTGTAATTCGTTCAAAGCATCTTTTTCACTTCTAGATCTAGGCGACCTTCTGACCTTATTCTTGTATCCTTCTTTCCTTGCTTGTGATCGGCTTCTGCAATTGTTTTGCAAATGTGCGGCTTACGCAATTAAAACATCTTCTGTTTCATTTTGAGGTTTTTGTTGAAGATTTTACTTAAACTTTGGGATAAAATAGGTTGTTGTTATGTGCGGTTGAGACTTCTTCATTTTCTCGAAGTCTTAGGTCTTTTAATTTTGAGCGAGATCTGGAAATGCTTTTCGCCCTTTCATACTCCTGGGCTGAAATTAGCGTTCCATTAGCGTAGTGTTCCATTTAGCGTTTGGTGATGATGTTATCGAAGAGCCTGTTGCATTTCAACATCCTGTAGTCCATCTATGAATGCCTGTATACCAATTTGTTCCAGAAAATCTTTAGGTGTCTAGGGTAAGCCGTATGCAATAATCTTTTAATGTCGGCTTGAAATTCTTACAGATTTTCGCTATGCTTTTGTTATCGAACTTTCAGCTGCCTTTGAAAATCTGATTTAGATGCTGCTGACCATATCTTATCTATAAAGCTTGAACAAGAGAGGTATAACTAGGTGCATCATGAGGAAGAAACTGCACGACGGTTGCTGCCTGTCGTGACTACCAAGGAAGCAGCCATTTATTTTTCTTGCTCTAGCTGCAGCCTCGAATAGTTCGCATGCTCTTTAATTATCGAATGTCATCATCATCATCATCATCATCCAGCCTCAAGAGTCCACTGCTGAACATAGGCCTCTTCCTCATGTTTCCAACCCCGTCTATCTTGCGCCGCTCTCATCCAGTTTTTATCGAGTCTTCTTAAATCGTCAGTCCATCTTGTAGGTGGTCGACCGACGCTTCTCTTGTCTTCCCTTGGCCTCCATTCCAATAACCTCTTTGTCCATCGCCCATCTGTCATTCTGGCTATGTGTCCTGCCCATCTCCATTTTAGTCTGGCATTATCGAATGTGGATGGTTTTAAAGCTAGTACTGATTGTGCCTGGTTCAACTATGGAAAATGATGAAGCTCTTTGTTCTGATTAGACATTAGTTACTGAAACAATATTAGGTAAAGAAGCTTGGATATTTTTCTTTCAAGTTTTGTTCCTGTTTTATTCTATTAAAAATCGGTTTTTAAATTGTTTTATTGTTCTTCTAGTTAATAAGAAAACCTTATCTTGAGCTTATTACAAAGTCATTTGTATTTGAGTGGTGTAACGACTTCATATTGACATGCAGATAATAAATTCTACAATAATTTGGTGGCGACTGTACCTCTAACTTATAATTTTCATGAATTTTTAAACTATTTATGTCAAGAATGACTATGTAAGGGAAGCTGCACCATAATCGATAGAATAAGCTGAGAATACATATATATATATATATATATATATATATATATATATATATATATATATATATATATATATATATATATATATATATATATATATATAATATTTATGCCTCATTAACTAGAACTGTAATGATGGTAATGATGTTAAGAATCTTGTAATGAAATACCTCTACGTACTATCCTGTCAAGTATAATTTGAGTTTTCTCGTAAATCGAGCATAGTTGCCATTTCCAGTCTCGTGTTTTCGCACCAAATCCACTCAACTGTGACATTGGCTGTCTCGCGTATTTTAATCAACAGGGTAGAAATATGACGTGCTGAGTGCAAGACAGTCATGCTTAATTAACTCCGAAACATAATTCTAATTAAGGATATATATGTTTAGACGCAATTATATTAATTGAATCGGATTCCCGGGACACCGCCTAATGGCCGGTTCACGCCTTATTCCCGCCTATGAAGTGATTTTCTTCGTAATCGCCATCATTCTTCCACGTAATAATATCAGTGCGTTAAGGAATGATGTATATAATTATCTTTTAGTTTTTTATTCGACTATCTTTTGTATAAATTTGAGAAATGCTCTTTAAAAATGTTGAAATATTTTCCAAAATACCTAACTTTACTTCTTTCTTTCCGTCTTGTATGAATATGGGGCAAAGACCACTATTCATGCTAAAAAACTCCAATCTTAATATAAACGATACCTCGTTGTGTTGATATAATTATTTATATATTTATTTATTTACAGGTGGACATTACTCATTATTCTAGAAACTTTTTAAAATAATTCCTCAAGTAAAAACTTTAGGAACAAAACATACCACTAGCATTGACACATACATCGTGATTTTTAATTAAACTTATTTATTTATTTATAAAGCTCAATAGACCTTGAAGGCCTAGGACAAAAATTCAATTAATACAATATTTATATATCACAAAACTTGTATTAAGTGGGGTGGCTTCTTTATAATCATGCTCCTTCCCTACGTAATTAATTTACCATTATCCTTCATTCATCCCTGGTTGTTGCTCTCTCTTCCTTACTATCAATTCCCTATTTTCTGAGATTTTCCTGTACGCTTTCAAATCATCTTTGTCTAGGTCGTCTCTCCTTCTTGTCGTGATTCATTTCCTGGCGTTTTAAAATCATCGTGACATCTCTTCCTTTCCATTCTCATCACGTGCTCCAGCCATGTTACTCTCTGTGCTTTTATGAAGCGACTAATATTTGGTTCGTTATACTGTTCCTCTACCTCCCTGTTTGTTTGTCGCACCCAACCTTTTACCGTGTTTTGGCCTCCATATATAGCTCTAAGCATTTTCCTTTCCCATCTTCTCAATTTCTTCGTATTTGCTTTTTTCATTGTCCATACTGCACTACCATACTTCACTGTGCCTTATTACCGTTTTATATATCCCTAACATTATTTTTCTCGATACATATTTGGATTTCATCAGTGGTCTTAGGCTTCCCATCTTTTTATTTCCCTTTGCCAATCTGGTATTTAGTTCCCATTCTTCCTGACCTTTCTCTTCTAAAATGAACCCCAGGTTAGTAAAATGGAACACACTCTCTCTAAATTATACTTCCTTGATTCATTAGATATAAAAGTAAACTGTCCTTCTTTTTGTTCTGTATTTCTGAGTATC
This sequence comes from Diabrotica undecimpunctata, assembly GCF_040954645.1. NCBI lineage: Eukaryota > Metazoa > Arthropoda > Insecta > Coleoptera > Chrysomelidae > Diabrotica > Diabrotica undecimpunctata. The sequence goes on from NC_092804.1 coordinate 4,521,369, forward strand.
ATGTATTTTGTCTTTTCCTGGTTTATTTCTAGGCAAAAATATTTTGCCTCCTTTTCTAATCTTTTTATAACATTTTGTAATTATTTTCTTGTTTTCGTTAGAATAGTAAGATGATCAGTAAAGGTCAGACATTGCTGTTCATTGTTGAGTATGGATCCAGTCGTTTTAACTCGGCTATTTCTGATTATTGTTTACAATACCAAATTAAATACCACTGTGGATAATGAATATTCTTGTCTAAGACCTCTGTTTACTTCAAATCTATCCGATGGGAGTCTTCTCTATACTACATGATTTCGTATACTACAGAGTCATTCTTACTAGCCTAACCAGTTTTGTGACTATGCTGAAGGAGCTCAGTGCTTCATACATTTTATTCCTTATTATCCTGTCATGCGTTGTTTAAAACCTATGAATAACGCAAAAGAGTTAGCTTATGTTATAGCAGGTAGTCTTGATTTCTTTTAGAGTAAAAATTTGATCTGTCAGTGATCTATTAACTCTAAAACCGGCCTGACACTCATCTAGTTTATTGTCAGCAAATCTGTTGAGTCTCTGTCTTAGCATCCTGTCTAATACCTTCTCAAGCAATTAACAGAGCAACACCTCCGTAATTTTCACATGTCCTTTTTTGTATATGGGGCATAATAAAGATTTGGTCCAATCTTTGGGCATATCCTACTCTTGAAATATCCTTCTATTATTATACCATTATTCTCTATAAGTAATTTTTTATTTTCATCTGAATTCTGCTCATTCAGTAATTCACTAAAATATCTTTAATTAAACCACTTAACATGCAAAACAAAAAAATCACTTGATCACTTCTTTGTCCAGGTCTCCATAGCTAGACAGTGTAATTCCCAGGTATTTTATTTCCATTACTTGTTCAATACTGATGCCATCGATTTCTATTTTACATCTGGTTGGTTCTTTGCTGGCTACTATTGTTTTAGTTTCCTGAGATGAGATAGCCATATTTAATTCTTTTGCTCTTATATTAAATCTGTGGACCAGTCTTTGCAGACTATCTTCATCTTGGGCTATCAATATTGCGTCGTCTGCGTAACAAAGTATTTTGATTTCTTTGTTTCCCATTCTATATCCTCTTCCTTTGTAAAAGGTTTTGATGATTTCATCCATGATCAAATTGAAGAGCATGTAGCTCAATGAATTCTCTTGTCTTATTCCGCTGCCTATTTCTATAGATACTGTAAGTTGTCCATCTATTCTAACTTCCATTTTGTTGTTTTGGTAGATCTTATCGATATTTTTTATAATATTTAGGGGAACTTCTCTATTATACAGAAGATGGATTACATCTTTGAGTCTTACTCTATCAAACGCTTTCTTTAGGTCAATCAGATACAAAAATGCTGGTCTATTATACTCTAGTGATTTCTCAGTAATTTGCTTTATAACGAATATTGCATATGTATACGATCTTCCACTATGAAAACTCTGTTGTTCATCTGCTAAACTTATCCTCTGATTTAGTAGCACTTGTAAAATTTTAGTTGTAAGTTTTAGCGTAGTATTTAACAAGTTTATACCTCTGAGTTTTCGGCTGTTTTTATCTCTTTTTTTGAATAGTAGAATTAGATCGCTGGTTTTCCATTCTGCCGGTATTTTATTGTATTTTATAATTTTATTAATTAATTTTGTCGGTCTAATTTTATTAAATAATTGTATTAATTAATTAATTAAGTCGGTCAGATAGCCAAGCGGGCTGGGCGGCCGGCTTCTCATTCGCTTCACTGCGAGTGGTTCAGTGGATGTGGGTTCGGTCCCCAGCTCGGTGTACAGAAAAACAAAAAGTCTAACTCAGCAGTTTAAAATTCTAGATGAATCTGCGGCTTAGACTAGAATATGCTGGTGTCTGATCGGCCTATGGTGGAGCAGTACGGCAAGAGATAAGGGCTTGCGGCTCGGTGATACTCCTCCATAGATCCATACCGGAAGGGCGTAACGCCTAAAATACCGGATATATATATATATATATATATATATATATATATATATATATATATATATAATAATGAATTTTGTTAATTGTTCTGTCATTGCTGCTCCACAATATTTCAGTAACTCGTTTGGTATCCCGTCTTTATCTGCTGCTTTTCTTTTTTTCAGGTTTTCAACTTTTGATTTGAAATTGATTTTGATTTGATTTTATTTGATTCAAGTTTGATTTTGGATGCTTATTATTATAATTCGCTACTCCTTGTCGTAGTCCTTTTCCTTGATAATTCATTTCTTGGACATAGTTCATATTTGTTGATAGTTCAAGTATTCTTAGGATTCAGTGTTGCTTTTGTTCTTGTTTCTTAAGAATTGTTTATTCTTCTGATTATTGAGTTTTTAATCAAAACTTTCTATATTGGTGGAAGTAAAGAGCGTCGCCTCTATTGTTTAGACCCCGTTCTGTCTCTATTCCTATCGCTTACTGTCACTTACTGTTCTTGCTGTAAAGTACAGGATAGCATGTGGAATATTTGAAAATTAAGAAATTTAATCTGTTTCCCTTGGTATTAATTAACAACAACAAGCAAGGAAACAAATCGGGTAATATGCTTAATACAAAACTGAAAAATAATATGTTTTCCTGAATGTATTTTTGATTTTAGTTTGTTCTTTACGTAGCACTCTGTTTATTGACTAAAATATGTCATAAAAAGGAGATCAAATTCGATGACATTTATGTGACGGCATGACAGCAGCTATTTTAAAAATTTGTTTATTTCAAATTGTCCCCGTTTCGCAGAACGGTCGTCATTATCGCCATTGGACAGGTAAGAAGTAGGCAGCAAGAATTTATTCTATATATCACGTCTTGACTCGTATTGTTTCATGGCGACTTTCAGGCGCCACCAGTACCTGGTTGTCGCGTACTTAGAATACCAATTAGCTCCTTTAAATCACTCTTTGCTTTGCCGATTGTGGAAAGGATATGTCTACGAGTACACTACTCCGGCAAGTTATCAGAATCGATGGTTGATTTGTAATTATCTTATCATTGTAACGAATAGAATTACTGTACTGCTCAACATTTATAAAATAAACCTGTTTTTAATATTGGATCGATACATATATGCAGGTTAAATAATTATTTTAGGGACGCGGAACTGGGACCGAAATACACTTCTCCAAGAAATTAACGCACCACTTCAATAAATCAATATTATTTGTAAACAGGCAAAGAATAAAAAATAGAACTTCACCAGATTTATTCTACATTTTATTAGTAATTATAACAATTTGTCTAATCATCAGAAAATGTTTAAGTACAGGAGAAAAAAAAATAAAACGGAGAATTCTAAAAAAATAATGATAAGAAAAGTAAACTAAAATATGAAAAAAGTCTTAATAACGAGTGTTTACACCTCTACTACGTATAACAGCCTCACATCGTTGGCCCATACTTAAAATTAATTGCCGTATTTCATTTTGGTCTAGTTCTCTCCAAATCTGGATCAGCCTCTCTCCCACTTCCTGTAACTTGTTTGGTTGGATCGGTGTGGCTCTTAATCGCTTACCAAGGATATCCCAGAGATTTTCAATCGGATTTAAATCCGGACTATGTGCTGGCCATTCCATAGTGTTAATTTCTACCTCTTCTAGATAATTTCTGACGATCTGTACAGTGTGAGGTCTGGCATTATCTTGCATTAGTAAAAAATTTTAATTGGTATAAGGAGCGAATGGTACTACATGTTGCTCCAGGATCTCCAATATGTACCTTTCAGCTGAAACAGTTCCATTTTATATGACCACTAGGTCCGTACGTGCGGTCAAAGAAATACCACCCCACACCATAACGGATCCTCCACCAAAAAATTTGGTGTGTGAGAAGTTACACTGGGCATATCGTTCGTTGGGTCGTCGCAATACACGAACACGTCTGTCGTTATTGTACAAACAAAATCGGGATTCATCAGTAAATAGCACTCGTTCCCAGTCAGCCTCTAACCAATTAACGTGTTCTCTAGCAAAATGTAGTCTCCCCCTTCGATGCTCTGCAGTTAATAGAGGACCTCGAGTGGCAATCCTAGGTGTTAAGTTGTATTCCCTAAGTCGCTGGCGAACAGTTTCAGTACTAATTTGTATAGCATGCACGTCTCGAAGCTGAATATGTAGACTTCGATGTGTTAAATAACGTTGTCGAAGAGCAGAAATTCTTAAAAATCGATCTTGAATAGGGGTAGTTACCTGGTGTCGTCCTTGCCCTGGTCTGCGAGTATAATTCTCTGTTTCGAGGAATCTTTCTAACACCCGTGAGACGGATATGTGGGACACATTAAACGGAAGACCAATTCTTCGGTAACTCCAACCTTCTTCCGACAGTATCACTGCTTGGTCACATTCATCTCGGGTTAAATTACGTGATTGACGCTCCCTAATAAACACAATTACCAATAATCAACAATTAAACAGTAGCCGAATAAAATTAGTGAACACGTGGAAATTAGTATATTTATAGAATTAGTACATTTTGTGCTTCTTTTTGTTTTGTTGAAAAAAAAACTATAGCGATTAAACGCAGTCAATAAATATAGAGTGTACGAATAGCATATACAAGCGGCTTGCAAAATATAACGTTCCAATGGAAATTTTTATTAACGCTAATAAAATATTTTTCAAAGTGGTGCGTTAATTTCTTAGAGAAGTGTATATGCAAAATAATTTTTGCTGCATATCTGGCATATTTTGCCTATAAATTTTATATTTCACAAGAAATGGCGTATATCTGCATATTTTTATATACCTAAAAAAATGTATAATGCCAGAATTTTCTGAATGCGTCGACCGTTCCTCGTAATTGTTCATTCTAGTTCCCTCAGTAATACAACTTGAGAGATAAAATAAAAAAAAAAGTGATAAAAATACAGAGGAGCTAGAAATATCCCTGAAAACAACTTCTACACTACAGCTGCCTTCCTATAAGTCTCGCAGGTATTTGACTAGGTCTGGCATGATGGTTTAACTTCCAAAATCAAGTCACAACTACCTAATCCCATAGCCAAAATTCTACAGTCATATATAACAGATATATTACTTAAGAGATAGCCTCTTAAGTAATTAAGGCGAAGCTTGCACTCCCGTATATTCGATCTCTGCAGCTAGAGTCCCTCTAGATAATGTACTCGGTCCAACTCTATATTTACTGTACACAGCTGACATTCCTACCACAAAGAATACTACGATTGCTATGTGTATGCAGGTGATACCATCATGTGAATTTAAGATTAGCATCCAAAAATTTGCAAAACCATTTAAACCACTTAGAAAATTGATTAAAACTATGACGTGTCAAAATAAATAATACTAAATCGACTCAAATCACCTTCACGTTAAAGGAAACTGCTAGGAACTGTCAAATATCTCGGGATCCACATAGATAATCTCCTTTTGAAAACATATATGGTCCAAACGACTACAACTGGACATACTTTACAAGAAGATGTGGTGGTTTATGAATCGGAAGTCAGGTTTAAGTATTTAAAACAAACTTCTTCTTTACAAGGCAATACTATGACCAGTATGGATGTACGGGATTTAAATCTGAAAAATTACCAGTAATACAAATATGCAAAGACTATAAAGATTCCAATCCAAAGTCTTTTGGGACGTTTGCAATGCTCCATGGTATATGCCAAACGATGCTATTCATCACGGCCTGAATGTTGACACTTTAAAGAAGCAACCGTCACTCAGTGCACAAACTACTTTAAGAGGCTATCATCTTATCTAAATCCACTCGCCAATGACCTCCTGATGCGACCACTGCTTAGAAGACTTGAAAGATTGGATCCTCTAGATCTGTCACCGTTAGAAACTAGCTGATTTGTATAAACTTCAAAAATTTAATAATGTAAACACAATATAGGTAAAGGATGTTCACCACTGGATGAAGATCCCACTGTGTCACTTTTTTTATGTCTTTCAAGCATATTATTTATTGTTATATTGATAACAGATTGCAGTAAAAAAAGGAAGTTGAAAAAATATAATAATAGCGCAAGATAAAGGCAAAAAAATGATAATGGTGGTGTTGACTGACTGTATCTTTTGAGTAGGATTAATATAATGGCTCCAGCTACAAATTCTAGATCAGTTAATATGTTTTGTCCATATATCTCTTGCAAAAATGTATGTCATAATTCGTATCTATCTCTAGAGTGATTCGTTTGGCTAATGGTTTATCAGAATTAGTTTTATTTGTCAGACTAATGGATAAAAAGAGAAACGAGTGGATAAGAGAGAAAACAAAAGTGAGGAATGTTAGACAAGAAGTTGCAAAATTGAAATGGAGATTTATAGGACACAATATAAGACAAAAAGAAGACCGATGGAACAAAATTCTTATTAATTGGAGACCGTGGGAATATAAACGAAGCAGAGGAATGCCCCAATTGAGATGGGCAGATGATATCAAGAAGCACGTGGGCTTTAGGTGGATGACCGTAGCGACAGACAGAGAAGAATGGAAAAGGATTGGGGAGGCCTATACCAAAGATGGGCCGAAGAAGGCTAATTAGATAGATAGATAGATAGATAGATAGATATAAGCGGTCAACAAAGGATTTGCGAGACCCGCAATTATGAACAATAGATATGTAAAAGACGAAGGAAACGGGAAATACAAAAGTAAGAAGAAGTATTTGATTTAAATAAAATATAACTTACCCAATTGAAAAATTCAAAAAAAAAATTCCTTTTTTTAGTTGACGGTAAACAACACTACTACTAGGCAAGACCTCTACGTAGGTTTCATAGATTTTGAGAAGGCCTTCGATAAAGTCAGACACCAAAAGCTGTATGAAATCCTAAGAAGCAAAAACATCGACAGTCGCGACATTAACATCATATCCAGGTTGTACTGGGGACAAACAGCAAAAATCAAAGTTGATAATGAGTTAACCGAAGAAATTGAGATTCGTCGAGGTGTGCGTCAGGGTTGTGTGCTTTCTTCACTATTATTCAATATATATATAGCGAAACAATATGTCAGGAACCGCTCCTAGAGCAAGACATTGGTATGAACATTAACGGAGAGTTAATTAACAATATACGATACGCTGATGACACGCTAATAGTAACAGATAACCTAGCAAATTTACAGTTTTTGATGGAAAACATAAACACCCATACTATTCATGATTGTAACAAAGAAGCTATACACCAATGTGAATTTAACCATAAATAATCATCCAGTTGAAAGAGTTACGTCCTACAAATATTTAGGGGTTTGCTTCACTGATACTAATGACCAGACAAGAGAAATCAAGAGGCGAATAGAGATAGCGAGACAATCGTTTGTCAAAATGTAAAAGTTCCTATGCAGCCAGGACATAAATATAAACTTAAGAACGAGAATGTTAAGGTGCTATGTTTTCTCCGTTCTGCTATACGGCATGGAAGCCTGGACACTGAAAAAGATAAACATCAAAAACATTGAGGCATTCGAGATGTGGTGTTACAGGAGAATGTGGAAAATACCATGGACAGAAAGAGTAACAAATCAAGATGTTCTGCTGAAGATGGGGAAGGAATGCGAAGTCATAAAAACCATACAAACGAAAAAACTGAAATATCTGGGCCACATAATGAGAGGAGAAAAGTACTCTCTGCTTAGACTCATAATCCAAGGAAAAATCTCGGGAGAGAGAAATGTGGGACGTAGGAGGATTTCCTGGTTGCGAAATTTAAGGGAGTGGTATGGGTGCAGTTCAATACAGTTGTTCAGAGCTGCAGCCAACAAAGTGAAGATTGCTGTGATGGTAGCAAACCTCCGATAGGAGACGGTACTGCAAGAAGAAGAAACAACACTACTTCCAATAAAGATTGAATTCGATGAATTATCTGTACCTAAGGGTACTTATGTGGATAGGCGTTTAAAAAAAAAAAGGAAAACGTCATAAATTGGATTATTATTTAAAATATTTCAAATAGAAGTTATTTCAAATCCCATGAGATTTATTTCAAAAAACTATTGAAGCATTGTTTTTTAATTGATAATGAAACGCATATGGCAGAGCCAGAAAATTTGTGTCTCAGATCTTGTTTTTGTTTCTTATATACGCAACAACCCTAGCACCCGTTCTGTCATAAGCGCTTCATTGACAATTAAAAACAATGTTCTAAAACAAATTAAGCACAAAATACTTATCGGAAAATTATAGAAAAAAGTTTGAACTTGATTTTAGGTCCTTGAAAAATAATGTTTTTTACTTGTGTTTTTAAGCCTTGAAAATCGTAGTTTTGCGTTTTTCACAGTTTTATATTATTCATAACTTGAAAACGTTTGCAGAAAAACTACAAGAGTCTTATTTTGTTAAGGATTATTCCAAAAATTCAAAAAAATTTGTCCGGACCGCAAAAAATTATTTTTACAATTTGTTTAAAAAAATGTTAAAAAAAATTTTCCGCCTGGAAGACCTCTTGAACCTTATTTTGGGATTTACCATGAAAGGGATTATGCAAAAAATCTAATGAGAATATTTTTCCGAGCTTTTCGCCTTGTCTAAAAAAATATCTAGGAGTAACGGAACGTTTTACTAACTGTAAAAAATAATGTGGAAACAGACTGCAGAGAACGGTCGAATATATACGGAATGTCTTACCAAAATTAAAAAAAAAATAAAAAGTTTGAAACGTAGAAGCATTTTAACATGTTTTGGGCCAATGAATAGATTAGCCCAAATACCAAGAAGAAGAAGAGGAAGAAAACTCATCACACAAATTAATGTGTACTCGACGCATCTTTCTGTCCGCTGTTTCTTTTTCACTAGTAGTATACACATCGTTAAAAAGTTAAATCAGAGCACTGATGTGATCTTGATGTATCAAGTCGAGGTACTTTCATAATTTTGACTGATCTTATGCCATTAATAACTTCAGACTATAAAATTTCAAGTCGTTGATTTACATAACATAACATAACAATATCTTTATTTTTAGAAAATAATATACATTCCGTGAACATAAAATTATTTAAAAAAAAAACAGTGTCACAAACGAAAATATTATTTACTTATTCCTAACCGTTACATATACAAATAATATTCCTCCACAGAATATGGCTCAAGAGCTACCAGTAATTTAAATATTTGATGTTTATACAAACTTAATCTTTCCTCCCTTTTAATAGGTTCAGGCAGTTTATTAAACAATTTGATGCAGCAATAAAGAGCGTTTTTTTTTTCTGTTATACTTAACCTGTGTATTGGAATTATATAACCTGGTATTTACTATACTATTGGGCTCAAAGTTCCTAAAGAGTATTTTATTCTTATATAGAAACAGTAAGCATTCTTGAATAAATACAGCGTAAACTGTTAAAATATTATTACTCCTAAAATGCCCTCTACATGATTCCCTACTTTTTAAGTCAAACATAACTCTGATTATTTTTTTCTGAACCAGAAATACATTATTTATGTCCCTACTGTGGCTGTGGCCAAAATTTATTAGACCATATCTAAATTTTGCTTCAAAATTAGCATGATACACTGTTTTTAATGAGTTACTATTCATGTATTTTTTTACAACTCTAAAGCTGTAAATCACTTTACTCAAAGACATACATAACTATTCAACATGTGTATCCCAACATAAAAAACTGTCAATATATAATCCTAAAAATTTGGTACTGCTGCTAATATTTAAAGTGTCATTATTTTCAATAATACTGTTTGGCATATCTGAATGTGCATAATTTGTCTTAAACAAAAGAAGATCTGTTTTATTTTGATTTAAAACCAACCTATTCATAGAAAACCAGTCTTTAGCTTTCTGGAACTCTAAACTAGCATTAACGCTTAGAACAGACATGTCTTTACCACTGACTAAAATGTTTGTATCATCTGCATAATTTGTTATGCTGGAAGTAGTATTAGCCACTAGACCATGAAGATCATCGATATAGATCACAAACAGTAAAGGACCAATCACACTTCCTTGTGGTACTCCAATATTGATAGTGCTTTCAGATGAGATGCCTATTTCAGTGTTTTTATGTATTTTTACTAAATGTCTCCTATTTGCCAAGTAGGACTTAAACCAGTTCAATGCTGGTCCACGTATACCATATTTCTCCAATTTATCAAATAATAGGTCATGCACTAAACAGTCATATGCCTTTGATAGGTCCAAAAAGAGACCCAAAGCCATATGACCAATCTCAGTACATTTTAAAATATCCCAGACAAATTGAAAAATCGCAGTCTGAGTTGATTTTCCCTGTTGATAACCATGCTGATTTGCACTAATAATATGACATTTTGTTAAAAACTCTGTTATCCGCCTATACATAGTCATTTCTAAGATTTTTGAAAAGGAACATAGAAGGCTAATTGGTCTATAGTTATTAATTAATATGATATTAATAATATGACATTTTGTTAAAAACTCTGTTATCCGCCTATACATAGTCATTTCTAAGATTTTTGAAAAGGAACATAGAAGGCTAATTGGTCTATAGTTATTAATTAATTTAGGATCACCCTTTTTGTAAACAGGTGTTACTATGGCAGTTTTCAGGCATTCAGGAAATACACCAGATTTTAATGAATTATTTATGATTGTAGTGAGAGGATTCACTATCTCCTTTATACAAAGTTTAAGGGTTTTAGTGGGTATTTCATCAATTCCACAACTCATTTTGTTTTTTAAATTTTTAGTTATATCCATAATTTCAGTTTCTGTCACAGGTGCGACAAACACTGAATTTATGTTACTTGCAATGTTGTCTTTATATTCAGTGTATTGTAATTGAGATAAAGTGTTATTTAAAGTAGTATTTAAGTGGATCATGTATTTATCAGCAATCTCTTGAGGACTACCCTCTACTTTTATTGAATTTACACTTTTTAATTGACCATTAATTTCACTAACAATTTGCCACATGCATTTATTTTTGTTGACAGCTTCAGACATCCTGTTTTCATATAGCTTTGATCGTTTTGTTATTAGTTTCGTATTATATTCTTTTTTTACCTGTCTATAGGAATCATAGAATTTATGGTTAACTCTGCTCATTGTAAACAAGATGTCTAAACGATGTCTAGATGTCTAAACTACATTGGCCCATGTTTGATCATCTTCTTCTTCAGTGTCTTTTTTCAGTCCGGGTGTTGAAGATCGAGGCTGTCGCGGTTTTGCTAACCGCTGTTCGAAACAGTTCATGGGAGGTCATTCTAAATCATTGCTGGAGGTTTTTCAGTACAGAATACAACGGTCTAGCCCAGTACGGCATGTAGATCATTTAGGCTGATTGTTAGTATTTTTTAATGTATTCTCTCCGTAAATTGGGATTCCCATCTCTAGGTTCGTGAGAGCTTCAGTGAAAATTTCTTCAGAGTATATATTGAAAAGAGTCGGCAATATCATAAAGTCTTACTCCTTGCATAATCTTCACCTGGTCTGTCAATTTGCCTTCGACCCTGTCTTGAGCACGTTTGTTCCAGTACCATTGCATTTGTTTTGTTTAGCCAGACATTTTAAAACAATTGCATAGTTATTCCATGTTTCAAGAATTTTTCATTCATCAATTATAGCTTTTTTTATATTATCTATTAGACTATTAGTGGTTTTCTCATTTTAAAGGCCAGCAACTTCACGAACTTTCTCGTGCATATTGAACATGTAATGCTTCATTTCTAATTCCTCCATATGTGAACATCAATTCGCCATTCACTTTTCTTTAGCGGCTCGTATGTTTTGTCCCATTTTTCTTAATTTTCTTCTGCATTCTTCAGCTTTATCTTCTTTGTTCTATAAAGTCTAGTATATCTTCCCTCGTCCATTATTGATTTTAAAACATATTGGTTACACTGTGTTCTTCTAGTATTTTGATGTTCGCTAAAAACATTTTTAGTTTTCTCTTGTCTTTCATGTAATTGTTTACATCCTTTTCGATTATACTTTTATTGAAGTCTGAAATAGTAAAATAATTCTTGAACTGATATTTTTTCCCTATCCGTTTTAGCTTAACTCTACATCGGCAATTAAAGGTTTATAGTCAGACTCAATATCTGCACCAGGATATGTTGTAACTCCATTCTTTCGCTTCTAATAATTAATAAGAAAACGGAAAATGAACACAAAAAGAAAAAACTGGATGAAATAATATAGAAACAAAATATTACCCTGATAAGAGGCAGCAATATTCTAATGCACGACAAAAAAGATTTACAATAGTTGTACTTGAATGTAAAATTCTTAATATCTCATATTAAAACTTCCGACAAGTCACTAGCAACGTGCTGTCACGATTAGTCCATTTTGCTCTTTTAATTTATTCTATTGGTTTTTATCGGGATGAATCTAACAAGAGACTTTGCATTGTTTCGCATTGAATGTGCGCTAATCTTTTATCTGCTGATAATATCGCAGACTAATAAAATCTTCTGACAACTATTAAAACAATCTTGGAGTCCTTCAAGATGTAAGTCTGAACTCTTCTCTTCAAAGAGTTATATTACTGGGACAGTGGTGGGTACGGTGAATTTTTAAAATGGCTTTCTAAGTTTTTTTTATATGTTTGTATCGAGCACAACAAAGAAATATGTCGGAAAGAAGCAAAAAACGAAAATACGTCAGCAATTATGTGGGAAATTTATAATAATAATGTTTATTTACTTCCCATTATACAATATAAAACAATGTGACAATATAATAATTCAATATAATAGAATTACAAATTAATTCTAAGTTAAATATTTTATACAAACAAATAGCTGTTAGCAAATAAACAAAGAAGAAATTCCCTGATGAACCCTTCCTTGTCTGAAGTCTACGAAGAGGATGTGGAGTTCTATGTTGTGTTCGTGGCATTATTCAATTGATTGTGTAACTATGTGGATCGCATCTGTAGTGGATCTGCCTTCTCTGAATCCTTGCTGGTAGCCCCCAATTTTTTTCTCTGTGAATTAAGTGAGTTTTGGCTTGATGGGGGCTGTTAGAATTACTTATATATGTTGTGCTCAGTAGAGATATTGCTCTATAGTTGTTACAGTTTGTTACTTCTCCTTTCTTAAATATTGGTATAATTCTGCCTTCTTTCCAATCATCGGGCAGTTCTTCTGCTTCCCATATTCTAACTATTAGATTATAGATGCTTGTTAATAACTTTTCCCCTTCGTTTTTAATCAGCTCATTGGGAATAACATCTGGGCCGGGTGTTCTTTTCTGTTTCATTTTTTGAATGATGTCTAAATATTCATCATATGTTGGTATCCCTATTTCATTATCTCTAATGTTTTCCATTGCGCCTACTTCCTCTTCCGGGCTTTCTTTGCATCTGTTGCATGTAGTTCTGTGAAAAGTGTTTTCCATGATCTATTGTCAATTTTAACTACTGGTCTGCATTTTATTTGTTGAGCTTTTAGGTATCCAAATAGTTTGGCGCTGTCTTTACTATTCTTTTCTAGGTCCTTTAACAGCTCTTCCATCCACTGTTTTTTTTCTTGCAACAATTATCCGCTGCTTTCTTTTTTTCTTTATTTTCGTTTCGATGATGTTCTTCTTTAGTTGATATCCATTTATCTCTTGCTTGGTTTTTCTGTTTGATTTTGATTTCGCATTCTGCATCAAACCACTCTTTTCTTCTTTTTATCTCCCTCTGTCCTAGTACCTCTTCAGCTGAATTCAAAATTCTTTGTCCATATGTCCTCTGTGTTATTTGCTTCTGTTAGATTTTTCTTTAGAGTTGTCTCATATTGTTCTCTTAGTTCCTGTACTTTTAACTTCTCCAGATTCCATCTTCTTTTGTTTTGTCTTGTTCCCTCTGCTTTAATCATCTTCATTTTGATTTCTCCTATTACTAGAAAATGGTCTGTGTCCGCGTTTGCTCCTCTATATGATCTGACATCGTGCATTATTGCTTTCCATTTTTTGGATATTAGTATGTGATCTATCTGATTGTCATCTGTTGTTCCAGGTATCAACCATGTTACTTTATGCTCTCTTCTGTGCATGAAGTTTGTGCTTATAATGTAACTGTTTGTTATTGCTGCATATTATCATAATTTTCTTCCGTTATCGTTTGTCTCGTCATGAATGGTTTCTTTCCCTGCTACTTCCTTATACTGGTACACCATACTCAATGATTTTTTCAGTACTTACTTTGTTATTAGTTTTGACAATTTGCGATCTATTTGTTAAATAAGTTTGAAATAGTAAGTACGGTATGCCTCTTATTCCAAGATCAACCAAAGCACTTAACAACTGCTGATGACTAACAGTGTCAAATGCCTTAGCTGGATCCAAAAATATCGCTAAAGTAGGAGAGCCATTATCCAGCATCTTATATAAATAATCAGTACCGGACGTTATAACATCGGACGTTACGGTTACTTTTGATTTATAAACAAATAGAATAACTTTTAAACTATTGCTCGTAGATAACATCTTTTTATTCGACGCATGGCATAAAAACTCACATAATTGACATGTTAAACATGTGGCGTGGCGCGACAGCTCTCTATTTTCTAGTCTTTTTTACGTCTGTATATCGCCTCTATCATTTATTTTTGACAGTTGACATTAATATTTAATATTCAATATTTACGTTACAAATAAATTGAAATTTTCTTCCTTTGCTTATGTTTATGCCCAACTATTTATATGCAATTTATATAAATAATATTAGTCATTCCACTTAACGACGCCACTGTTTTTACATTGACATTAACAATAATTAACTTCCTTTTACTCTAGGGAAAAAAACAACAATAAGTTTAAAGGTAAAATTGTCGGTGCCTATGAAGAATAAATATTGCATTACAACACGGAGTGACTAATCATACCATAGTCCGGATTTAATGTAACACTGTTTGTCTTTGGAGTAAGTTATGCATTGAAAAAATATTGTATATAGTTATGTTATTATTAAGTTAAGACATGCGGCTCTTACTTTGTTCACTATATGGAGTATTAACTCCAGAATTCCAGTATTAACTGCACAAAGAAGTGAGAGATCAAGTACAAAAAGCAAATAGACTGGCAGGATGTCTTAATAACATGATGTCGAAACAGACACATTAACACTGAGATGAAGTCAAGAATTTATAAAGCCAGTGTAAGACCAATAATGACATATGCCTCAGAAACAAGACCCGACACAGCCACAACGCAAAGGCTACTGGAAACGGCAGAGATAACAGTAGGTACTAAAGAGAATTACAGGAAACACGTTGAGAGATCTAAAGAGAAGACATTAGAAGAAAATATAACGTACAGTGTATAATTGAATGGACAGAAAATAGAAAAAAATAATGGAATAACCACACAAGCAGAATGGAGGAGACCCGTGTCGTTAAAATAGCAAGAGATATCGCCCAAAAGATGGAGTAACAACCTTCCATAGAGGTATTAATCTGCCAATAAACAAGCAGAATTGCTTATAAAGAGGAAGAAGAAGAAGAACTTTCAGATACATATGGTATCAAACAGATAGATTAAGCTCTGAGGGAGCTATCTCCGTATTAGCAAATTATAGTTGAACTCGTATGCTGGAAAATCTGCTACAAATTTTCTAACGCAGCTGAACGTCGTAACAGTAACGTTTCTGATAAACATGGTCACCAACTCTTAAAGACTTGTTTACACGAGTAGAGTTGTGAGGAGAGTAGAGTAGCGAGTAGAGTCGACTCTACTCGCTACTCTACCAAAAATGGCTTGATACCATTCACACGAGGAGAGTTACAAGTATAGTACTTATGCTAGTATACTGTGGAGTAGGTGTTTGTTTAGTACAAAATGAATTCAAGAAAAAAAAATTGATTCAAAATTGTTTAGCTACTGTTGCAAATGCATTTGTAACTGAGGTCACTTTGTAACAAAGAAAAGAGTGGATGAGAGAGTGGCTTAAAAGAAGGAATACACACGGGGCCTCAGCTCTTTTATCTTGATAAGAATACATTTTTTATTTCTTATTGTATTTTTTATTAACAAGTAATAAAAACTGCCTTCAGTTTTCTTCTTTCTTTTTGCACCTTTCGTGATTGCTTTCATAGGAGTGAACCATTTCACGTTCGGAACGTATACATCGGCTGAACCTGAACCCCATTTTTTTGATTTTTGTATTTTTAAACACTCTTGATTATAAGTGTACCTTATATTCTTAATTTTTTGCTTGAGCTCGTTTACTCCAAAGCCCCCTTTTGCCATTCTTTCGACGATTTCATCCTCCGCAGCTTGCCTCCTACTTTTATTTCTGTAGTGTACACTACCTAAATTCCATAAACACTGGTATTCTCCATAGATCTCTACAAGTTTTAAAGTGAAAGTGAAATGAAGTTCATCTTCGGTGAACTTCATTTTCACTATTTACACAAAACACAACTCCAGACGGAATGACAGCGTCCCTATGCACTCTCCTACCTACTCTACTCTACCAGAATCAGAATTGACCGCGTTCCATGGGTAGAGTGCGCAGGCGAGTGGATATTTTGGCGGTGGTGGTGGTAGTAGAGTAGAGTTACTTTGCCACATGTTGCTAGTCACTCTACTCTACCACGTACTATGCACTCTACTTGCTACTCTACTGTGCTGAGCGTTTTTACGGGTAGAGTTACTCTACTCTACCAAGTACTTGCATCATTACTCTACCCGTGTAAACGGGTCTTTAGCTGCTTGATGTTCTTCGAAAAAGAATCGAGAATACGTAGCATTTTAGCAAACGAACTTTTATTTCCAATTTTATATCGAATTTATTATATCCAATTTTTATTTCCAATTTTATATTGAAGCGTATTTTTATTTTGATGTAAGCTGATCTAGCCATCTCGATCCTTACCTTAATTGTTGGTTAACTAATAATAACTAACAATTGGGTAGACAATATATATTAAACAATTAAGTAATGCCAACAAGAAATTAGTAGAAGTAACACATAATAAAAACCAAAGAAAGTAAGGTTGAGAGACGCAGCAGATGTAATTAATTATGTATACGACAATAAATGAGGTATTTAAATGTTGGTATTTTTTTTTATAGATGTTTTAGGTTGACTCAATTGAAGTTGAGTTGGTTGAACAAATTGCCATATCCAACAATTATACCAGAAAAAAAACCATAAATTGCTCACCCGTTTAGATATAAGCAAAGTAAAGACGATAAATCCAGTAATTTTAATTATTAATAAGACATACCCACAAAATATTTATTGCAATAACAACCTTGCTCGGTTCATGAGGAAAATTAAAATATAAAAAAGCTGATAAATTTTAAAAAGATGGAGCATATAACAAACCTATTTCTGGTTACCAAGTATGTAAACAAATATAAAAAAATAATAATAAAAATGGAAAGGAATTTTGAAATAAAAACGTATTTTTAAATACTGTTTAGGTGGCGCCATCTAACCATCTTGATATTACTTAGCTAAATTCATAATGACATCTGCCATAACATCCAAAATATAATAGAATATTTGCAATAGATGGCGCATAAGGCGAATTTTAATACCTTTTGTTTAATTTTTATAATTTTTAGTTGAAAAATAGCATGAAAATGGAATAAAAGTAGATTTAAAATTAACATATTTGGGTTTCTAACAGTCCCGACTTGTCCCTAATAGAGACTTTGTGGCGCGAAATGAAAAGCTTTGAGATTTTACCAGGTCCCTCGACGAATTGAAGGAAAAATTGTAAGATATATGGCCATGGGATTCGTTTACATTAGAATTTTGTCTTCTTTTTCTTCAAGTGCCATCTCCGCGGCGGAGGTCGGCAATCATCATAGCTATTCGGACTTTTGAGACGGCTGCTCTGAAAAGTTCATTTGATGTACATCCGTACCACTCTCTCAGGTTGCGCAGCCATGACATTCTACGCCTCCCTATGCTTCTCTTTCCTTGGATCTTTCCCTGCATAATCAGAATTTTGTCAGAACTTGGTAAAAACTATGCCTCGAAGAATTGTGGATGTCAATAAAAATAAAGGGGATGTAACTCAGTGGTAAACTTTCATTTTTTTTTTGTTAATATTACATATTCTATGCTTATTTTTCAATTTATTATTATTCTGTTTATTCAATAGTTTTCATTACGTTATAAAATATTTTCTATACTTAGGAAACTCAAAAATGCTGTACGCTACGCTTTTATTTTTGTTTTCTAAAATTTAATTTTCCTATCAATCTAACGTTTGGCCAATTAATATGGGAAGGTGCTCATATGAGTGATAATTAAACGGAGACCTTTACCATTTAGATATTTTAAGCCCGTACACAAACCTTCTATAAATGCCTGACGAACATTTGTAGGCAGTTTATCTTGCCAAACTGTTTTTATCCATGTTTCATCTAAATAAAAAATATTTTTGCCTTCTCCTCAATTTTAGAATTTCTTCTTTCTCGAAGAGCGCAGATTTTTTATTGTTATTCTCATAAACGAATACTAATTCACATAAAGTTTTCCACAATTTATCTCTTTTAATGTTTGGCAAAGACTCGTCTTCATTAATGTATACTAAAAGTTTATCCAAAGTAGGAATCTTTTTTATAAATAAATGGAATAAACTTTTCTTTGAATCTATTGTTTTACAGTATCGTCTATATGAATGGGTTTTCTCCCTATTGATATTTAGGTGCTTCTGTAATCCTTCCTCTCTTTCATTGCTTTAAAAGTCTATAAATAGTTACTTCTCCAACTCCAGCTATATCTGAACAACACTAGAAACTATACTCTGTACAGTACTTGTAAAATGTTTACGTTTTTAGCGGGAAGTCCCACATTTCCATTCAATACAGTTTGGATTGTCTTTTTGAAAATTTTTCTGGGATAAAAAAATGTTATGAAATAAAACTACTTATATTTATTACTGTTTTTTTATTGAAACATAACGTGACACAATAATAATAAAGCCTGGAAAAAATAAATAAACCAAGGTGGCAAATGCAAACCCCAGTCAGTTGGAAAATCGTAAATATGTACAATAAAATTAGACCTTAAGTAATAATAACTATGGTAGTCACGCTAAACCTTGTTTAAAATTCTTCTACAATACTTATTTATTTACTCTTGGGCCTAAATTCAATCTTTCTCGATTTCAATGAAGAAAATTTAAGTTTCTTAATATAATAAGTGATACCAATAAGGATAGAAAAGATGCCGATCACTTTGATCAACATTTTCTTTCTGTCATCGTGCTCTGGTTCTGACGTCCATTTTAGGAACACAGCGACATCTTTGGCGAGTTGACTGGCAGTAGCTGGAGTTCCGTCAGTGTATTCTATGGTTTCATTATACAGAGCTTGTGCCATCGAAATGGCACCACCGGGGAAGTATGGGTTGAAGTATTGTCCGTCTCTGAGGACAACGCCCGCTGGAGCGTCGCAATAGCCCGTTAAAAGGGCAAATATGTAATCTTCACCTAAAACAAAAGCATTATTCAGTATGGTAAACGCATAAAAATAGCTGTAAAACAAAAACCAGAATAGATATACAAAGAAAACAACATTTACTCTAGTTATCAGTGATTTTCACTGAACTACTAACTAAAAACTGCTGATATATCAACTGAAATAATCATTCAAACTTAATGTAGTATAGTTTGATGTGAGACACTAATTAAAAAAAAGTCTCTTTCTAATGAACTGGTTGTTTGAATGTTGCTCAGAAGTTATTTTCTTGTGGCATTAAAAATATTACCTATCTTTATATAAATATATTTCTTTGATACAGTACTGAACCAAATAGACAACTGGAACAAATCCATACTGAATTTAGCACTAAAGATTTGACAAAAACTAATGGATACAAAATATTTATTTACATAAATCAACTAGGTACAAAGATTTGCTCAGCATAGAAGCAAATAAGATATACAAAACACTAGATTTTATGCAGAAGAGTTAGTTTTATGACAAAAAATGCTAAATGATTTACTTCTCTTTTTTGTTCAACAAATTTTTTTGTTTAAAATGTGCTGTAACTATTCTTCTGAGAAGTCTACAGCCTTTGGGGCTAAAAATTGGACATTTTCTTGATATTCTCTCTGGTAATGGCTGTTTTTGGCCACCCACCAAAGTGGATTATCTTAAATTGGTGTCTCCTTAATAAACAATTTTACCAATTTAAATGATTTTAAACTGTACAACTTTGACTACTATGAAACTATTTGAAAAGCACATAAAGAAAGATGTAGGAGACAAATAAGTCAGATGAAGTGATGAAAAAATAACAAATTATAAATAGATATGAAAGAAACTGACAATGAAAGGCACATAAACACAAAGCAATTACTTCACAAATACCAAAAATAGTTCTTGTTGCAAATATAATAAAATGATGTAAATACAAGTTCATGTAATGTAATATTCAAAGCTGAACTCGATAATGTAAAAATAAAAATGATTATATATGAAAGCATTACCTCCATGTCTGGCAGATACAATATAACTCAAATCTGGAGGATATGAACCATTATTGGCAGCACGGGCTGCTTCTTCATTGGGATATGGACTGGGGAAGTAGTCGGATAACTTTCCTGGTCTTTTGAAGAAGTTACCCGTGTCATCAGGGCCATCTTCAATCATTTGTTCTTCAGCTTCAGCTTTGGCTTCCTCTTCAGTGTGGGTAACTCCAACTAAATTACGGTAAGCAATGAAGCGCATTGAGTGGCAGGCAGCACATACTTGTTTGTATACTTCGTAACCTCGTCTTACACTAAAAACAAAATTAACAATAAATATTATTCAAAGATGAAGATAAGTAAAAAACAGTTGGAGTTGGAATTTAACATTTCTTTAACATTTCATATCGAAAACTTTTTCGAGAAAGAACTTATATCCCCTGTAGGCAATCTAAGTCCATCAGTATATTGCCAGATAATTTAACAACCTCAGGCATGGTTTAATCCAATTAAACCCAACTACTGTTTGGTTTTGAGGATATTTTGAAAGTTACAAAAAGTGTAATAAAGATTGAGTCATTTTAAATATTTGTATAACCATATATAAACTCCAGTCAACTTAGGTCCAGTACCCATAGTGCAACTGTTTTAGAATAACTGTTGAAAACTAGTTTTATCTGCAATCAGTTTACTACCTAAATAAAATTTGTTTTCGTCCACAGCACAGTTTTTTTTTGATCACTTGGGTTATAATACAATGTTAAGTGGTAAAATGGTGGGTATCAGAAACACCAATTTCAAAATGAGCTTTTAAAATGATTATTTAGTTTGAAAAAAATAGTGCTTTTGTTTAAAAATATATTTGCCATCATGTTTAGATTTAGATTCATTAAATTTTCAATCTGAAAAAGATATTTGTTATTCTGAAAAATAAATATATTAATATTTTTTGTAATAGCTTTTTCTAATATTCAACTGACAATTGTAATGTCTATATAAAGTTAAAATAAAATCTTTTATTATCAATATTCGTAAATTTTTTCAAATGTTCAGTTATTATTTATATCCCAAAATATTTGCCCAATGCTCAGGTAATAATGTGCTACAACAAACTGCAACACAACTGTGACCATGGGAGTAGACTCAAACAAAATCATCTTTAAGCTGATCGGAAATAAGTTGGCCAGAACCCCCATGCTTTTGTGCTGGCAAGATCAGAAAACAGTAGCAGAATAGGTTTCAGACCATACTTTTAGAACAGTTGTGCCATCATCACTGGTTCTTAAATATATCATAGCATTTTATTAGCCTAGCCTAGTTTCATGTGACTGTATTGATCCATAAAGTTAAATCTACAGCAGCTGTAAAACCCAAATCTGGCAAACATGTAAGAATGTTCACAGAAAAAATCTTCAAGCACAAAAACTATAAATTTAACATTAAAGTTTCGTTATATAGGTCGTCTTCTTCTTCCTGTGCCCTGTTTAATTCTGTGTGTTGGTTTTCATATTGGCTATACTAATTTTGTTGACGGCAGCCCAGAAAAGGGATGCAGAGGATCTGTTAAACCAGTCTCTCATTTTTTTATGTTCGTCTTCAACCCAGCCCTCTTCATCCATCTATCTTGCCATGTATTAATAAATAAAGTTTATTATATCTCTCTGGGTAGCCAAAATATTCCAGTTTGAGATTTTTTACTGTTCTGACCACTTCTGTAACTTTTCCCATCCTCTGCAAAACAACTATGTATGTCTCAATTTCTCTCAATGTCTCTAAAAATGGTAGTGACTTATTAATTTATTTTAAAGATATCAGTAAATTTATAAAAAAAACTATTAAGTTAAAACTCATAATGTCTTTACCTAGCATGATCCAAGGAATTGAAAGTTCCAGAATGACTCCAAACATTCTTTGGAGGATGCAATTCTAGATCCGATGCTTTAACTGATTGGTCCAAAGCAAACAGCAAGGCTCCAGTACCACCAGCAATAAGCCCTAAGCTTCCCAAAAGCTAGAAAACAAATTATAGAGTTAGAGTAAGTAAAATAGAATTATTACTGTAAAAAAATAAATGCCAGTAACACCGTTTATTGCTATTACATCTATGCCTCAAATTTTACATTCCAGTACTTTTTATCATTATTATAAACCCCAATTTATTTTGAAATTATTAAAAAATAGTTTCTGAGTAGTTCATCTCAATAATATTTACTATTGTGTTTAGTATTGTCTGTTTCCACAAATTAAACAAAAAATAATTGGGGAATCTATTGAGGATTAGCTAGATCATATCAAGAAAATAGTACAGTATACTCCCTCTATAACGAACACAGTTATTACGAGGTTTCGCTTATAACGAGATACATTAGATGTCCCGTGAAATTTCTATTGAACTATAACCGTCTATAGCGAGGCAAATTTGGTTATAACGAGAGAAAATAAGATCCAAAAACGTGTTTTTTACGTTTTTAGTCCGGTCTTGGCTATAAGTAAATACCTTTTCAAATAGCCCCTCAATAAACTTAACTGCAGCCCGCAATAAACTTCTTTACAATGAATAAATACAACTGTTTCACATCTTTAGAAAATATATGATAGAATGATACTGGACCATTTAAAGCAGTTAAAAATAACAGAGTTCTTAAAATTGCAGAAGCAATACTTTATGTTATCCTTGAAAATACGATTTATACATTATGTAGTTGGAAAAAAATATAAGTACAGCTTTTTTGTTTTAACGTATATCATTGATAATAAAAGTAAACAACTCTTTTATGTTTTAATATATTTCATTGACAATAAAAGTAAATAACTTTTTTTCAAAAACACCATTCAAACAATATTTATTGGCATCTTATATTTCTCCGAATGGCTTCACTATAGGAAGTTAATGGTTTAGAAAACTACAGATTCATATGTATGCACAATATTATGATTGTCTGATATAACGAGATCGGCTTATAACGAAGTAATTAGTCTGTCATTTCAGTTCTCGTTATAGAGGGAGTCTACTGTATAATTCTAGCATACTATACATAATAGTTTTAAATTTTAGTTTAGATTGCATATAATCTGCCAGTGATGTTTTATGAGAATTTTTTATGTAAAAAAGTCTCAAATAGGCTTTATTGTTACTATAAGATTGAAACAATCCACATAATGTCTTTAACCTTTGCTTTGACATTTATCCACATGAATAACCCTAGATGAATTGTGTAAAACAAAAAATAATTATATAATGAACCCTCTAAATATCTTAATAACATTCTCTAACACAGATTGTTTAAAATTATGAGCTTGTTCAAAGAGCACTTAATTACCTTTGGGAGTACCCAAAGTCAAGGTCCACTGAAGTATAAAAAATAATTCACAATTATTTATTACTTACTGCTTTTCTTCCACGAGTCCATTCCTTTGTTGTGGAATATGAACTTAACTAAAATAAAAAAGAAATGTATAATTTTCGTGAGTCTAGGTAACAGATGACATAACACTTGTTTAAGTTAGTTTTTAAGTAGGTAAATGCTAGTTTTACTTAAATGAACAAAGTAAATCGTCTAGACAACATTGATAATTAAATTGTAACAATACCTGTCCAACAGAGGATAAGTTTGTTGGTTTTAAAAGACCAGCTCCACAAATTCGTCCTATTGTTGCAGCCATGTTGCCTAAAAGGTGATGTCAAAAACTATGCAGATAGGTTATGTGAAAATTATTGAGTAGCCCTAGATTAAAGTAACATGAAGTATTTAGGTGATAGAAAGCTAGTTTGATAGGATTTAAGCACTTTTAGGAAGCTACTAAGGAAAAATATACAATTTTTGACAATTTACGTAATACCAGTCTGAAGTTAGCACTTACAAAGATATTTCATCTAATTTATCTTCTTTTTAGAGAAGCGTACTATCGGTTTTATAAAATTTATAAAAGAACAAATTACAAAAACTAGTAAAATGTTTGGTATATAACAAAAAAATATTAAAAAAGTGAATTTGATCACTGGAATACTATGTACTTAGTGCTTATTTCAAACTTAGGCAATTCATTTTACCTTAGATTTCACATCCAAACACACACATAAACGCACACACAAACATACACACTTAATGAATGCATATAGTTACAGTTACTTATTCACAAACTATTAATGGACTCAAACTAAAAGGGTGAATTCGTTCACTACAAATACACAATGAGTACAGAGCCTTTCTGCTCAGTCATGTCATAAAAACGTTAATCATTCTTTTCCAAAGAAATACATCGCCTTTTTAACATTCCAATCATTCATGAGAGACTTTTCTCTCTGGGTAGGTGTTAACACTCTAAAAACTATTCGTGCCAAAAGTTCGAATCTCAAAACACCCTGAAAACTATCTCTTCATAACTAGGTAGTGTATTCATCAGACATCCTAAGAAAAAACTAACGCATTTTTCCTCTAAATTGTTGAATGCTACCAGCAATGAAATCCCTGACGAATACATCGATCAACTCGATTAAACTTCACTTTTTGTATCATCGTCATTAGATAAATCTCAGTTCGAGTTTTACATACGGGAAGATGGAGATTGATTTTTCTGTGAAATCTCGATTCCATTGCACAATGTGACCTATATTAGCTTTTTTGACTGTTTAGCAGCGGCCCAAAAAATACTGCTAACGTGCTGATCCCTGTCTCTACTGAAGTAGATTCAGTAATATGGTTGTCGTTTGGGTTCCTCTGGTCGATAAGTGGCTGCTAAAAGCGAAACGACTCCATAATGAGCTCTCGTGGAACCATTCTGCTCTCATTCTACATAACTTCTGGATGGAGTCTGGAAGCATAAATGTTTGGACGTGTAAAGTCAGGACTTTATTCCTACTTACGTTCACTGGTCCACCCTACTGAGATAAAAAGTAAGTGTTCGTTATACAACACGATAATGGTTAACGTACCTCGCACTGCTAAACAGCCAAACTCGAGATTTTGGCTGTTTTTTATGCTTTTTAAATGGATGTTTATTCTTTGCGACGCGTTAAACTGAAGTTCCCTCTCCTTGATTTGCTACCTGAGTAACCTTTAGGTTTTCAGATAGAATAGAATAGAAATATGCTTTGTCACTGAAACTTCTACAATTTTATGGACAAAGCTTACAAAAAGTCAAAAAATAACAATTTAAAATTTACTAAAATTACATAAATCGTCAATATTACAAGATAATAAAATATACAATCCATTGCAAAAGTTAACTAAATTGCAAATTGCATAATAAAACATTACGAACTAGTTTACGAATAAGTTTAAGTTGCTGCATGTGATACCCAAATATATATAAAAATACTTTAGTAGCTTGTAAGTAAACGTACTGTAATTTCTTAGTTAAGAAACTCTTCCACTGAATAATATGGTCTGTCAGATAGATGGGCTTTTGTCAATTTACGGAACTTAAGAAAAGAAGTTGTAGATTTAAGTTGCAATGGGAGATGGTTGTATAATTTTCATTACTAACTTATTAGACAGGATCGGTAAATCTACATCAAAGGTTGAATTTCTGGTGGAGTAGTCATGATTAGGTCTTGCTGGAAAACCATGTGGGTGTTTACGAATTAAGCAAACAGTTTCTAAAATATATAAAGAGGTAAGAGTTAAACTGCCGTAATTTTTTAAGTTTGCTTCTGCAATGTGTTATTCTACTGAGGCCAAAAAAATACCGTATTGCTCTTTTTTGTAATTTAAACATAACATCAGATTGGGCAGCTGTACTAGATCCCCAAAAAGGAAGGGCATATCGAAGATGAGAATCGAACAAAGAAAAATATGTTATTTTGGAAGATGTTACATTGATTTCCTTCGAAACAGATCTTATTGCATAGCAGGCTGAGGCTAGTGTCACTCAACAAATCGATATGAAGGGACCATTTAAGATTGCTGTCTATAAAAATACCAAGAAATTTAACAGAATCGACAATACTGATCTGGCTGTTATTAAGAAGCAAGGGTTGAAGAGCTCCTTTATAGAATAATGCTACTGTCTTATCCACTTTAAAAGAGAGTAAATTAGAGTCGGACCAGGTTTTTATTTTAAGTAGATCAGAAATTAAAATTGCATGAAGAGTTGAAATATTCGAGTTCCTCCAGGTAATACTGGTATCATCAGCAAAAAGAAAAATTTTTCCATTGATTTTTAAGTAAATGATGTCACTTATAAAGATAAGGAAAAGTAGAGGACCCAGTACTGAACTATGTGGTACTCCACATACAATGCTTTTGTGACTAGAGTCAGTATCATTTGCTCTAACTAGTTGTTTCTCATTCCTCAACTAAGATTGGAACCAATTCAAAGAAATACCTCGAATTTCGTAGAAATTTAGTTTTTTTATCAAAATGTCGTGATTTACACAATCAAAAGCTTTGGAATAGTCACAAAAAACAGTGGCAGTAAAGATTATTGTTTTAGTGCTTGATAGACCTCATGTAGTATAGAAAACATAGCATCGCTGGTACATTTATTAGATGAAAAGCCGAACTAACTTTGTGATAAAATGTTGTTTTCAACGAGAAAGGACAAATCGGGCTTTTATAAGTCTCTCAATAATTTTGATTAGGACCGCTAGTAAGGCAATAGGTCTATAGTTGCAGACATTAGATTTTTCACCACCCTTATGAAGAGGAATAATAATGGCTGTCTTTAAGCACTCTGGAAATATACCTTTTTCAAACGAATCGTTAATTAGTAAGACCAGGACTTGACAACACATTTTTTGGGATATTTAAGAAAATTTTTATAGATAGTCCATCAGTACTACAGGAAGATTTGCTCTTGATACTACTGATTGTTTGGATCAGTTCAGATTTATCAACTGGTCTTATAAAGAATAAATTTGAGACCTTTTTTGAGTTGGGGAGATAGGAAATAGGATCTTGTTGTGGCAAAATAGTTGATGTTACATTTTTACTGTTAAATGTTAAATATTCTGGAAATTTTAGTCATAATTTTCGATGTATAGGTCACAGGTCCTAAAGGTGTCGGTGATGAATTACGTATATGCGAAGTGTTATAGTCGATATCTGAGAGAGAAAGTATTGAAAATATTGACATGCAAAATTTGGACGTAATATTTTGCATTGATTACC
The DNA here is from genome assembly GCF_040954645.1 of Diabrotica undecimpunctata. Lineage (NCBI taxonomy): Eukaryota > Metazoa > Arthropoda > Insecta > Coleoptera > Chrysomelidae > Diabrotica > Diabrotica undecimpunctata. The sequence continues at coordinate 4,548,841 of NC_092804.1, forward strand.
ATGTGAACGAATTTTTATTTCGACACGCGTGATATATCTGTCTAGTACGCATCTAAGGGATAGAGCTGTTAGAATCATTAAACTGATTCTCGAAACTGTATCTTCTTTGGAAGTATTTACTGTCCAGGAATAACAATTGACTATTACTAAAATGAAACGCTTCCAAAATAGGTTTAATCGATGTATTGTATAAATATTAAATAACAAAAAACACCTATCAAAAAGATTATTGCTTATTTAAATGTAGTGGAATTATATGAGCATACTCCACCTATGGCGTGTCGTCATATGTTCTGGATTTCTCCTTTACAGTGTGAGCAACATGGATGCGCAGAGGGATATTGTAGAAACATCTGCTCGCTGCTGACAGACGAAGCAGCGCCTATAACAGCGCTGCAAAGAGCATCTGGTTTATTGCTAATTGCTACAGGATTGTTGAGCAACTAAAAAATAGAAACATATGGTACTAATGATTCCCACGACTAGAGTTGGGATCGTGGATCTTTATACCTGCGTCATTTACACCTGACAAGACATATTATACATGTTTAATCTAGCATCTTTGCATCTCTTGTGCAGTCGTACAAATAAAATAAGAACGCATGTTTTTAAGTAAACATATTGTTTTACTAGATGCTTTCAAAAGAGACGGCTGCATAAAAGACAGTCGGACATCAACTTTAACCTTTATAGGACCATTAGTAATATTTCACATTTTTATACATTGTGACAAACAGTGTATTATTTTATTCTATTCGCACCGTGCGTGACTGACGCGACACCTACCGCCTTCATCTGACAGTTTTGGACCTACCAATTTTTAGGTTAAACATATGACATATGTTTGACATTGTTAAATACATGCGGAATCGACAATTATTAATAATTATACTCCAGTCGCTTAGCTCGGGCATATTTTGACAGATTCATTGTCGGAAACCTATAACACAACAATTCCTACTTCTCAGTATTAATAGCTCAAGAAACCTACTATTGCAGACTTCTTTCTTTAAAAAAAAAGAAGAATTATTTTAAATAAGTGTATACTAAACCCATCAAATTTTGGGTAGTATATATTTAAATAATATATTTTATTTGTTATAATTTAACATAACTATTTATTATATGGTGCAGATAAATAAATATTGATTGTCGGTAATTCGCAAAGTTCTATTTTATTTACTATTTAGTTTGTTTACTATTAATATTGGCTATGAGTACTTGTGCTTGGTTGTATAGTAATTTCCAGCCACTTTTACAGGCGGTTTCCGAAAGGCTGATCATTATCAAAATTAGGTAATCTACTGTTAACAGTCGATTAAATGCATTTTGAGTTGCAGAAACATCGATCAAACTTCAATCACATAACACACATTAACTAATCTAACAAGCAAATAATCGATGATTAACAGCCTGTCAGAAGTATTTTGGGTTTCCGAAACGCTAATTATTGTTTTATCTATGTCAAACTTCTGTCATACCACCGGTCATACTAGCTTGTCAGGTAATCTGAGATTTTTGGACGATTAATCTTATAATCTTTGGTTATGTACCAATGGTTGTAAGTAAATAAAATAAAATCTTTGGTTACGTTGTAAGATACATAAACCTAAGGTGTTTTATAAAAAGCTGTTGTTTAGAAAGAACCCAAAAATATTGTTACAAAGGTTCATTTTAAGAATTAAAGATGATAAATGACAAATTGGTAAACATTAACGAACGACACAAAATTATTAGTTAGTTAGGTTATGTTTGTTTGTTGATTTTCAGAATGCAGATTACACATAAACAGGAATGATGGTAAAGTGAAACAGAAACATTACTTTCTTAATTTAGAGCAAGATAAAGAACAATTCGTACAGAAATAATAAACGATTACAATCGATTCTACTGTTTCCATGTAAAATCGTATGTCAAATAATCTATAATCGGTGATCACGTAATTTTACCATAATTTTCGTTTCGGAAACCTGTCGCTTGTTAACAATTGATCAAATTTGATACTTGATTACATGATTGGAGATTTGAATAACGTTTCGGAAACCGGCCGTTAGTCTGCCAAAAAGTAACTAACTTCGCAAAAAAATAATTACTAAATTCACTGGACAGTTCGGACTGGGAAGAGCGAACCAAGTATAACTTTCTAATTATATTTTTTTAGTTTATGTACAAAATAAATGTAGTATTAACAACTGGGTTTCTCAAAATTCATCATAATATATCTTTTCAACCACAAACGGAAAAGAAAGGGAAAAATCTAGTACTGGCAAATCAAGTTTTTCACGTGAAAGAGCATATATTTAAAAACAGTAATAGTAAAAGTTATAATATAAAAGCTAAAGTCATCAGGCACTCTGCAGTTAGCTTGAAGCCTTATAAAATATCATTTAAGGTAAATTATTTAAATTTTTCCTATTTGAATTGCATAAAAATGAAGTTTTTCTTTTCTCTAATTTATATGTAATCTTTGGGAACCTATTTTTGCTGTTATTAGCACAATTAAATACGCAATATGTATTTGCACACATTTTTGATAAAATTTATGCGTAAAAAGGTAGGACCAATTTTGTCATATTTCGCCGCTACGCACGCTGGCATCGTTTCAAAGTACCCCTACCATGGTCACGCACGGAGCGAATATTAAAAGCTATTCGATCGTTATAATTCGGAAGTTTTGTAAACTAATAGTTACACTATATTCTTGTACTAGTTATTGAACTGCTTGTGATATATTTTTTAAAATACATGTGCAAAAAAATAGTGTATCAATGTTATACAATTTTTTTTATTATTTTTTATACTTTTATTTTAAAATAAGCATTACAGCCGTGGGTCGGGGTAGTAGCCACGGCCTTTATAATGTCAAAAGTTCCATCTTGGTAACTTTGGTTTATTTAATAAAACACGCATGCGGAAAGACCCACGTCACGACGTCACCAACTTAAATATTCTTAATTCTTACCCTTTGAGCTTTCTTTTCTGCCAGGGTTGGTTGAACACCAACGGCACTAAAAATATTTTTATCATCCATATCACCTAACTTTAAATAATCTCTCAATTTTCTAGCTAATTCCAAATCGATATGAGTAGCTTCTAATACGGTTCCGTAAGTAAAAACGGGCTGTTGGTGATTTTCTTTGAAAACATGTTTGTTAATACTGTTTAATTGATTAAGTAGTTCCAATAATTGAGAATGGATCTTCTTCCGTTCATCGAGAAGCATTTTGGTCACTTCTTGGAGCTCATTGGTTCTATTCGAAAAAGCAGATTTCCATTTAGCTAGTTCCTCCACCATTAAACTACAAATATCACATTGTACACATACTCATATACTATAAATCAATATTTATACTACCTAGAGGCTAGGAATTTGCTCCTCCACACCTCACATTGACCAGACAACCACTCAGTATGTTCTTGATGTGACGTTAGATGATTAGCGGAATTTAACAATGCCCTTGCCAACGATAATTTATCTTCAGTTAAATGTTGTACTCTGTTTTCCAAATCTTCTCCAACGGCTGCTACCAAAAGTGTTTTTAACTCGCTGTTGACCTAACACAAACAATGATTTGTTACTTGGTATAAAAAATATCAGTTCAGTCATGGCCTTCTCTACAACAGGCCCAAACAGTTATGCTTTCACCTGAGAAGGGCATGTCAATATTTTCAGGTTCACTAGAAGCAAAGATAGCTAAAGAATATCTCTAAAAAAATTGGGAAATGTAGCATGTATCAGTAGTTTGTATCAAACATTTTTATGAAGATGATGCCTGTAATGATACTTATATGGATAAGGTTTTCGAAGAAAATAACATACTCTTAGAGAAACTGCTGCAGTAAAAATATTTGCCGAACTTGAATGTATTTAACCAAAGAGGAAGGAATAAAAGGAGATAATTATTTGTTAATAAGCAAGAAGAATAGTCTCTTAAATTTAAGAGAACAATAGAATCCTGAGAATAAAATTTGGTGGAGTTTTACCTCTACATTTTAGACAATCTGTTGTGTGGTACCTTAACTACGGGATTAAGTTCAATAACCAGGGCTTATTGAACTGCTGTGCCACTGTATAGTGTATTATCTAGCTTTATTTGTTATCATTTCTGTGTTTAGACTTCTTCTATAGAAAGTATTCTTTCTATTTTCTGATAATTTTTTGCTTCTTCACCTGTCTTTCATTGCCTTTGCATATAAAATATTTATTCATATTGTACCTATATCTTTACCACCTTCTGACAAGAAGAGATGTTTTTGAAGTTATTCTTCGTTATACTGTTTTATCTGTATGATTATTTCATCTTTATTTTAACTAATTGTGAATTATTAATACCTTGCTTGTATTAGCATTATAGAAATCTAGAATTTCTTTTTTAGCCATCTTGAATTTAGTTAAAATTCACTTATTTGAGGATATTATTAGCCTTAATCTTGGAAGAAAATAACTAGAAGTAGAATTACTTAAAGACAGATTACAAAATGGTAGAACTAAAAGAAGTAACATTTTGATAAAAATAAGGTATAACAGAATAAGGAACTGATATTTAACAACAAAACGTCACTGACCACTTAAATAATTGTAATATTGAATATAATGAAGATTTAACAAAAAAAATAGCAGTAACTAACCTGAGCTTGGAATTTTAACTGATTTTCCAATAAATTATTAGATGATCTCAAATTCTGTAAATCAATCTCATATTGTTCCTTCTCTTTCTTCCACTGCAACAGCAGTTTCGCATGGTCAATTTCATCCACTTCTTTAATAACATTAATCTTATCCATCTCAAGTTTTCGGGTTTCAGACAACTGGGTCACAAGGTTTTGTAAATCCATGTCATTCCTAGCTACTCTTTTAGGGCTTCTATTAACTACTTTCTTACTATATATCAACGGTTCTACGGCAGCCTTATACGGTTCGCATGGCACGAATTTTGGTTCCTTCTGTTTCTGGACAAAATAATTGGGAGCAACTTTAGGAGAAAATTTGTGTTTTGGTGTTAAATAAACCACTTTACTACTAGGCTCCACTGGTCTTAATGAGTTTAAGATCTGTTTGCTGCGTTTTGCAGCAGCCGTGGGATTTATTATAGATTCTAGTGGGTGAGGCTTATTAAAAGTTGAGTTATCAATTCCATCGCCTTGAGTTCTTACTACTTTATCCATATTATTACCAGATTTGATTGAGTGTATTGCAACTTTGATATGAATACTTTAATAAGCAATTAAAATTTATTAGTTGCGATGTGTTGGCTACATAAATAAATTACATTAACTATAAATTGGAATATTTTTATTTGAACTGTCAAATTTGTGTAAACATAACCAATAAAATGATTTGAATAATTCTTTTTTGTTGAATAGCTAGTTTATTAACAGATTGCTTTATTTAAAATTGTAATATAAATGTTTATTTAATAATAGTAGAATACTTTTAATTAAATTAGTATTAATTGTCTTCGAATTACAATTTATTTTATTTTTTTATTCTAGACATAGGCAACCAATAAAACTAATAAGCATAGTACTGGTTGTTTATGTTCTTGATCATGATTCAAATCATTAATTTTTACCTTTTATTATTACGAGATATACGTTTCACATATTTCACTCTTCTAAACTCATCTATACAAAAAAATTAAAACCAAAAAATTTAGAAAAAATAATTTATTAATTAAAAAACATTCAGACCTTATTAAAGATTGTTTAGATTGGGAAAAGTGTTTTAATATCTCTCATACTTAATACAGCTCCTTAATAATCTTCTTCTTCTTCTTCAGTCATATCCTCTCGTTCTTCATCGTCAGTCAGCTCTTGGACAAATGAGTCATATTCTAAAACTTCATCGTCACTTAAATGAGAATTACCCTCGACGAATGAAGCAAACCTAGAAAAATATTCAGATATTTTGGTACACTATTCAACCTCATGTAAAATACTCACCTCTTCACATCTTTTAGCTTTAAAACTGTCTTCCATTGATTGCAGTCTGGGCTTGAACAATAGTCCCTCAAGGATTCCAAAGCTTTCGCTGTTTCCACCACCCCTTGGTGATAGTATTCATCATTTGTAAGTAGTTTTCTTTTTGGTGGAAATCTTCTTTTCCTAGTGAAAAAATATTAACATTTAAAATCTACAGAATTAGTTTACTAGAAAAAAATGTTTCTATACCAATATTTCAACAAATTAACTGTACAGTTAACCAAAGCAAAATGGATAAAATGAAAGTGGGCATTCATAGTCACAAGAACTGGGGAAAGATGGAGAAGAAAATGAATTAACTAGACCCCCAACGCTAGAGGAGGTCCAAACGGCAATCCACATACAAAAAAGCCATAAAGCACCGGGAATAGATAAAATACCGGCAGAACTACTCAAGCAAGGAGGAAGGAATTTGACACAACAGATGTACCAGCTAATACGAGAGATATGGATAGAAGAAGAAATTCCCCAACAATGGAAGAAAAGTATAATCTGCCCTATTCATAAAAAAGGAGACAAACTGTTGTGTCAGAATTACTATTAGAGATAATAGTAGAATTAGACTAATTAGAAGACTACAACCTCTCACGGAAAAAATCATCGGGGAATATCAAGCAGGGTTTAGGCAAAATAGATCTATAGTACATCCACTAATAATTTTCCAACATAAACATGTCTGATTCTGGTATCAAAGAGACCGCCTTTCAAATCAAGGTTGTCAGACATATTTCCTAAAATTCCTAAGGTTATATTTAAAAAATATTCTCTATCCGCTATTATTCAATTGCTAGTCAAAGAACGACACTCTTAAAAAATGATATGAACATATTCCCAAAAAATATATCTATAAATTAATTAACTAGGTACTAATATTTCCATGGACTCTTCACTAATGAATTAAAGCAACCGTGAACGTTTATATATTACTTATGCTCTAAGTAATTTTCGAATATCGGCAACATTGTAGTCTGGAGAGAATTTGAACATTCGATCTATCTTGACGTTGCCATGTTGGTGAATTTAGCGGTAATACTCTTATAGATATAATGATCGACTTTTAAGAAATCAGACATCTTTTAAGAATCCAAGTTCTCAAAAACGGTTACAAGAATTGTATTATTTTTTTCCAAATTTCATTGATTTTATACCTTACCTGGAAACATGAAAAATTGCAGATATATTAATATGTTATATTAAAGTTACATTCAGTAATTTTAAAGTCATGCATTATGACAACAGCGCATCGCAAAGCGATAAATCGTAATCAACACCTGTGTGTCTGGCTCGGTGACACCCTAAAATATTCCTATTTGGAAGCAGATATCACAGGCGGAGGTTTATAAGGTAAGTAATATTATATTTTTCTAGAATGGCATTTTGGAGACCGTTTGAAACGAATGATCAAGATGCATCAACTTCTGTGTTATCAATAAATAATGAAAATGATTTTAATGACAGCCCGGAATTAAAAAATAAAGATTTGCACGTACAATCCCAAAGAATAGTTTTAAATATGTATGAGTGTTTGAAAAAAGAAAATATTGGGATGGCTGATAATGCAATTGTTTCGAGAATTCATATATTAACAAAAATCGGGTATAAGACGATATATACAATTATTAAATTAGGCACTGTTACAGATCATTCCTTAAAACGAAAGCGACCAAATAAAAAATTGGGTAGGATTGACACTGCTGCAAAAGACGTTATTCAGCGAACAGTTTACAATTTTTACAAAGAAAATAGAGTGCCTACTTTAGAACTGATTCGTGAAAAATTGAGAGATTTCCCTGAATATAATTATACATCTTTGGAAACACTGCGCGAGATTTTGGTAAGTTGTGGATTTAAATATAAGAAATTAGATAATCGAATGGTAATAATGGAATCTCGGCGTATTGTTGAACTTCGACGAGAATATTTGAGTAAAATAAAACAGTATCGTAATTCAAACAGAAACATAATCTATTTAGACGAAACCTGGTTCGATACGCATGATGTTGTCAAGTACGGCTGGGTTGACAACACAAACAAGTGTGCGTTAAATACACCGTGTTCACGAGGAAAACGTGTTATTATTCTTCATGCCGGAAGCAAAGATGGTTTTGTATCTAATGCATTGCTATTGTCGGCCAAAAATATAACAAAGTCTTCTGCCGATTATCACGAAGATATGACAGCCGATTTATTTGAAAAGTGGTTTGTTGAACAACTCTTGCCCAATATTCCGCCGAATTCAGTGATTGTTATGGATAATGCTTCGTATCATTCCCGCATATTAAATAAAATACCTAATAATAACACGAAAAAGGACGAAATTTTAAAATTTATGCAACTTAAAAATATCACTGTTCCTAAAAAGATTCCAGTAAAGAAAGAATTAATTAGAATGATCAAAAGTCAGAATTTTAAAAACGAATACGTTATTGACACCATTTGCAGTAGGCACGGCCATACTCTTTTGCGATTACCCCCATACTATTGCATTTTTAATCCAATTGAAATGGTTTGGGGTACCGTAAAAAAACGATTGCGAACATATAATCAGTCACCAACATTAAGCGCAGTGGCCATTGAGAATATTCGAGAAGTAATTAGTGGCATTAATAGCGATGTGTGGAAAAATTGCGAAGCTCATGTTTTAAAAATAGAAAACGAATATCCTGTTTTACCGGCAATAGCACCAATAGTTATCCAACCTGGGAACGATTCGACTTCAGAAGACTCTGACGATTCTTTTTAGTCCTTCTAATTAATTTCTTTACAGCTATCGCGATGCATCTTGAACACTAGTATTCATTATTATACAGTGTGTCACATTTAAGATGAAGACACCTCTGACAGAATGAGCCATTATTTACAGATAATTGTAAAAAAATATTCTGGTTTATGTAAAAACTAAATAATAATTCCAATATTCTTATAAATCACTAAAATTAACAAGCTTTAATTTGAAAGAATTAATTTGTTATTTATTCGATATTCGATGTTCGAACGGGAGCGTTTTAAAAGGGAGCCCGCTCCCATTTAAAAAAAAAACTTATTCTGTCCTTTGAAGAGTCCTATTCAAAAATGCCCCGTTTAAACAAATCGAAGGTTGAAGGGTGCCGGACATTTATGCCGGAAACAATTCAAATTCAAAAGATCACCTTTTTCTGCTACGGAAAATATTGCCCCGATTTCTCACCAAAATCAATGTTGAGACTTTAGTTTAGATACTCTTGAATCTCAAAAATACTCATTTACATATTTTTCAAGCCTCGAAAATGCATATTAGGTATCGTATTTTTCGGATTTTAAATCGCCTATATCTCCAAAACTATTAACTTTTGAGAAAAATGACATAGATCTTATTTAGAGTCACCCAAAAACCTAAAAAATATTTCTTGGAGCACAAAAGGTGATATTTTGAATTTGTTTAAAAAATTGTTTAAACAATTTCTGCCCAAAAATTGAGAAATTTTCCTGAATATAATTATGTAAAAATTAATAAAAATTATATAATTTTTCTTGAAATATGCGTTTGATGAACTGATCCCTTTTCTTAATTTCCACGCCAATGGTCGGCATTGACATCAAAGAATCTCAAAAGCCGACACTTGGCAAATTGACATTGGAAAAAGTATACCATTGACCAACTATTTACAGTTAAACAAATACTAGCCAAAGCATGGGAATATGACATGGACGTTTACAATCTCTTTGTAGATTTTAAACAAGCCTATGATTCAATAGATAGAACAATTCTACCTAATATACTGAAAGAATTTGGCATACTATCAAAATTAATACGACTAGTGCAAATGACAATGACAGAAACAGAAGCACAGGTATGTATTCAGGGACAGATCACTGATGCGTTTACGATAACGCAAGGACTGAAACAAGGCGACGGACTAGCTCCAACGCTCTTTAATCTTGTTCTGGAATATGTAATTAGACGGTTGACGGTGAGCGGAAATAACATACTTACAAACAAGTCTACCCAATTAGCAGCACACGCAGATGACATAAACATAATGAGCAGAACAATGAATGCAGCGGAAGAAACCTACGTTGAGTTGAAACAGAGTGCAGAAGCAGTAGGGCTAGCAATAAATACAAATAAAACAAAACTACTCATACAAACCAGATCAAATAGACCGGTGCAACAACACTTTATTGACGATATAGAACATGCAAATAGATTCACATACCTAGGAATGGATCTGGTCGCAAGCAATGAAGAAGAACCGGAAATAAATAGAAGGCTTGTGCTGGCAAATAAAGCCTATTTCGCGATGGGCCACATATTCAAATCGCGAGACGTACACCGGAAAACAAAACTCCGGGTCTATAAAACAATAATCAGGCCCATAGTAAGTTATGGTTGCGAAACATGGGTGGTGACACAGAAATCTGCCAATGCATTAGATGTGTTTGAAAGAAAAATATTACGTAGGATCCTGGGCCCAATAAGTGAAAACAACAACTGGCGAATTAGGTACAATAGAGAAATATACGAGCAATATAGCGAACCAACCCTAGCACAACATACTAAACTGCAGAGATTACGATGGGCAGGGCACGTGGTCCGCATGCATGAGAATAGAATCCCCAGAAAATTATTAAATGCAAGAATGCAGGGAAAAAGACCTGTTGGAAGACCTAAAAAGAGATGGGAAGATGAAATCGATGAGGATGCCAGGAACTGCCTGGGAACGCGTTCATGGAAAAGAACAGCGGTAAATAGAGATGGTTGGAGAAGCCTGTTGAAGGAGGCCAAGGCCCGATTTGGGCTGTAGCGCCATTGGATGGATGGGATGGGGCATTCATAGTTGCACTTTTGGTGGAAATTTTCTTTTCCAACATAATAAATATGTGGATTTAAAAGGTACTGTGTGAATTGTCTACAAAATTTTTTTTGTTACAAAATTTACAATTTTTTTTGTCATATTGTGTCAAATAAAATTTAAATAGGTATTCATAGTTTCATTTTTTATGGAAATTTTCTTTTCCTAAACAATAAATAAAAGCACTTTAAACGTTATAGAGTTAACTTACTGGAAAAATATTGTTTTGTAACAAATTTTACAATATTTTGACAAATTACTTACAGTTAATCACAGAGATGGTTCGAAAAATTGGAAGTGGAAAGCATTCTACATACATAGTTGAAAAAGAGGCTATTAAGAATATTATTACTGACGAAAATAAAAAAAAATTCAATAGTGGCTCAATAAACAAATTTGTCTTCTGTGACATGATAATGTGTTCTAAAAAGTGATTTTTATGCTGCAGAGATAAACAAACCACAGCAACATTTTCAATCAATTCTACCTTTTTGAAGAAAAGGTTCTGTTTCATCAAGAGCGTGTAATAACTTGATCCAGAAGTCAAGGTATATTTATATAGTGGGTTTTCTTACTTACCAGTAAGTTCTGGGTGCCATTTTCCACTTTTGAGGCAAATGGTGTCCAATAAGTAATATCACTATTTGGGCCATAGCAGCTTCTGGGTAATCGCTGCTATTATAAATGGAACAAAGTCCTGCAAACTGAAGGAGCCATTTTATTAAGTTAATTGTCCGCTCGTTCTCGACGGGCCCCCATCTGTAGCATACTAAAACAGAGATATTTTAATATGGTTACGAACATGCATTCCGCGTGGCCCATGTAACGGTTGCATCTCGAAAGCGCCGAGAACTTTCGACAGATGTATCCAGCGCGAGAGAGATCAACCCGTCAAATAGGCGAATTAGAGGTGGGCTACTCCAGGATGTTCTAGTACATAGTGACTTTTGTATATAAGCATACCTTTTGAGTTAGAGTAGATTTGATATGATATTTTTGTGTAGTAAACTTATAAATAAATATATTTATATAGATTCGAACCGCTTGTTTTATTTAAAAACATTACAATGTATAGGCTTTTCCTTGATTAAAATAATTGATTCTGTTTCATCAATGTTTTTGGTCGACTGTGTGCAAACTTTGCACCGACTTTGAAAATAGCTTTGCTTGGTAGGTTCAAGAAAACAGAAAACCCAAAAAAATTGACTTCATTTAATAAGTTTTTATTTTTTCAGTTCTTTTGCCATCTTTTTGGTATAATAGATTCTTTTGTTCCCCCCCCCTTTTGTATAATACCAACGAATATTATAGACGCATATATAGGGGCACATAATTTTTTAATATATATACTGACTACACAAGATTTTACTTCTCTTTCATTAACTCAAGGGAGCGCTCATGTCCCCCCTTCAACGCCACAATTCTTGATCTTGTCAGTGTCATAGAATTGCTTTTTAGCACATACATGAAAAAATTTTCTTTATTAGTTTCAAAATTACAAATTATTAAGTACAGTGTCAGATTTAGAAATTTAAAAAATAAGTATAGATCAGGTTTGAGTTTATGCAGTCGCCATCTAAGGAGTATGCTAACTGTGGACAAACTTCCATTTGAAATATGCATCTATATGTATCTATATTCATTGATAATATTTTACTTCTGACAGTAGTCTGACGAATAACCAGCTCATGATAGCAACTTTAAGGAATTTATTACTCATTAAATAAACATATGTGATATATAAAGATACCTTCTAAATTTCATATAAAAATATACAAGAAAAATAATATATACTTACATACAAAACTTATAAACCCTGAAATCAATATGTACCACATAACATAAAACTTGTAGTCTGTCAAAATAACTTGAATATTTTCCCATAACAACTTCCACATGTATATCACAAGAGTCCAGCCCATACCAACTACGCCATACATAAAAGGTTTCTAAAAAAATAAAAACACTATATACAAAATCTGTGACAAAAATATCCTAAGTATGTATATATAATATCTGATTGTAGTATTCATTCATAACTTTATGGCAAAACGCTCCAGTGCCCTCTGTGGAATCAGGAACTGCTGAACAAGCAGTTTGTAAAAGCACGCTTTTATTTACAATTTATTGTTTCTGTTCGTTGCATTTGGTGCAAGTTTTGATTTCACCTAGAGTTGAAATGCGTGGACACTATTCAAATGATTCAAAAGTTCTGATCGATCTTCAAGTAAAACACTGTAAAATAACGAATATGCAACTTCCTATTAAAGCAATTTTATAATTTCAAAATCCTTGTTATTTGAGACTTATAACCGAGAAATTGGGTATTATTTACATGTGTGAGAAGCTCTTTACAATAAGAAGAAATCTTTCCATTTTTTGGAAGAATGGTAACTAGTTTCTTTGCACCAGCACATTCATTAAACCATATGCAACAATTTTTAGCAAACGCAACTCGTCTATAAGATGCAGAATCCAGCAAAGGAAAGTTATGAAAGAAGATCAGATACTTTTGGCACATAGCTGCTAAGTGCATCGAATATTTGCACAATTCATATTCTTCACTTCAAAATGGAAACAATTGTTTAGTTTTGATTTACTATTAACTAACCACAAACTACAACACTTACCTTAGGGAATACTTTGCTTATAACATATATTAACACCAGGACTGATGCACATATACCAAAGAAAATTCCAGTTATGTAGTGGAAAAAAGTGTTTTTGCTCAAAGTATCTGCTGAAACGTATACAAAAAGGCCAATTCCTAACAATATTATTTTCCAGAAATCAATATCTAAAAATATATAAAGTATTTTGACACATTCCTCATTACAATTGATTTACAGACTAGTATACATATTATAAGTATATGATTCAAAACAAAATAGTATAAACAAAAATTGTTTACTAAATTATACAAGAAAAAGATGACCAAAAAAAGTCAATATGTTAAAGACAGATCCAAGAAATCTTGATTATTAGGTTTTGTATGATGTGTTTACTTAACTAAGGAGTTCTAGAAGATAAAAGCAAAATAAGGTACTCATGAAACCATCATTTGGTTAAGAAAATAACTTACAAAAGACAAAAAGAAGTTTTTTTTTTATCTCAGATTGACTATCAGATGAAGTAAAAAGAACTAGGGAAAGTTTCATGCTTATATTTTTATATGAGAGTTCTAAGGGATGTACTTCCCTTTTTGCTAGATAAAACCTTACAGAAAAAACAAACAGGCAATATTATTTAGCAACAGATTTGATGAACAAAATAATTTGAATCAACTTCAACATGAATCTAGGAATTCAATAAAGTAATTACTATTTAAATGGGAATAAGCCACAATTAAATGTTAAAGTATGTGAAATGGTTTGAATGCAGTAGTCCAGAACTATTTAGAGAGGCAGTCAACAAGGTGTGCATAGCAATGATGATTTCCAACCTTGGATAGAAGATGGAACTTAAAGAATAAGAAGAAAAATTTTAAGTGTGATCCCCGACTAATGTCAAATCAAAATGACAAAATCTATCATTCAACTATCTATCCAAAATCTATCTATCCTTCCAAATCTTTCTATCATTCCAAAATTTATCTATCCACTATCAGAGGATGCGATAGTGGATACCAACCCTTAGCGACCACAACTCAATATAAAGTTCCCTCTGCCAAAACAAAACCCCACATTTTAGGATAAGAGCTTCTTTACTGAATTTAGTTATTTTAAAAGAGTGAAAATCGTCTTACATATCAACAATACATAAAAACGAAAGCAAAGTAACTTTAATAAACATACTTTAACCTTTAATTGTGGCTTATTCCCATTTAAATAGTAATTACTTTAACATGTCACAAGAAAATAGCTTCAGAACAATATTAGGAATTCAATAGCTCAATCTCAAAAACATACATATCTAGCAGTAGAAACGGTATTAAGACCTGAAAGGGTTTATCCAAATTTTCTAACCTTTTTTGCTTTATGAATATTTTTCAATTTTCTGTACTAGTTTTAGATTTTATACAACTATAAGTTATGTTCAAACTAATTGTGATAACAAGACTTACTGATAACATTAAATTTAACAGTGTATCTTGCACTGCTCTTTACACCAATACAGGTTGAATTAAAAGGATTAATCTTAAAACTTTTCTGTTTTACTGGAAATAAGCTGGTTGACCAATAAAACTTGTTTTTAGAATATTCTTGCACCACATCTTCTGGAGAGGATCCTTCATATAATGTGTAGTCATCATTAGGATGGTCCAAGTGAAACTAGAATATATAAATATAGTAAAATGGGCCATTGCGATGCCTTATATTTACACATACCATCACACTCTGCCAGGTGTAAATTATAGATTTCTTTCTGCCTTTATAGCAAAATGTTTGTAATTCGAGACCCCCATTTGGATCAAATGTGAACTTTTCTGCACTTTCCAAATGATGTACTAGAAACAAATTAATATATTATATTCTTAGGAATCCAATTATTTTTTAATTTAGTAGTAAAATAATTATCTTACCATTTTGATAGCCCGTGGCAGGATTTAATTGAATTATAGAGATTACCAATGATAAAAACAGTTTTCTGGACATTGTTGGCCTAAAAATAAAACTGAACTAAAAGCTTAAAACAACCAACAACCAACCAAATCAAAATATTTAAATTAAGGTTATGTTTAAACAGTTTATGGATAATATTCCAGCAACAGGCTAGAATAATTTATTTTATTTACTTTTTTCGCATTGTAATTCCTTTTATACACTTTAAAAGTAACAAGTTAAATTAAATTTTTTTATTAAATTACTGAGTTAGATTTATTATATGTATTAAGATATTTTCAGAAAACCACGATATTTATATCTCTTCGTTATTTTAAGCTTTAGCCATAACTAACACCGGTGCATCTGTTTCTGTTCTGTCAATCCAACATTTTTAAAGGGCTTGTTTGGTTTCAATGTTGATGTAATTTGGTATTCGTTTTAATTTCTATTGTTTTATGTGAACATAAATGGGAAGACAACTTGTTAAACTTCTACAGGTCGGTAAAATAAAATATGGTTGTGGACTACACTTACAACAACACTTTGTTCAGCTTCATAAAACGACAACAGAAAATCAAAATACTTTGATTATTGTTGAGCACCCTCATGTGTATACAACAGGAATTCGCGATAGCAAATACTCACAAAGTGAAGAAGAAAAGCTTAAGCAAAAAGGTGAAAACATTTATATGTTATATAACTACATATTCAATTGCTTAAGTTCACTCATATTGCCATTAGTCTTTCTATTGCCACTGATATATTATATAAAACTTATTTTTAGGAGCTGAATTTTATAGAACCAATAGAGGTGGTCTAATAACATACCATGGACCTGGACAACTAGTGGCATATCCCATTTTAAACTTACATTATTTCTCTCCAAGGATTCACTGGTATATTGATAAAATTGAAAAGACAATCCTCAATTTGTGCAACAAATTTAAATTGGAGGCTGAACTGCTTGGGGACAGAGGTGTGTGGATAAAGGACAAAAAGGTATTTTTTTTTGTAAAATTAACAAATTCTTTTTCAAATGATATATATTTTAGATTTGTTCTGTTGGACTTCATGGGTCCCGTTACATTACATCACATGGTTTTGCCCTAAATTGCAACCCCGATCTCTCCTGGTTTGATCATATAGTACCATGTGGAATTGAAGGAAAGGGTGTTACAAGTCTCAGCCAAGAACTGGGTAGAGAAGTAACAATTGCAGAGACTCTACCAGTTTTGCTGGAAAGTTTTAAGGAAGTCTTTGAGGTAGATCTCATTGATTATCCTGAAGAAGAGGCTGGTTATATCCAAAAGACTTTTGTTAAATAAGAAACAAATATATGTACATACATCATTTATGTTTTATGTAATCTTTGTCTTTTATATACCTGATTTGAGATTTTTATAGACAAATATGTATTCCATATTTGTTTTTGATAATAAAGAATTTATATTCCTGATTTATATTTCCACTAAATTCTTCTTTGATGGCAGATAACTAGGAAAATTAGAGGGTAAGACTGCCTAAGAGTAGATTAGATTATGGGAGGTCATTAAGGCTATGCGGCCTCACCGCACTTCGACCTATAGAGATCATTTGTGCATACCTTAATCTAGTTAAACTCTAAAATGCCAATACTTCTGATGACGTTGATTAGCTTCCTAGGTAACTTGTTTCCTATGTCAGAGGATGCCAGACTGACTTCTCCTAGGAATTTTAGTCATTTGCAGAACAGTGCTACGCAGTTGTATAGTATATGTTCAGCCGTTTCTTTTTCATTGTGACAGAAACGACAGTTCTCAGTATCTGATTTGCCCATCTTCTTGAGATGATATCTCAGAGAGCAGTGACCAGTGTGAAGGCCAGTGACCATTTTGATATCTTTTTTACACATTTCGAGAAGGCGGTTTGTTGCAGTAGGCGACACTTTTATGAGCCTTTTTGCTTGCCTTTGTCCTGGTGTGTTAGACCAATATGATCTTAGTTGATTGAGTTCCCAGGTACGGAGTTCCTCTCTGATGTGGCTTTTTGATAGTCCACAGAAGGGTTCCGGACCCTGGAGTGCCTAAGAGAATGTATTATGGTTTACTTTTAAACCAGTAGTCTTTCAGCATCACATGTCTTAACTAGTTGAAACCCAGAGACCAACAACAGAAATTGAAAGAAGTAATAATTTGGCAAAAGGAAGAAATGCCGAAACAATGGAATGGTGCTCTTATTTCTCCCATTTATGAACAGAGACTCTATCGTTTTGAAAAAGTGTCAGAATTTGAATACAGTAGACTCCCTCTATAACGAGAACTGAAATGGCAGACTAATTACCTCGTTATATCAGACAACAATAATACTGTGCATACATATCAATATGTAGTTTTTTAAAACATTAACTTCCTATAGTGAAGTCATTCGGAGCAATATAAGATGCTAATAAATATTGTTTGAATGCCGTTTTCTAAAAAAAGGTGTTTACTTTTATTGTCAATGAAATACGTTAAAACAAAAAACAGTTGTTTACTTTTATTGTCAATGATATACGTTAAAACAAACAATCTGTATAAAGCATATTTTCAAGTATAACATAAACTATTGCTTCTGCAATTGGAAGAAGTCTGTCATTTGACTGCTTTAAATTGTCCAGTATCATTCTATCTATCATATTATTTTCTAAAGATGTGAAACAGTTGTATTTATTGTAAAGAAGTTTATTGCGGGCGGCAGTTAAGTTTATTGCGGGACAGTTGGGTATTTATTTATAACCACGGCCTGGTCAAAAACGTAAAAAACACGTTTTTCGATCTTATTTTCTCTCGTTATAACCAAATTTGCCTCGCTATAGAGGATTATAGTTCAATAGAAATTTCACGGGACATCTAATGTGCCTCGTTATAAGCGAAACCTCGTAATAACCGTGTTCATTAAAGAGGGAGTATACTGTACTTAGGAGTAACCATAACAAACACGGAAAAAGAGATAGACAAAAGATTAATGAAGGGAAGCAGAGCGATAGGGTCACTAAATTCATTACTGAAAGCAAAAATGTGCCCAGTACAGCTAAACTGCGAGTCTACGAGACAGTAATCAGACTCACAGTGATATATGCCAGTGAAATGTGGATTATGAACCAGTAGAAAGAAAAGAAAGTAGAGATCTGGGAAAGGTGCTCAAAAAAATCTTTGGAGGAATAAAGAGAGAGAGAATATTTGGATAAGATGAATAAATAAGAAATAATGAGGCTGTATGGAAAACCAGCAATTACGTCAAAAATACAAGCCCAAAGAGCTAGATGGCTTGGTCACTTTATACGAATGCCAGAGAATCGAAATGTTAAAACAATACCGAATGAGGAAGAAATGGGAAAAAAGAAGAGGATATCCAAAGAAGAAATGGTTGGAAGCAGTAAAGCAAGAGTTGTCAGAAATAGGGTAAATTTATTAGTCAAAAAGTTTAATGCATTTTATTTAAAGGATATAACAAAAGTAAAAATCTAAATAAACAAAGCTATATTATAGGGTGTAATGACTTAACAATAAATTTATAAAAATATTTTTTAAATTTAACATCGCTTTGCTGTTTTAAAAACACTTTTGCTTACAAATCTGTCTATGAGTACCTATATGTAGCAAACTTGTTACTAATTACTAGAGAAATTTTTTTCCATTGATGCACATTTATACATTTTTCATTTAATAAAAATCAAAGCCAAAGCTTTACATATTGTACACATGTGTTAACCAAACTGTCCTTTACATGTTTTTAGTAAATAAACCTCTCTGTGCACTTTTACTACTTCAGCTGTGGCAACCCAAACTCGTCAACTGGTACCGTATCCTAAAAATAATTCATATTCAATTAAATCTGTCATTGACAGAAACATTTTTCTTTATATTATACCTTGGTTCCTTTATTTCCAATAGCAGCTGCTTCTGGTTTAGTAGAAGGTGCTTCAGGGGCATTGAGAACATTATCCAGGTAGCTCTGATCATCATCCAAAGCCATCTCATCTCCTAAGGCATCCAGTTCTGCGGCCAGTTCATCTTCATCTACCTCCACAGTATTGTAGGTTCTGCCCAATGCTTCCTGCACTTCATCGGCTTGTTCTAACATATCAGCTAATTCATCTTGTACATCCTGAAATAAAATGAGTTTGTATATTGTATTACTTACATGATCTACAAAATATATGTTTGATTTGTATAATTAAATAACCAATTCTGAATATTGAATCACCTAACTAAAGATAAGTTTCTTTAAAATTATGTTAGCCTGTCCTTTGGAGTGTTAAACTAAAAAAATTCAAAGCAATTCTCACTATAAAGTTAATAAACCTGTAAATTATATAAATAAAGCCTTTTAAACAACTGATTATAAGAAACAACACTACGACTACAAAAAAAATAGAAAGGATAATCCCTCAGTTGTCTAAAACTATCAAAAATGACTGAATTCAAGCAGCTTAAATTGAAGATAGTCGCTGAATAAGTTCCTTACATCAATATCATCAAGGTTAATCTTCTTAAACTCCCTTTTCATTTCTTTCATACCATCTCTCATAGCTACTACTGTTACTTGAGTATCTTTCAATGCTTGATGTGCAAAGTTAGCTTGCTCCATGTTAAAGGACTGGCCTCTTAAATTCTCTAGCTGACCTTCATACATCTTTTTCTGTTTGAGAATCCTGAGGGCTTTCTGTTTAACAGCATTTTTGGCAGGCCCCTCTCGCATTTTGGACATTTGATCTCTAAATTTACGCAAGTCATTTTCTAAGGCATTAATTTTTTTCTCTACACCTTCAGCTCTTTGATCCACCTAAAAATTATAGTAGGGATTAGCACTAATTATAATGTTTTATCAAGTTTTTGAGACATAATTACCCCTGATATAACGTCAGTTATACTTGGACCTGGTTCTTTTGGCTTCCCTTTTCCGAATAAACGATTCATTTTGTATTATTATAAATTTAATATGAAACTTTTAAAGAATTATTTTTGCTTAATTAGTCATAAAATTGGGATTCTTTTTTATAAAAACGTCAATGTCAAGCGTAGATGTCAGTTGACTGTCGTGAAGTTCGCCATAATTATTTATTTACAAAAACCATAGGCGGACAATATTTACTATACTCTGTTTTTTAACCAGGAGGAGTAAACTAAAAAGACAGATTCACACCCAAAAAAGTTACTAGAAAAGTTGCCAAATACATCTTCTTTTTTTGTTGATTATCTCGGCCTTGCGGTAATCCAGTAATCAGTATCGGACACCTTCACACGTTGATTCTAACATAACTTTGATTGTTTATGTTTGAATAATAATTATTCGAATTAACTTCCAATATATATTATTTAGTATTTCTAATTACAATAAAAAAATGTTGGACTGTTATGAAGAAGTTAAAGAATTTTTAGAGTTTATTTATCACATTGTAGAAGAAAATCGTCCGGAACGTATACGAAAGCGATATATTCGATATCTAAAATCCAATGGAATTTTACAATATTACTGTTCCAGTCTGTCATACTATTCCAATACAAGCTAAAGTAATGTGCTAATAAAATTAGCACATTACTTCAGTAAGTCTTGATTTTAACAATAACTATTCTGCAAAACTATCCTGTTGCCTGTTTTATTTTTACTACCGTGGCTGTTATTTTCATTCCAGAATTATCAATTTTGATTTGTTTATATATGGTTATAATGCATTGTTTCTCATTTGAAGATAAATAACCCAAATCTACACGGCGTTTTTTAAGTGGAGAGGAATAATTATCACTAGTACTTGGCATGGAATCCATATTGTTATCTTAATAACACTAATATATCGCTAAATAGTTCTGAAAAGAACTGTTTTTATATAAATACAAACGAAATATCTAAAAATATAAGGAATAACGCAGAAAACACAAAAAATCGTCGATATAAATTTTGAATTTTAAAATTTCACAAATGTCATTAGTGTCAAAATGTCATAATTTAGTGGAGTAAACTTGCCTGCGGTTGGACCAATTACAAACAAGCATTACGGCGCGGAAAATTTGAATTACTCCTCCTGGTTAAAAAACAGACCATAATACAGTCAAATTTAAATCAGGAAATTTTAAAATAGAGCGTAGACAATAGAAAAAACTTTGTTAATAGTCGTAACAAATAGATTTTAATTCAAACTATTAAATATTAGTAGTTAGAATGTAGTTTTTAATTTTTTATCTGTTTTAAAGCTCTTTCTATTTCGAATCCCTGTATATTTGGTCTGATCCCACATTTTCTATTTTTCTTTTGACTTTCTTTTTTGTTGGTTCCTTATGCTGGCTTCATAAGGTATTGTAGAAGTCTTCAATTATCTTTGTTATTTTATATTTATCCTTCTCTTTCTTATTATTGGTGTCTTTAATTTTAATAATTGTCTGAACATTCATTTTTATGTTGTTCTCCATGACTTGCTCTATTAAGCTCTCGTTCCATTTTTTGATGTCACATTTTGGTTCTTTTAGCTTAGCTCTTAGCGTTGGTTTTCCGCTAGTAGTTGTCTTCTTTCCTTCATTAGTTGCTTAGTTTCGTCGCTTATTTTATCTTCTTTAGTTCTTGTTTTCTTTGCGACATGTAAGTTTTTATTTATGTTTTTGTTAACGTCGTCAATTTAGTCCTAATTATGTAGAGGATCTGATTCGTAATTACTAGCTAAAACCTTTCGGAACTGACGACCTTGCTGCAAGAAGGAGGCAGCTCCATTTTTGGTAAAATTTTAGTTTATAGATGCATATTATGTAAAAAAAAATTGTTGAATCGATTGGTGCAAGAAAGAAGCAGATCCATTTATAAATGGTAAACCTATAACTGTTGTGAACAAGTGAATGAACAGGAAAGTGTTGTTGATAAAAACTAAAAATCTAAAGTAACCTAAGATTTTTATTTTAGGTATTTTAAAGCAAATTTTAATTATAGTTTTGGGATGCCTCGTTCATACACCTGCAAAAGATGTGACATATTACACAATCGCCTTCAAGGTCCAGTTCTTGATGATACTTAAAAGGAAAATTTACAACTTGAAAAGAAAGTAGGTACATGCGGTTAAAGCAAGTCGTTTTTTTACAGACTTAAAAGAAAAGACAAAACTGAGCCAACAAAATTACGACATAGAAATTTTAACGTTTGATTTTCAGCAGAATCTTCCTCTGCCAAAAATTCCGGCCGGCGAAGCCTTCTACAAACGTCAACTATGGGTCTACAATTTTTGTATCCATTCGGGCAAAACCGCCGAATGAAGTTGTTTGTTTTCTTTATTACTACATAAAAAATATCCTTTCAAAAAATGTCAGATAACTGTACCTCTTTTCCAATAATGCTGCAGCTCAAAATAAAAATTCAACGATACTACAGTTTCTGCATCTTCTTGTAAGATGTCTTTGGAGAATATTCAACATCGTTTTCCTGAACTAGGGCACAGTTTTCTACCGTTTGACTATTGTTATGGTGTCATAGAAAAGTTTTTACGAAAAAAAGATTATATTTTCTCTCCTACACAATACTGTCAGTTTATTCAACAGACATCCAAATATTTCATACCCATTATGGTTAATCAAGACATTATCTTCAACTTTAGCAGTCATTTTGAGAACCATTTTAAAAAAGTTATAATGAATTCTGAGAAACAAAGGTTTAAGATTTCTCAACACCGGATTTTTGAATACAGCAAGGACCACATGGATACAGTTAAGGTGTCTGTTACAACTGGTATTCCTATTTTTGAATCGTATTTAAGTAATTAATATTATAGTACAAAGATAGATATTGTATCGTTTCTTGACTTATTTTTAAATGCTCTGTGATTTGTTGCGCATATTTATAAAACGTGGTAATTTTGTGATAAATGTCTCTATCCTCCTTGAAACTTGAGTTAGAAACACCCTAGATAATTAAAAACTCACTTCTTCTAGTGGATGATCGTCAAATACTATTTTTGTTCATAGAAAAAATTTTTTGTTCATATTTTTAGCTTGAAACGCCA
Source organism: Diabrotica undecimpunctata (assembly GCF_040954645.1). Lineage (NCBI taxonomy): Eukaryota > Metazoa > Arthropoda > Insecta > Coleoptera > Chrysomelidae > Diabrotica > Diabrotica undecimpunctata. The sequence continues at coordinate 4,572,195 of NC_092804.1, forward strand.
TTACCGTTCGTCTTTTTGTCGATATTTTCATATTTAAATCCTTACAAAGTAGATATAGCTTGTAGATGGCATAGCCATTTATTAATATAAACTATTTGTATTATTTTTAATATCCCATTTCATTCACTCGCCTTGTCAAGCCCATTAAAAGTATGTACGCAAATGCATGTTTGCGTACATACTGTTGCTGTTTGAAAATGAATACGTTGCTTACTTCACACCAGTTCATTTTATATTACTCTATATACAGGGGAGACATGATAAATAAAAAACAAGGTGAATAAAAAGTATTTAATTTGGAAAACAAATTAAAACTATACATTGCTTTTTTTTATTATTGAACAACAAAAATCAAAAATTAGTTTTATTTATAACGCTACATTATATATTTTTTTATTTTAATTCGTCTAAAACAAAACACTATCTACCGCTTCATTCCTCTTCTCCTGCTTCTTGTTCCAGTATCCTCTTAAAACTGAATGGTTCAAAAATGTATCCCACACCAGAGTAGAACTTGCTCATGAACTCTACCCAATGCAGACGAAGCGTGTGCAAGAAGGCCGATAAACCTTCCATGAGTACCAAGATGGCTACGGTGAAGAAGGCCCAAGCAGCAAATAGAATGAAGATCATTGGCACTCCTATGAATCCTTCTCTTCTCAAAGCAATCTTTGAGAACAACATGGTCCATAATACTTCCGACAATTCTAAAATAAATTAAAAATATAACGTGTAAAGTGGATTTAGAATGTTGTTTAATTATAAATCGTACTTAGTCTTTTGCCAGATCTATCTAAGATAAATCCCATATGAATAATACTTACGCGCATGTGCAAGGGACAGGGCCCACAAACGCAAATACGAAGCGGTGTGAGAAATTGTACTGAGTGTGTACTCAATAGTATGGATAGCTGAGTGAATGAAAATTTCACTCATAGGTTCCTCCTCTTCTTCTTTTTGGTGATGTGAATGAGCAGCTGCTTCAGCAACGTCTTGAAGGTTGTTTTCGATCTCCTCCAGTTCCATTCCAAGGTTCACGTCTCCATTTGTTTTATTGTTCTGCAACAAGGATCGAATACATTAAAAATATACTTAGTATACATTGCATACTAATCATCGACAACAATTTTGAAGTAAGCTGTGAAATTTTAAGATTCGTAATAGGTAATTGGGCCATTTTAACAGAAGGCATTTATTGGCACATTCATCATCATACTTAAATAAGCTAATATAAAGAATATTACGATTCCCAAAGAATCTTGTTATTGAGAGTTTTCGCAAAATATTCCTTAAAATCATTCATAACCGTGTGTAAAATATACCCATAGTTGGAACTTGATATTAGCATTACACAATGCTAATAGAGATATATGAAAGAGATGCAAAGATTCAGAAAATATTTAGGCAGAACTAAGCGGCACATTAAGAAGCCCTGTTTACTTTAAAGGTACTCACAAATCTATGTAAGGATGTTAATCATCAAGGTATACATGACTGTTAAACATATTTTAAAAAGGCTTTTGACAGGATACGCCACGATTCACTCACGCAAAGAGATTGATGATAAAGATCTGCGAATATTTTTTAATTTATATTAGAATCAAAGAGAAAATATAAGAGTGAAAGGTCAAACATTATCTACCATTTTTAATAAGAATTAACTACAGTTTTAATCGAAAATATGTTTATTTTGAGACTTTGATTTCCACTTCGAAAATATTTCTCACAAACCTTTTTTTCGGTATGTTTTTACGTTCCATATCCTCTTTTATTTGACATGTCATACACCTACAAAGAACTAAAGCTTTTTGATATGTTTTATTTATAAGATATATTACATATGCTTTCTATTTCAATCCAAATACACAGTGAATTTATTTTTAGCTTAATTTTTTATTTAATTAAATAGAAAGTGTATTACTGGTGGTCAAATGAAATTTGACATATGGAAAAGAAGGTTTTACACACACAAATGACAGAAAAAATAATAAAACTTGAATATAATGACAGATAAAGTAGAAGAAGTGCTATTATAAAAGAAGATTTGACATATGTCGCCATTTTGTGTTTCAATTAATTAACCTGGGAATTACACTATCTAGCTATAGAGACCTGAACAAGGGAGTGAGAGATCAAGTATAAAAAGCAAGTAGACTGGCAGGATGACTTGATGAATATATGGTGAACCAGACACATTAACACTGAGATGAAATCAAGAATTTATAAAGCCACTGTAAGACCAATCATAACATATGCCTCAGAAACAAGACCCGACACAGCCACAACGCAAAGGCTACTGGAAACGGCAGAGATGAGAGTACTGGGAAGAATTACAGGAAATATGCTGAGAGATCGAAAGAGAAGTGAAGACATTAGAAGAAAATGTAACGTACAGTGTATAAATGAATGGACACAAAATAGAAAAAAAGAGTGGAATAACCACATAACCAGAATGGAGGATAACCGTGTCGTAAAAATAGCAAGAGATAAGTCACCAATCAGCAGAAGAAGTATCGGACGACCGCGCAAAAGATGGAGTGACAACTTTCCATAGAGGTATTAATCCGCCAATGAACAAGCAGAATTGCTTATAAAGAGGAAGAAGAAGAAGTAACCTTAAAAGAAATTTCACATAGCGATGACTAACGTATTAACTAAGGTACAATTGTTAAAATTTTATCACCAAATCGGAATTGATCCCAATTAATAACCTGTGCCAACCATGATCTACTTAAACAATCAAAAAACGCGTGTGTTTCTTTTTTTCATGCAATACAATGCCTCGTGTATTTAATTTATAGTTATGAAAACAACACATTCCTCAGCGGATTATGGTATGACGTAGTTTATTGACACAAGAATGAACCTAATATGAAATTACAAGGGACACGGGTCATTTAGAGCATACCTTGAGAGAATAAGCAAGATAATAGATGCTAACTGTGTGGAGTGCGGAGTAAATGATACAACAGAACGCTGTGTTCGAACGCAGTAAGTTCAATGACGAAAGAGTGGAGCTACACATGCAAGAGTGGGTATCTTAGGAGCATACAATTTTATGACCATAGTAAGAAAGGAGAAAAATGAGTTTAAAGAAGTACTGGAGGCTGTGACAAAAATCATTAAAAGAAAAGAGATTTTAAAGATAGAGAGAGAGAGAGAAAGAGAGAGACAACAGGGATAAACATAAGTAACATAAGCAACAGAAAGAAAAAGAAAAAAAAAAGGAAAGGGTGGCTGCTCGCGCGAGAGAATGGTCTGGAAAGACTAGCCACGTGCGTAAGTCGAGAGTGGTTTTAGTTGGTAGGCATTCAACCATGGATGCATCCTAGGGCAAGACCTCAAAAGGGGAATTGCGTTTGGATGTACTCCTTCTACTCTGAATCCAACTCACGTCATGTACGATTTACCTGGTAAGGTCTTTAGAAGATTTCCTTCTTCTTCTTCTTATGGTGCCGTGCACCTATAGTGCGTTGGCGAATTATCTTAAGGTCAGACGTCTGTCTTTTGCGGCATGCAAAAGTTCGCCAGTGTTAGTTACGCCTGTCCAGTTCTTTATATTTCGCAGCCACGACATTTGTTTGCGACCTACTCCTCTCTTCTTGGATAATTAGTTGAGGGATTGCGTATTTTCCCCCTCTCAGGATGTGGCCCAGGTATCCAATCTTTCGTGCCTTGATCAAGCTGAGCAATTCTCTCTCAGTATTTGCTCTTCTTAGGACTTCCTCGTTTCTCACCCTATCTGTCCATGGTATGCGGAACATTCTTCGCAAGGTCCACATTTCGAAGGCTTCCAACTTGTTAATGGAAGATATTTTCAACGTCCATGTCTCCATGCCGTATAACAATATGGACCATACATAGCACTTAACCATTCTGTAACGGAGATTGAAGGAAAGATTGCGGTTACAAAGTAGCGGTTTAAATTTAAGAAAAGCTTGTCTTGCTTGTTCGGTACGGCATTTTATTTCTTGTTGAGGATCCCATTGGTCATTCACCATCATTCCCAAGTATTTGAATGTTTTCACTTGCTCGATTGGAGCATTATCTACGTGCACTTGTACTCTGAAAAATGCGCCCTTTCTTATTGTCATGCATTTTGTTTTTCCGGCATTTATCTTCAGGCCATATGTTTTTCCTGTGGTGTTTATTTTATTTAGTATCAACTGCATATCATGTTCGTTATCTGTGATTATTGCGGTGTCGTCAGCGTAACGAATGTTATTTATCGGGTACCCGTTGACCTTTATACCACAATCAGTGCCTTCAAGTGCCTCTGCAAAAACATTCTCCACATAGAGGTTGAACAGCATAGGAGACAAAATACACCCCTGTCGCACCCCTCGTAAAATTTCGAATTCCTCTGTGTTTGTTGATTTGTTCAGCCTCACACGTGCCTTTTGATTCCAATAGAGATTCTGGATAACTCTGGATCTGGATTCTGGATCTTATATCTTTCTCATCAATATCAGCATTGTGTAGCATTTTTATTATTTCATCGTGTTTTACGGTGTCAAAAGCTTTTTCGTAGTCGAGGAATGTGATGACTATATCTTTTCGTTGGTCCATACAGTTCTGTATCAGGGTATTCAAGCAGAATGATGCTTCGCGCGTCCCGAGTCCCTTCTTGAAACCAAATTGTGTCTCGCAGCTCAGCTCTTCTAGTTTTCTGAACATTCTTGTGTGGAGTATGCGAAGAAATATTTTAAGTAAATGACTCATCAAGCTAATCAGTCTGTGGTCCTTGCACCTTGTCGCTCTTTGTGATTAAGGGATCATTATGAAGGTTGAACAAAGCCAATCCGTTGGAATGTGGCCGGTGTCATATATGGCATTGAAGATTGTTACCAGAGTGTCGATGTTGTCATCATCCAACAGTTTTAGGGCTTCCGTAGTAATGCCATCCGGTCCAGGGGCCTTGCCCAGTTTTGCTATTTTTATAGCGTACTCCACCTCGGCGCGAATAATCGGAGGACCGGACAAAGTTTCTGTAGATAGGTTAGTAGTTGGCAGATTCGGTCTGTTGTCTGCAAAGAGGGACGAAGCATAATCTGTCCAGATTTTGGCTAGTTCTTCCTGGGTATGTACGTAGTCGCCTTGATCATTTTTCAGGTTTGTCTCGTGGTGTTTCTTGTATATATTCGAAATTTCTTTAACCTTTTTGTGTAGTCCAAAGCTGTCCCCCTTTTCTTGTAGTGATTCTAATTCTTCACAACGCTCTTTCATCCAGATTTCCTTTGCGGTTTTAATTTGTGCTCTTATCGTACGTTGAGTTTCATTGTATTTACGTTGGTTCTGATGTATTTTGTACTGTCGGCGCTGCTCCATTAGCTCAAGTATCTCTTCCGTCATCCACTCGTTTTTGTGATATCTTTTTATTTTACTTGCGATTGATTCATCCGCATTGGCTACAGCCATTTTTATTTTCTCGCAGGTTTCCTCTATGCAATTTACTTGTATATTTCTCAGGTTCTCGTTGATGTGGTTGCCGTATGTAGTTCTAAGCTCTTCATCTCTCATTAGTTCTCTCATGTTTATATATTTTTTATTTGATGGTTTTTTAACCTTCGCCAGTCGAAGCCTTACATTTGCGATTAGGGGGTTGTGGTCGGATGAAATGTCTGCACCAGGGTAAGCAGCCACTCTATTTATATAGTTGCGGAATCTTTTGTTTATCAAGATGTAATCAATTTAATTTCGTATAATATGACCTGGCCTGTCTCCAGGTGCTCGCCATGTATACAATCTTCTTGGTGGGAGCTGATACCATGTATTGGATATGACAAAATCATGTTCTTCGCAAAATTCAATTAATAAGTCTCCCCGCTCATTTTTATTACCCAGACCGAAATTACCTACCGCATCGCCACATCTACCCTTACCAACTTTGTATGTATGTCTTTATAGAAAGCTAAAATTTCAGTTTCAGGTTTATCAGCTGTGGGCGCGTAAACCTGGATTAGGTTGATATTAATAGGTTGGCCTGCTAACTTCACTATTATTACTATGTTTGAAATGGGTATGTAATCTATAACAGACATCGCAATTCCACTATCAAGTACTATTGCAATTCCGTGTCTGTGGTAGTTATCTCTGGTGTCGCTACCGGAATAGTACATTGTAAAGTTGTCTTTATGGGAAATACCTGAGCCAGACCACCTCGATTCACTTACACCCATTATCTTCACTTCTAGGCGCCGCATTTCTTTGAGCAAGTTATCTATCTTTCCTGGGATGCACAAACTATTGATGTTCCATGTCGCTACTTTACGAATAACATCTTTAAGTCGAACCCGGGGGATTCTTAGCACCCTCGGACCATCTAAGGTCTGCCCGGAACTGAGGGCCTTTGGTTCACTTTTGTCCGACATATAAGATAATTATTCCAGGGATATCCATGTGGATCTTTAATTTAGTGGCTTCCCCTTACCTTCTAAATCCTTATGCCGTTGGCCAAAGAAGATTTCCACTCTCACACAATAAAATGTGAAATTTCATAAATGAGATTAATTGTAATTAAACTAAAACTGATAATAATCATTAGTAACTGTTACTAAGAGAGGTGGGAACGAATTATTTGAATAGATCTAGTAACTACTTACACAACTGAAGTAGGGTGCTACAACGTTAATAAGAATTGCGAAAAAAATAACACAGTACGTACAACGTACAGCGTACGTACAGTTGTAGTTGGTAATGAAAAAACTATATAATACTTACACTGACCAGTTGTACGCTTCCATTTTTGGCTTGCTTCTTACGTTGACGCATTATATATAATGGTTTTCCGAGCAACATGAAGGGAATACAAACCAATGCACAAAGAACTAAGCCCATTTGAACTTCACGTTGTCCATCGTACATGTATATATCGCAACCTTTTCCGGCGGTGCTTGGCGAGAACAACATCATGTTGATGAAGTAAATCAGTACAGAAGGGGCACAAGACGAACCGTCCTTAGCGACTGGGTCAGCTATAATCAAAGAAGAAGGGTTATTTTTCATTTTTATTCTAATTTTTTAAATTAGAGTAATAAAAATAAGTATTTTTAATTTAACTTTGGAATCTATTATCAGTAAACTTCATCTATTAGATATGAACGGCTGTATTCATACAAGATTCACTCAAAACTGCGCATATGCTGATGATGTTGCCAAAATAGGTAACAATAGAAGTGTATTAAGTGAAAAGGCTATAGATTATAAACGTGAAGCCGCTGCATTTGATCTAAATACAAATGAAAGGAAAACAAAACTTATGGAGTGCACACTATCGAGAGTCGACTCGACATGAGAATCTGAAAGTAGACAACCATACCTACAAAAGTAGATAATCAATGTGAGTATGACTATTAGCATATTGAAATCAATGGGACATTTGACACAACACGTGACATATAATGTGACATTTTATGTGACACTTGACAATTTGTGACGTTTGACGTCGTACGTTACAATTACGTGACGTTTGACTTATAATGTGACATTTTATGTCACATAATGTCACGTGTCACATAAAATGTCCCGTAATATGTCACGTTTTGTATCAAATGTCACATAAAATGTCAAATCTTAAGTCAAACGTCACGTAATTGTAACGTACGACGTCAAACTTTACATATTGTCACATAATGTTACATATTAGAAGAAGAAGGGGGGTATTTTTCAGTATTTTTAAATCGTACGTGACTGATAGTTTCTGCCTTATCTGGACAGTTTTTAAAAATGATTTACTTCTATAAAAATGATAAATTTCGTATTAGACTTTGCTATACAAAGATTAATATCAACTTTATTATGCAAATGTTAAAATCAGACTGACTAAAAAACATAAAAAGATTATTATTATAATATTTTGAAAAATATGCAACGCCAGCGTTTAGATACAGGTCGATCGCCGTTCAAAAGCTGATGTGGCTCAAATACGAGACATAGGCTTAGTTACGCCAATTAATATTACTCAATCAATATAGCAATATTCTAATAAATGACTTACTTGGTGCATTAAGCCATCCGTCGTTTTCTCCCGAATACCAGATCCATTTCATGAACATCATTATAACCATGTACATGAATAGGAATAATAACAAAAGTATTTGCGGTATGAACTCAAAGACGATGCTGTAGTACTTTTTAAAATGTCTGAAAATAAGAATGAATAATAATATTGTACAGCTGTCAAGCAATGAGTAGTATCTAAAATAAGATAAAATACTTACACAAAGTTGAATGTGCTGCAGATTACTCCGAACAACATGTGCACTATTCCCAAGATGATGGACATTTTCATTTTTAAGGAATTCAGGAAGATAATTTTATTTTTGGCCGACTGGAAAATAAAAATATATGTCAGTCAAATATTTATTATTTATATATTGTTTTGGGAATCAACTTCACAGCGTAATAGAATAGGTGAGTGGAACAAGAGTTATGTGATATAGGTTTACGGTTTACAGTACCTACATATTAAAAAAAATGACATTTATAAGGCTTTTTTTTCTAAAGTTCTAAAGGCCTAAACGATTTTATCGATATTTTACTGGTATTCTGAGTACACCATAATTAAAATGCTTTCGCTTTCTTTTCTAACCTTTCTGTCTCAACATCGTAAAAAACATTTAGCACTTGATAACTCTTTGTGTTAAGAGATTTTTGTGCGATTCTAGGCTGTCCAATAAGTTTTGCAATTCGATAAGAGAGGGCGTTGCGACCAGCTCAATTTTTTTTTGTTAGGTAAAATTCTCATTCTTTGTTTACAAGTAATTTAGTATCGACAGTATTTTTGCACAATGAACGACTGTTGAAACTGAATAAGGACTCTTCGTCATCAATTATAGTGTATTTTTATGTATGAGAGAGTAATAAAACAATAAATTATGTATGCAAATCCCTAAACTGTTGATACGGGTGACTCAATGAAAAACAGATATTTGTCAACAAGTTTACAGAAGTATATAGGAAAACAATTTTAAATTGAGTATGACCACCAGGTATAAAGGTTGGAGCAGAATAGAATACAATAGTTGTGTGGGTTACTAATCCCTAAATAAGGTTGCCAGTGTCGGAGTGATGGAGGTTAACAGGTACTAATGAATTTACAAGAAATGTAAGATGTTTATTTTATTGGTTATATATAACCAATAAAAGTACCTACCTATTTGCAAAATAAAGTTTAATTCTTTAGATAAAATAAAACGTTTTATTTTATCTGAAATGAGTGCATTCCACGAAGTAGGGGTTTCAACAATCAAACATTTAATTCTTTAATTCCAGGAATCTACGACAGTAATTGACTAGATAGTTACCTTCTAAACTTATTCCACAGAAAATGTGATAGTGGGTTTTTCCATTTTGTATATAGGAAGGTCCAAGTGGCGTATTCAAAATTCTTAACAGTTCACTAAAAGTAGGTACTTCAGTTGCAAGGTGCAGTTTATTGTGTATACTAGTGTTATGGAAAATTTGGAAGTGCCGTGTAAACGCCGAAAAATTGGTCCTCTAACAGTTAATGAAAAAACATTAATATTTAATTGTTTTAAATCATTTACAGACAAACGTTTATGTGAAAGTGTTGATGAGACCGTTGAGTTAGTTAGCAGTACACTTGGTGTTGAGAAATCTACGATTTACAGAGTTATTAAAGAAGAGAAATGTGGTAGTTTTCAAATGCCACGTAATGCTCCAGGGAAACCAAAATTTCAAATAGAATATCATTTTAAAGAAGGACTTCGACGGAAAGTGCATGAATTCTTCTTTAGACAAGAATTTCCAACATTGGATAAAGTTCTTGTCTCAGTTCGAGATGATAAGGATTACCCAGAAATGAGTCGAAGTACGTTATGGAAACTTTTAAAAGAAATAGGCTTCCGCTGGAAAAAGAATCCCAGAAAGTCTATTTTATTAGAAAGAAGCGATATTGTCATATGGAGAAGACATTTTCTAAGAACCATAAAGGAAATGAGAAACCAAAAAAGAAAAATATTTTATCTTGATGAAACATGGATCAACGAGGGTCATACACCAAATAAATTTTGGCAGGATGAAACTGTTACAAGTCAAAGGCACGCTTTTGTAAATAACTTATCTACTGGTTTAAACCCACCATCAGGAAAGGGACGCAGGCTGATAATAGTACACATTGGCAGTTCAGACGGTTTTGTTGAAGGTGGTTTATTAACTTTTGAATCAACTCGTACCGGTGACTACCATGAAGACATGAACGCTGATGTCTTTCAAGAATGGTTCGAACAAATGATAGATCTTCTTCCTAAAAACTGTGTAATAGTAATGGATAATGCAAGTTATCACTCCAGACTTATAGAAGGACTGCCCACAACCAAGTGGTTAAAAAAAGACTTGCAGAATTGGCTGAGTTCAAAAAATATTACGTACCATCCCGGATCTATAAGAAAGGAACTTTATTCGTTGTGTGCCCTTCATAAAGAAAAATTTAAAAAATACGAAATTGATGAAATTGCCAAAAATCGTGGAATGACAGTACTTAGATCCCCACCATATCATTGTGAATTAAACCCGATTGAACTGGTATGGGCACAGATAAAGAGTGAAGTTTCAAGAAAAAATACCACTTTTAAAATTCATGATGTTAAACAGTTGTTTTTGGAGGCCGTAAATAATGTAAAACCTGAAAACTGGGAAAAGGCAGTAAATCACACTATTAAAGAAGAGGAAAAAATGTGGAAGCTGGACAATATTACTGATAAAATGATCGAGCCAGTTATTATAAATCTTGGTTCTGAAAGTTCATCTTCTGAATCTGATTTGGATTTGTAACAAGTAGCTGTAAGTTTTATATTAATATTTTTATTCATCTATTTAACATACCTTAGACGGTTTTAAAAACTCTTTTTCTCTTTTGTAATTTTTAAAAATTAAAAAAAATGTGAATTTTTTAAAACCCTTTTTAATGTAGGCCAGTCAGTTCTAATATAGTGTGTGATAAAAGAGGTCACTTTTGTTTACATACACATAACACTTTATAACACTGAAATAATTCATTTATTTTTTACAATTATTCAAAGTAATTTTTTAATTAATCTTGATCACGCCCATGGAGTGGTCGGAGCTACCAGTTAAAATTATGCTAATTACTCTCTCGTTCATAAAAATAAATTATAGTACAGTAAAAAGATGGGTTGATGAATTTTAAACGTAGTCGTACAAGTCTCGAAGATGATCCACGTCAAGAACGTCCAAAAACAGCAATACCAGAAATTTTATGAAACAATGGAATTATTCATAAATATGCAATGCAGCTTCTTTTCATCCAGCTACAAATGCTCAGGAAGAACGTTACGTACAGATTAAAAAAAAGGTTTAAGAGCTATGTGTTTAGAGGGAAAGGATAGAGAACCTGAACTTTGCAAATTTCTGCTACAATATAGGAAGGTCCCACATTCTTTGACAAGAAAAAGACCTTCATTTTTAATGTTTGGGAGAGAGATGAGGTCCAGATTGGACTTATAATAAAACCAGATACTGTAAATAAGAATTACAATGATGAATGCATCAGAGATATTGAATTAGGTACCAGAGTTTCTGCAAGAGATTATTTTAATGAAAAATGGAAGTTTGGTATAGTTATAAAAAGATTGGATGTTTTACATTATTTAGTTGAATTAGGTGATATGCGGATTTGGAGAAGGCACATTAATCAATTAAGGGTAATAGGGGAAAAACTCCAATTGAACCATTTTGTCCACACCTTTAGTACCGTTAGTAGAGACAAATATTCATGCAAATTTACCTGACAAAATAATTGAAAATAAATTAAATCCACTTTCCAATACAAACACATTGCCTGTCACAAATGATAGTGGAGAATCATCTAACCATGAGGCTCTAGGTTCTTCATCTATAACAACTGATGTGCTTTCTGATACCAAAGTTCAGACAGAAAGATACTACATACCTTACGTAGATCTTCAAGAATACGTAAACTTATTCTAAAAATGAATTTATAAAGAAATTCACTGATGGTAATAGGAAAAAAAAAGAAGAAGACAACCACATGGCACAAGGTTAAGGTTAAGATTCGTAGTTTTTAGTATAGTACTTACATATTAAAATAAAGTAGTTTTCAAGTAATATATATTTCATTCTACACTACATACCCAGTACACAACAGAAAGATATTTAGTAGAAGCCCTAGGCATTTCATTGGGTACTGTAAGTAATATTTTGACTGAAGTATTGGGTTTCAGAAAGCTATGTTCACAATGGGTGCTGCATTCGCTAACTACGGAACAAAACCACATTTGAATGTGACTTTATTAGAGTGTTTTCGAAAGGATAAAGTGTATTTTGTGCATCGATGGGTGAGACTTGGGTCTCTCAGAGACTCAAGAGTGGAGTGAACCTAGTCCTTCGGCTCCGAAACGAGTTCAGAAATCGGTCAAGAAAGTGTTGGCATCAGTTTTTTGTAATACCTACCTAATTGGCAAAGAAAAATTTATTTTAAATAAGGAAGATCGAGAAGCTTAAATTATTCTGAGTGTCTGTTCGCAAAGAATCAAATTTGGTCGGACAAGGTTTTCAACATTGCAATTGTACTACTGAATACAATTGAAACTACTGGATATTTAAAAAAACATTTGTTATTTAAATTTATCTTTTGTGGTATCTAATATAATAGTTCCGTCCTAATTGTTCACATTTCATTAAATGCCATATTAAGGTGACATCACATCGTCACTTTTTATGAGTTTAGGTGTTGATTTAAAATAAGAATTGACTAAGCTATATGTAGCTTATTTGAATACATACCTGCCAAACAGGATCAAGCCCAATATAATACGGTGTGCCCATATAGTTTTTCTTAGGTAAAAAGTCGATTTCTTCGTGTAGTTCGGTGGACATATTGGTAATATTCACATACCACTTCGAACCAAATATATTCATGGATTTGGAAAATATATCATTGTAAACAAAGCCTGTGTAGAAGGAGAAGATACCCATCAGCAAAATGATGTATCTTCCTCCGAAAAATATCACAAATATTTCGCTTTTATTTTTCATAGCGTTGATCTTCTTTTCCGATAATACCAAGTACAAACCGAACAGGAACATAATTACGGCATGGCCGCAATCTCCAAACATCACGGCGAATAAGAAGGGGAAAGTGATAATCGTGTACAAGGCTGAAACAAAAATATTAGATATTATTGGAGGAATTCGACAAACACTTGCACTACTTTTAACTAATTGCTTCATTTACCGGTTCGTTTCCAGACAAAATCAAGTTTTGATGAATAATCCAAAGATAAATAGTCTAGATATTGCAATTTCCGACTTTAATCAAGTTTTTTTTATCCTATTCGTTCTATTACTTCCTTAAATGCCTCCAATTGTTTTAATACATAAAATATATAGTGTAGCTATTTTTATTCTACAGGAGGAATGATGAAAATAATAAAAAGTGTAGTAGTGCAAGTTCTTAAAAACTCAGTTCAACAGCATTTTCTTATACTTATAGGTTTTTATTTATATCCCTATAACCTTAATATTAGTATTAGATCTTACCTGGATTGATTTCTCTATAGGAGGCGACACCATAGGAATCTATCAAGTTTTGGAAGCCTCTGGTGAATTTGTTAGTTCTGTTGAAAGTTGGGGGTGCTTCCTGAGTGTTGATGACGTTAAGGAACGAAGGGATTGAGCTTCCGGAGGCACTCTAGAAAACAAATTATTGTTTTAGTCGTGGCACTGGCGTCTTAAGTTCTATATACACTCAGATGCAAAAAAACGGAACGGAAAAAATTTTGGTAAAATTCAAAGTATTTCAGTTTTTTTTATTTTTAGCGCTATTTTGATGATTTTTTTAGTACACTGTGTAAAAGTTTATAAATTTGAATTTAGTATAGTGAGTTTTTTATTAAAATTTTGTATTTGACTTATTATACGCGGTCAATCGAAAGATGGTTTTTTATCCTAACTTTGAAACATCCTGTGGAATAATTCCGTTAGCGGATTTTGGTAAAACCTTGTTTTTCAGTTGCAATCATGTCTTCTAAGTATTATTGTTTCATGTGAAAATATGGACTGGTTCATTTTTAGGAGCGAAATGACTTCGCCACCCACAATTTACGACTTTTCCTATTATTACCATTATCTTTTGTATTAATTTGTAATACGAGGATAGGGGCTTTGGTGAATGATATCGAATGATATTAAAAGCAACGACATGATCTTGGTTTTAATGAACAATGATAACAATAATAAAACATAAAAAAACAACTTAATTGTAACTTAACCAAAGTACGCAAATAACAAAGAAAAACTACTAAAAAATAACTTAATACTTTGTATTGCCTCCCTTAGCCTCTATAAGTGCCTGTACACGCCGGCATGTTTTGCCATTCCTATTCTAGGGCCAAGCGAAGTTCGTTAATTGAGGCTGGTGCGACTTCGCGACCTTTATTATTTCTACCAAGCATATCCCAAACGTGCTCTATTGGGTTCAGATCTGGCTAACACGCTGGCCAGTTCATTTTATTAATGCCAACTTCCTCTAATTATTGCGTAACACACATTGCAGAGTGGGGTCCCGCATTATCTTGCATTAATAGAAAATCATCGCCGATATATTGAGAAAAGGGTACTACGTGATTCGCTAAAATTTCCTCAATATACCGGTGTGCAATCAACGAACCCTCAATAAACACCAATTCAGTGTGCGCCTCTCGGCATATTCCTGCCCATACCATCACCGAACCCCCTCCATAGCTAATGCGGGGACTGAAAGCGCACTCCGCAAATCTCTCTCCAGTTCGAGGCCATACTCGTTCTCTCCCATCTGATGAGTGAAGACAGTATCTCGGCTCATCTGTAAAAAGAACATTACTACATTGTTCTAAATTCCAATGTAAATGTTTCACAGAAAATTGCAGTCTAGCCACTCTGTGCCGTAGAAGTAATATTAGCTCAGTTGCTGGTTTGTAACTTTGCAAACCAAATTCATGTAATCTTCAACGAACTGTAAATACACTTACATTATTGCCTCGAACCTCTAGAAGATGATTTCTTGTTTGCACCACTGTTAAATGACGATGTAAAGCGTTGACTCGTATAAAACGATCATCTAAAGTGGTAGTTTTAAGATTCCTGTCACTTCCCGCTTTACGCTTGTTGTTCCAGTTCGTATAAAACGTTCCACTACCCTTTGGATGGTAGAGTGATGAGTGTGTAGTACTCTAGCCACATGACAGTCCCAGGTCTTCATGTGTCTGCCCCTCGGTGTTTTCAAGGTTCTTCTCGCTTCCCACACTTGTTTCACTTGGCTTTTTTTATCCATCCTTACCATGTGGCCGTACCATCTCAGTTGGGCTTCTTCGATTTTCTTCTCTATTGATTGGACTTTAAGGCGTTCTCTTATTTCATCGTTCCGTATCCTGTCCATTCTGGTCACCCCTAGTACTCTTCTTAGATACTTCATTGAAATACTTTGCAGTTTATTTTTTAGTCTGGTGGTGAGCGTCCAGCTTTCACATCCAAATGTTAAGATAGGTACAAAAACTGTGTTGTAGATAGCTATCTTTGCTTTTTGGGATACTTCTTTTTTCGATAGGAATGTGCTCTTAATTGCGTGGTATATCCGGGAAGCGTTTGCTATTCGATTGTTTATCTCTGCTTCTTGTGTACCCCTACTCTCTAGTTGTACTCCCAGGTATTTAAGGTTTCGACTTGTTCTAAAGTATAGTTATTGATTTTAATGTTTGTATGTTGGTCTGTTTTCCCACATACCCATGACCTTGGTTTTACTTCCATTAATTCTCAGGTTACGTTTTTCGAGTTTATCTCTCCATATCTGGAGGTTTCTCTTAAGTGCGTCCTCGTTTCTTCCAAATACGACGAGGTCATCTGCAAATGCGCACTCCGCTATCTGTATCATTTCCAGGTTTCTATGTCCAACAAATATTCTCGATGTTTCTTCTCTAGTTTCCTTCATTACATCATCTAGTACAATATTGAACAGGATGGGGCCTAGTACACCTCCTTGTCGTAAGCCATCATTGACTCTAAACTCTTCTGATTCCATATTATCTGTTCTTTCTCTGTTTCTTGTGTTCTTGTAGAGGTTCATATATAAAAAATTTAAATACTTTGAATCTCCGTTGTGTTTTTTTTTGCGTCTGGGTTTATAATGATTTTCTCAGTTTTATAATCGAAAACAACTAGTCACAGAAAGGTTTTTTTGTGTATTTTTAAATTTTGAAACAGTTTTTTCTACTAGAATGGTAGGTAAACAGTGTATCATCCGTAAGAGCCATTGGAATCGAAAAACGTCCCGACAGTCTCAACAAACGAATTGACGGCTCACTATTACTTTAAAACATCCTCGTTAAATTAACGCAAAAACCAATCTGCTATTTCAGTCAAACCACCCAGATCAAACGTCTTTCCGAATTCAAGTTTGATATTTATTTTTATAATAATATTCTTAGTTTTGACTGATCAAGAAATCGTTTCCGAACATTCATCTAGAGTTTCCTACAGAAAACATTTAAAATACGAATATACTTACAGATCCATCAGCTAAAGACTTCTGGACAACAGGGATATCGTTGCTTGGTACCCAACATTCGCCTATTAAACATTTCTTGGTGACATCCATGTTGAAGAAGTTCAAAGTGTGGTATATAGCCTTCATTTTGCTCACCATTATACTCCAGTTTTGTAATTCCTTGGCTACGCTGACCAGTACTCGTTGACGATGATCTCTGGTTTGATTTAGCACCTGTAATAACGTTTACGTAAATTTTTTGTACCAAATATGAAAAAAGTATAACAGAAAGCGGTACTTTAGACTATCGCGGAGCATGATACTATGTTTTCCCCTTTGGTTAAATTTATATATATTTAAGATTTAATAAAGTAATTTTACTATTTATTTATTATTTATATTTCAAACAAATTCAATAAATTATTATGTGTGCTCCTAACGCCACCTGTTAACGTATTAAAAAAGTATACGTTGTTACAGTAAACGTATTAGTGAGTGAACCCAACAAATAACTTTAGCTGTTACCATTTGTAGTTGTAAAAAAACGATTTAAATAAAATCTCAAGAAAAACTTATGCTAAAAAAATATGCTAGTTTCAGGATTAAATTAAAAATTTTGCCTATTTATTAACATTAATACCCTCATTTTGGTACTCTATTTAATTTGACCTTTCGTTTGACCTAACATTTACCACCACGATCAATTTAATTTTTTTCATTGTAATTAAGTCACAACGCCCGTGATGACGTCGCAGATTTCATGTGTACATCAATTGATGGTATTGTAGGTCCAATTGACATTTTCCAATTTTCAGACAGGTAAAAATATTCATTACACCTCAAATTATAGGATGTTAAAAACATTTTGGAATACCCTGTATAATGATTGAGCTGTCGACTATTAAGAACTGCACTATAGCAATAATTTAGATATAAAAAATTGCTCATTGACCATATTGTGGACCCGTGTATTTCTGATCATCTTGGTCAATTTCTCTACTTAAAAATAAAATCTAAAAAAAGTCATACAGAAGACGTATAACAAGTAATGGCATCCCGATGTTAAAACAGTCGTTAAATAACGTTGACTGGGCTTCAGTTACTTTTTTCAAAACAACAACAGAATTAGCTGAATTTATTACCGAAATGTATAGGTATAAAGTTAACTGAAATGAATTTTCCAATAAAAAAATCACGAACTCATAGTAAAGCTCCAATTTCTTGATTTGAAGATGAACTAATAGTAATGCGAGAAAATCTTTCCACAGTCAAGATAATTGCTGATGTTACAAAGGAATATAGTGAATATAAAAAGTTTAAGAAGCACTATAAATCAACAATATCATTACAGAAAAAATTTGCATACTATTTGAGCGTAAAATACTCCGCAAAATATTTGGAGCTATAAACGACCAACGGCAGTGGCGCAGAAGATATAATTTTGAATTGTATCAGCTCTTTGATGAGCCAGATGTCATAACGTTCATTAAAACACAGCGACTTAGATGGGCTGGACACATAATACGAATGCCAGAAAATACGATTGCTAAAAAACTAACCACAGGAACACCTGTAGGAAGAAGAAGCAAAGGCCGACCGCGAATTAGGTGGTTAGATGGAGTTGAAACCGACTTACGGATATTAAAAATCAGAAGATGGCAACATGTTGCCAGAAACCGAACAGAATGGCGACGAATCTTAGAGCAGGCCAAGATCCACGGAGGATTGTCGAGCCAAAGATGATGATGAAAAAACTTGCATATGAGAATTTCTTTTCCAATTCAGAAAATATATCTCGTGACAGTTGGAAAGTTATAAATTATCAGTAGTAATATCCCTAGGACATTGATAACAGACGAGATAATTTCATGACAATCGAAAGCTACGAGCTTGAGAAATTTGTCATGAAAATATGAGGCATTCATCAATGTCCGAGGTATATTCGGCAGATAATTTTTCGACTGTTCTAACAACCATTCATATTTCGTCATTTTGTGTCATGTGGAACAATTTCACCCAATCATGTCAACATTAGACTGATAATTGCATTCAGTACAATTTTCAATCCCTATGACAACACGATCGAGTTTGACAACTTCATCCAAATAAATTTCAAAATGTCACGTTTCGGCAATGAGAATGTTCAAAGTATAAATGCGCTAATCAAAGAAAAAATTCCCAGAAATACAACCTACAGTCACAAATATATTTGGGGAATATTCATGGAATTTTGCTGCGGACGAGAATATGAGTTGAATGAACATAGAAGCTTAGAAGAATTGGCGTTGATACTAAAAGATTGGGCCGTCAATATGAGAAAGAAAAACGGGGACGAATTCAAAGAGGCAACGGTGAAGACAATGTGGAACGTTTCGTGCAAACTATTGCAAGAAAAGTACTATAATGACTATAATATTATGATTGACCTGTTTAACAATATAGTGTTTAAACCAGCCCGAGATGCCCGCGATGCAATCAGGAAGAAACTACAAGCAGATCCATGTAAACGTAAGGCCAGTTCAGTTTCGTTAAATTGGTCTGAAATTAACAAAATAATACTGCTTTGGGATGAAGATACCCCTGAAGGTCTTATGCGTAAATTTTACCATATTGCTGCTGTAGAATTAGCGTGGCGAGGAGGAGAGGCAGTTGATTGTCTGGTGGATTTTTTTCAAATCGAGAAAAATAACGATGACACTCCAACAATTCGCATTGAATACAATCCGGTATTCAGTAAAACGTGCCAAGGTGGTTCTAAAAGCTGTGCAAGTAGTAAATGGTTGGTTATCAATAGTGAGAGACAAAGATGCCCTGTACGTCTTTTTCATAAACTGATATCAAAACGAGGCGACAATATTACCTCACCACGACTGTTCTTAAAACCAAATCGACAATGGAAAAATGAAACTGACAAATGGTACGATAATGTACCTGTTGGAAGAAATACAATGAATGGATGGACTAAATCTTCTGCTGAAGCAATTGGCTTGAATGTAAAAGAGAAAAAAGATAACAAATCACTCGAATAGATCAACTGCTGTTAGCGAATTAGCAAAAAGTGGTGTAGAAGAACAACAATTGCTAAAAATTACTGGTCATGGCAATCAGAATTCTATAAAACCATACTTGAATCTCGATCAAGAACACCACAACAAGATTATAAATATTATGCGTGGTAATAGATCTTCTATAGTAGAGAACAGCAACGAATCTAATGTTAACTTAAATTTTAATAATTGTACTTTCACTAACTGTACTTTTAATAAATAAATGTTTCGTTATGTTGAGTTATGATTTTTTTTTCGAAAAATTATCACAGAAATAAATTTCAAAATAAAAAAGTCTGACCAAGCGCGATTACATCAAACGATTTCAATAATTACTTTACTTCAGTACCTAAACATATTAGAATTTCTTTTAATTCTATAAACGAAAATGTAGCCATAGATTTTTTGAAAGATGTACACTCTCCTTGCGACTCTTTATTTTTATTACCTGTTAGTGATACTGAAATCAGGAATGTTTTGCATAGATTGAAAAATTCACACTGCACGGATTTTTATTTCTTAAACAAAAAAATAATTATGGAAACAATCGATATAATTATTGACAAATTAATTATACTTTATAATAATTGTCCTACTGAAGGGATTTTCCCAGATGTATTAAAAGTAACAAAAATTCTACCAGTGTTCAAAAAGGGAGCTTCAGATGAAATTTAAAATTATCGACCCATCTCAATCATTCCCATTTTCGGCAAAATTTTTGAGAGTGTTCGATTTAAATTTTACAAAAAGCGTTTGAAAGTTTGAGCCTTCTTTTATGTGTAAAAAAATTTGCAACTATCTGAGGACCTTATTTAGAGCCTACTATAAATTTAAAAATTTTTAAATTTATTTTTTTTTCAGTAGGCTGGGTGGCAAAATTATTATGCAAAACCTATCCGACCGATCTTAACAAAATTTAGCACAGGTTTTAAACATATTAAAAGGTTTTTCTAGGCGGAATATGGAGCTTGTAGGTCAAGTTTAGAAAGTCGAAAACATTTAAAGGATTAACTTCATTTTTTTGTACTTTTTTTCCAATTATTGCTATTTTTTCAACAATAAACATTAAATTTTCAATTTCTAGCTAACGAAATATTGTGTAAAATTGACTAATGAAAATTTTAACTTCTTATAATTTTTTCTCTAGGATCAATATTTTCCGAATTATAAACGAAAATAGGAGCAAAAAATGATAATTTTTCAATTGTTTTCAGATATTGTTAAATAAAAAATTTAGCACAGGGTTTGCGACTGGCGCACATCGTGATTATCGATATTGGGCACATCCTGAAGGGACTCCAGCAAAAAAATAGCTTCCTATGGAAAATGTCCATTATGGTCTGAATTTCTACAGATCCCGCCTAGTCTAAAAAGGCTTCACTTGTTATCGTTTAAGCTTAAAATCAAATCACACTTTTTGAAACATTGCTTCTATTCAAAAACGAAGTACCTAAGTACAGCTTCTACACAATAGTACTAGTTTGGTCAGGATATTTGCTTATTATGATAATATTTCATATTTTTATTTAGTGTGTTTGTCGTTTCTTAAATTGTTAATATAAAATATCTGTTTGTAATGTTTAAATTTGCAAAAAATTTATATGCGTGTATGTAAAAATTGTCACTATTCCTTTGACTTCCCAAAAACAAAACTATTTTGTATATTGACTAAATAAATTCTATTCTATTCTATTCTATTGATTGATCAGGTTGTAATGTTCATTATTGTTCATAAATTGAACATTCAATCAAATTATTCTAAGAATTTAAAAAAACGTAGGTAAAAAAATTAGTAGTCCAGATATACTTTTTATTTGTTTTGTATTAAAACAAAAACAAAAAATATTCCAACCACTAATTACGCGTTCCAAATTACATATTAACCAAACTTTATGTAGATAATACAATAATAACTTCAGTTTTATATATCATACGCAAATAACGTTAAAGCAGTAATTACCACGTTGTTTGTTGGATTATTTGAAAGGTTGGACGTTAGGAATATTATTATTAGAAATAGAAGTAAATCCACCAGTGTATGATAACAGATATGTTTATTTGATTTTCTGGCAGAATTTGTTTAACGGTAAGCTCCAGGTATTCTAAACAGATAAAAATAGTATTGTAATGTAAATTGTTTAACCAATAAATTTCAATAATATATAACATTACGTAGCAATACTAGGGCTGGATAAATTTTTCGTTTAACCAAAATGAAGAAAATATGTTTGTGGTTCCAAAATATAATTTTTTTCTTAAAGAGATTCTTCTTGATTTATTTGGTGTTATAGGTGCGTCTTAAAATATTCATGGGTGGACCGGGTAAATAATAATGAGATTATAAATAGAATGGGAAAAGAATGTGAGATTACTATTTAAAATTTTTCATCTTTTTCTTTTTTTTATGTAGACATGACTCTGTCTGTTTTCAATGTACCTCCAGTAAGTTGTTTCGTGACCTTCCTACTGATCTTCTTTCTATTGGTGAACAGTCTCTTGCTGTCTTTACTGCTCTATTTGTTGTCATTCAGTTTACATGATCGTTCCATTCTACTCTTCTATTTCTTACCCAGTTATTGATGTTCTCCACCTTGCATCTACGTCGTATATCTGCACTTCTAGCCCTGTCCCATAGTGTCTTACCATTATTTTTTAAAGTGTTTTCAACTCTGCTGTTTCTAACATTCTTTTTGTGTCCTCTCTGTGTCAGATCGTGTTTCTGCCGCCTATGTCATATTGGTCTGATGACTGTTTTGTAAATTCTGTCTTTCATTTCCTTCCCGATATTTTTATTTCTTCATTGTTTCATTCAAGCAATCTGCAGCTCTATTTGCTCTATTTGTTGTTCTTCTGTTAGTGCTATAATTTCATTGAGTTTGTTTGTTATCACGTTGGTTGTTAATTTAAGTGTTGTGTTTTTGAGGTATATAATGCTTGATCTCCATTCTTGAGGAATTCTGTTTTGTTTTATTATTTTCTGGATTAGTTTTAATAGTTGTTTGGTCAGATCTGGTCCTCCATACTTAAGAAGTTCGCTCGGTATTCTGTCCTGTCCTGGTGATTTTCTATTTTTTAATTTCCTTAATGCTTCCTTTACCTCTTCCTCCTCAATATTTATTTCTTCGTTTATCGTCATCTCTGCTATCGGTGGTCCATTATCGTCACTTTTGGCAAATAGGGATCGAAGGCAGTCTATCCATGTTTCCTTCTGAATGTGTTTCGTTTTAATTAAAATTACTGGACCATATTATGAGAAATAAGCAGAGATATGGCTTGTTAAAACTCGTTCCTCAGGGCAAGCTGTTTTAAAAAATAGAACCAGGGAAAAAAAGAATTTCTTGATTTCAGAACCTGAAAAAATGTCTCTAACTGGACTATTTCGAACAGCTACCAGCAAAATAATGATAGCCATGTTAATCTCCAACATCCGGAATGGGTAGATACCGTAAGAAGAAGAAGATATTTTGTCTGTAATTAATATATTATTTTTTGCGCTGGACAGATGATTAAGAGCGATAATCAATTGTCAACAAAAAGAACAGATGTGTTATTCAGGTTTTCTTAGTAGACACTGTATAAAATTTAAGGGTTCAAAATGCACAGTGGTGGAGCATACAAGAAGACAGGTGCAGTTAGATCGGAATACGATGGTAGTGGTGAAGATAACTGGAAAAAGAGAAATAGGGGAGGAAGTGAAGATAAAGATATTGTTACGAAAGTTCCGTGAGATTTACTTCAGACAGAAAAAGTCCCTTGACGAAAAAGAAGAAGTCTAGAATTTTCGAAATGTCATCGAAGAATCCTAAAATTTCTAATGAAATCTGGAACGTCAGAAAATATATACCTAAGGCCTATGGTATAATGATGGCTCTACGGAAGGGTCTTTCTGATTCTGATGAAGAATTTTTCTTTTTGGAACAATCTCCTTTGATTCGTCGACGTGTCAGGCAGTATATACGAAGAAAAAAAGTTTGGGTAAATCCTATTAACGCAAAAAGAAACGAGTTTGGGGAATTGTGGTACGATCTCCAAGTCGACGATGAATACCACTTCTCACTATTGTCGAATGAAAAAGGATACATTCCAATACATTCTTAGCCTTCTTCACCTATCTGGAAATTTCATTTCAGTAGAAACCTCCTCCCACAACTTTTTTTGTACATTTCACATCTGGTACTTCTATTCACGTTGATCCCATAGATATTTTCTCTCCAGTATGAGCAAAATGAACCGTTCTCAGTCCATTGTGTCAATCTCACCCGATTCAAGTTTCCCACTATTTCGCAATTAGATCCCAACAGGCTGGGATCTGATCCAGCATCGTCCGAATTCGGACGAAAACGTACGAACAATACGGGCCCAGTGGACGCGCTCCTCTCCTAGCTACGTGTTTGGATCTTTCGTCCGTTTTCGACCGAATTCGGACAAATTGATTTCGCAGCTTTCCGGATCCAGTGGACGGGAGGCCTAACAGACGTTGTTGATAGTTTTTGAAGTTTATAGTAGCATTTGAGTTTTTGAAGTTTATAGGTAAAATTGAGTTATTGTAAACAAGTATTGTAATATTGTTGTTGTTCCGAATAAAGTTATTTTAAAGAAGTGTAAGAATATTTTGGAAAATATCGAATTAATGAAGATCTTACCAGCAAGAACAGCCCCCAAAATGAGGATATGCTTAAAATGATGTGTGCCCATCTTTGGGGATGTTCCTTACTGCAGTACCTTTTTTTGTCACCTTCACTTCTGGTTAATTGTGTTTTACGGGCATGCAAATAATCAGAATCCTTTCTTGAGTGTCAATTTGTCTTTGTCAAGTATAGCCTGCTATTTAAACCTAATTAAGTCTCACATATTTTGGGTTGAGAGCATACCTCTGATTCTAATTACATTTTCTTCTAATTTTGCTACATTGGCCACCGCATCAGTAGCCACTTTTATAATTTTTGTTACAGAAGCCAAAAAAAAGTGGTGTGAAGAGGTTAAAACTGATGTAACAAAACTAATAATACCGGACTAGGAGGAAAAGACGAAAAACGTAGTATATTTTTATCTTAGGTAACCATATTCCCCATAATTATTTACTATGAACTTACTGTCTTAATTAAAAAACAATCATTACTCACCAAGTTGAGATCCTCAAGACGAGTACGAACTCCTTTAAGCATATCATTTCTTTCAGTGATCGTGTTTGGACAAGGGTAGAGCGAAGCGTGAAAGCCAGCACACACTTTCTTGATCCTTGTTTTTAATTGTTCTCCTTGAAAGAAGGCTGCGAACACGGTCTTGTTGTATGCGATACCCTATAAATAACAAATCGTTTAAGTATTTAATTTGATCACAACGGTGTTTTATATAGATACAGACAGATCTAAAGCATTCATTAATCAAAGACATTTTAGGAGTTCTTAGACTATTTTCCTGAGGCGTTCCTGTGTTATGTGTTGTATTGAATGAAAATAACACTTAAATTTCAATTAAAATTGTGGCTAATTCCCACTAAATCAAATAGATAACACTTTAGGAGTGTTTAACGACAGTAGAGCCATTATTTAGTACGATACTTGAAACTTGATATAAGCTTCAAGTTGCTAATAACAATTTCGATTTACTCACCGTTGTGGGATCTTCCATGGGTGTCTCGATTTCAGCTTGCCTCAGAAAAACATTTCCTCTCGAAATACGCCATAACATTCTCTCAAAAGCAGGAACTCTTTCTCTATTGATTACTCCAGCTACGAAACCTAGACGGCCTCTAATGGAAGCATTGTGATCTTCAGCAGGTATAAGTGATTTGTGGACCGAGTCCGAGAGTCCGTTAGCTTCGTCTTGCTCGTTGAAAAACGCTTGTGTCTTTTCCAGAACGTGTTTGAGCTCGGTCAGTTCCAGGTAGTTGGACTTGAGGTTGACTGCGCTTTCTGAGAGCTCTTTGATATCACCTTCGGTCTTTTCTAGGTGAGCCTTAAAAAAGATTTAAATGTTTAGTGATTTAAGAACTATATTGTAACGAAGTAGCTAATAAGCGAATACTTGAGGATACAAATGAAAAACTAGTGTTAAATACTAACTAAAAATTTAAAAGATAGATAAAATACATAAATGAGCTGTTCAAGGACAATAGGCCGGAACAGATGGAAGTAGAAATAGAAGATAGTGTGGTTTTAAGGATATTAAAAGATGAAATTAAAATGGTATTAAAAACAGCATAAATGGCAAAGCAGTAGGTCCAGACTTAATCCCAGTAGAAAGCATAAAATTCATAAATGATGAAACCTTAGACATTTTAGTAGACTTGTTTACTACAATATACAAATATACAAATCAGGACATATACCGAAACAACTCTCCATATTTTGCGCTATTCATAAAAATACAAACGCTAAAGACTGAGGTGAATACAGAACAACATCATTTATAAGTCATGTGCTCAAATTATTCTTGAACATGATACATGGTCGTATATCTAAATATCTAGATATAGAAGAAACAATATATGATAGTCAGTTTGGACTCAGAATCGGACTAGGAACCAGAAAGGCGTTATTTGCTTCTATGTAGAAATATCTGATGAAAATGAGTGCTCCAAAACACCTAGTCATATTATATTACAGAGAACATTAATGTGACACCTAGTCACATTATTGTACGTAAAAAACTCAGTAAAAGTGAGTACATAGAGCACTGTCAAAATTGTTTAGGGTTGGTAAGGACATAAGACAAGGCGGTGTGGTAAGCCTCATCCTGTTTAACATGTATGGAGTAGTCATTATGTTCGAATCAATCTCAGAATGGGAAGGTAGCATATGCATTGTCGCCAGAATGATTTAAAACTTAACGCAGATGATACAACGCTTTTCGTCGAATCCTTGGAAGAATTGACGGTGCTGTTAGAGCGAGCAGAGCGAGTGAGTTTTAACGCAGGACGTCTATAAATAAATCATAATCATAGATGGAAGAAATACCAACCAGCTAGAAATTTCCAGGATCAAGGACATCAAAGTCGTTGATCAATTTTTATATCTGGGTATCTTCATAACCAAGACTGGAGGATGCACCTAAGAAATCGAAAGACTAACAATGACCAAGGAAGCAATGACAAAGCTCATCAAAATATGAAAAATTCACAACCATATATACAAAGATGAGACTTGCAAAAACAACGGTCTTCTCCATTTGTCTGAATGATGGACCTGAAAGGAAGTTAATAAACGCACTATAGACTCATTCGATACGTTTTGCTGACGACGAATGTTGCGAATACTCTGGACCGCAAGAAGGACTAATGAGTCGATCCGTAGACAGCTGTACGTTACAAAAAGGCTCCAAAACATTGTAAAAATGCCTGTGGATTACATTATAACAGAAGTTGAAGCCCCACTAAACCATTGCTTTAGACTTACAGAAGACAGAGAAAAATAAATAAAAATCATGGAACATGATTGAGAATTCAAGGTGACAGGATTTCCGAACAGGACAACCGATTGGGAAGAAAAAGCTAACAAGAAGTCAAGGAAAAAGCAGAACTTCACATCGATCTCAAACCTTCAAGGAGATGAGATGAAACTAGAAGAAGAAATAAATTTTAAACAGTTTAATACAGTTAAAATTATAGTTGATTCAAATATATAAGAAATAAATAATGTATTATTGTATTAAGTTATCAATATAATGTAACAAATTCTTAATGGATCTATTAGACCAAAAGATTAATAATAATCTTCTTTTATTATCGGTTTCTGGTTTTAGCCATCTAGATTTCAATGTCTGTATCAGGTACTTTTCTACTCACTTATCCCTATTTTTGATCTCCTTTGACTCACACGATTTTTTTAATGAGTTTCTTTGCTACTATTACTACCGTTATCCTTTCTAAATACCCACTCCAATGGTTATTTTTTTGTCGAGATGTATATTTATTATCTATAACGAAACGTACCATAAATCTAGCTTTTCCAAGATATATCGTTAATTTTCCTTTTCCTCGTAAAATGTGTAAGTTTTTTAATGTCATCCGAGAACTTCAACTTATTTTAATCCCTTTTTATCTATATTAAAGTCAATTTCCTGTCATGTAACATCCTCAAATATTGACTCTAAAACTGCTACATAAAAACATATCTTTCATAAATAATCCTCAAACATTTAATTGCCTCATAAACATTTTGATAGCTGGTTATACGCTGTAATTCTATTTATTATGCATATTTAACTATTTGAATACGTTTCAATGAATTGAAATGTTAACTAGAGAGTTGAATGTTCCTTTTTGGTTTGATGTGGGCAGACATTTTTAAGTTTTTGAACTTTGAACTGAATAAGAAAATATTATAGATGTCTGTGTGTCAATAATTCTCAATATATTAACTTTGTGGTAGCGTGAAGCGTGTGACGGCTTTGTAGACATATTCAACTGTACGTGACCTTCTCACGCTATATCTTATCAAATGGTTTGGTAGCAAGCAAGCAATTTAATTGAACCCAGCCTGAGAGACTTGTACACTTCTTAGAATGACACTAGGGTGCCGTAATTCCTTGGAGCAAGGAGGATTAATTCGTGTAAACAGGAATCCAATCCACCGCGCCCCAATGTTCCAGACCATCCCTTTCCCCCCTATATCACTCTGGTGCACGATAGGGGTTCTCTGTCAGCAAAGTGCTTGTCGTGTAGAAGTTCTGGGTACAAGACTTCCAACACGATGTTTTACCAGGATGGGGGCCCTTCTTGCCCTTCTTTGGGTCTTGTTAATATTTTTGGTGGCTTTCTCCTTTTTTATTAGTAATGTTTGTAATTTTTTTGCTGGCCAAAGACGATTTTTTGTGTTTTTTGTATATTTTTTTGAGAGTTGAACGTCTGGTTGTCTTTTGTTGATAAAGTTACGATTATCTAGACTTTGTTATATGTTGGCTAATATTTGCTGTTTTGTTCTTCTGTGTTTCATCAATGGAACACATCATGCCTTAGTATCTCTCGCAGTTTCGGACTTGGGTGGTTTTCTAGCTCAGTGAATTTTAATCTGACTTTTTTCTTCCATTATGTCTATCATCCCTATTTGATTTAGTTCTCTGAACAGCAATCGTTCAGCAAGGTATCCGGGCACATTTGCTGCTTCTCTGAGGCTGTTATTGTGAGCTACTTGTGTCATCTTTTTATTTCTGTTACTTATGTGTCCCGATACGAGAGGTACACACGTCAATATTGGTACTATAATGCTGTTTATCAATATCAGTTTTATTTTCATGCGAAGTTTACTTCTTGTACCTTCTTATTGAAGCTCTGGCCATTTTTCTTTTTTTGGACTATTAAATCTGGATAGGACGTAAATGTCAATACTGGTCCATTTTAATTTCGAAGTACTTCGGTTCTCTTTTCCATTCGATGTGATTGTTTTTCACTGTAAGCTGTTCTTCTCTGTTTAAAGACAACGCTTGTGTCTTCTCTGAATTCATGACTGGATCCTTATTTTGTATGTGTTATCCAATGCAGTCTGTAGATTGTTTACCGCTATATCTAAGTTCCTGTGTTTTGCCGCAATCGCTATGTCGTCTGCATAGTAGTGTAGTCTGAGTAGTGTTATGTGTGTATATTTTATATAGCAGGGGTGATAGGACCGCCCCCTGTGATCCCGACTGGTCTTATCCGGATTCTGAAGCTTCGGTTGAGTACGAAGAGATCAGGGTAGTCATAACCCCGCTATATCTGTAGCCTTTAGTTTTTTATGTCAGTACTTTAGGCCAGAATCTAATAAAAGGCTTTGCTTAAATCCAGAAAGGCTGCTCCTGTGTTTTGCTTGTTATTGAATCCAGTTGTTATGTAGTCTTAGTACATAACAGCTGACTAACATTAGTCTGAGTATTTGTACTTCACTGAAATGTTTTGCTCTAAATCCAAACTGGCCTTTTTGGATTAGTCCTAGCCTATCTGTTTCTGATTGGAGTCTACTTAGTATGACTTTTTCTATTATCTTGCTGACTGTTGGAAGTAAACTAATTGGCCTATAGTTCTGCGGAATCTTTTCGTGGTTTCGGGATAATAATGACATGGGTTTCTTTACATCGGTTTGGGATGAGCCTCTAAGTATCGCATTTGTTATGTTAGTTAGGAATACAATTATTGCTCTCGCTGGTAGATACTTCAGAGCTCTGTTTGTAATTTTATCTGGACCAGGTGCTTTTCTTGGGGAACTATTTTTGATTAGTTCATTGTAGAGACGTAGGTGTGATTATCTCGTCTGGTTCTTTGGACGTTTCTTGGTCTTCTTCAACTTCTTCGATGAAGTCTACATCTTCATCTTGGTAATAGTTAAGTGTAGTCCTCCTTATCACAGCGGCTTTTTCTTCTATGGAGTAGACAATTCCATTTTCTCCATGTAGTGTGGGAATAGGAATTCTGTCATTTCTTAATATTCTTTGAAGTTTTCCAATATTTTGCATATTTGGACTCTGTTCCTCAATTTCTTGTACGTACTTGTTCCACCTTTGGCTTCTGTGTTCTGTTAGTACCATTTTGACCTCTCTGTTAAGCCGGTTTGCCCTGTTTTGTCTTCCTGGTTTTGTGTTTTTCAGGCTCTGGTTCTTTCCCTTATCTTGTCTTTTACTTCCTGGTTTATATCTCTCAATCTTCCTATATGTAGTTCTAGTTCTTCTTTAGTAGTGCGGTTTCTTAATGCTTCTTGGACGATATTTTCAAACTTTAGGACTCGTTCTTTTATTTCTTGTGGATTGTTGATCACTGGGATGTTGTTGATCCCATAACTCACAAGTCTTTTGTAATTTGACCACTGTTTGTTCTTTCTTTTTCTTGCTGTGTTGATTTCTTCCCATGAGTCTGTTTCTAGTAGTATGGGATTGTGGACTCCTGCTCCTTCGTTTAGTGTTCGGATCTCTGTCTGTAGTCCTAGACTTTTAGCTACTACTATGTCTAGATTAGTAGGTAGAACATTATCATGATCATCATCATCCAGCCTTCTGCGTCAAAAGTTGAACATAGACCTTCCCTAATTTCTACCAGTTCTGTCGGTCTTAAGATTCCTGCATCCAATTTCCAGCTATTCTTTTGGCGTCGTCTGTCCATCGTCTAGGTGGTCCACCTCTGCTTCTTCCGTGAGCTCGTGATCTCCACACTGTAACTTTTTGGGTTCACCGCCCGTCATTCATTCTGGCCATACTTCAACGCCATTATATGCACTCTATGACATCTGTGACGCCTATCCTTCTTCTTATTTGTTCGTTTCTAACTCTGTCTCTGAGAGTCAGTCCAAGTAGCGAGCGTTCCATTCGTCTTGTTGCTCTTAAAGATATCTAAACTCCTCTACTAAAACGTTTCGCACAGGCCTCCGATCGGTTGTAAAAAAGAGGGAATCAAACGTCATCGCATTTAAAGCATTCTACAATATATGTTACAGCGACTATACCATAAGAAGAAATTGAACAATTTACAAGATACTTACCTCTAAGTCTATAATTTCACGTGGATTGGGTGCTTTTGGTAACTCACTAACATCGGGAATGTTGACGTCATCTTTCCTCACTTCTGCTTCAATATATCTTAATTTCCTTTCCATTTCATCGCATCTCCTCACTTCATTGACGAACTTCCTTTGGAAAGCATTCACTTCTTCATTTAACTGCACAAAACCAAATTAAATGAATTTTAATTTTAACACCCATAAATCTACGTTTATATTACTTACATCTCTAAACTGTACACATCCAGTTTCACCCAATTCAGAAATAGCGTAATACGAAGCCTCTGGTTGGACGAAAAGTTGGGCGAGGACCATTTCCTCACTTCTAAACATACTCCCCATCTTGAGGAGGTTTTATTTGACAGTCTGCAACAAAAAATGCGTTAATAAAGGCACAAAGCTTACTTAAATATAGAAAAAAAAAGTATAGTAAGAAGAAGAAATCCACATTTGACAATTTCACGATGAAAGCAATTATTGCTTAACATAGTACTTTGGCTAATATTAGGAACTTACATTATTTATGACTCAGCACAATATGATACAAATAAACTATAAAATATGCTAAAAATTATATTCTGTTTGATGTATCAATCAATTACAATTTAATAAAGATTTTTATTTATTTATTGTCTATAAAATACAAATATAAGTGTATTCAAATTTCAGTCAATCTTATCTCATTTTATTGTTATCTATAAAATTAAACTATAATTGAACATAAGACAATTATTTGAATTGTCTATGATAAAGAATGCAGATTGCATACATATTAAGGCTTTTATATAAATCTTCATCGATCAGAAATATTGATGAGTAATATTTATTAGTAAACGATTATATTATTTGTATTTAATTGTTAATATGAAAACAAATATTTGAAAGTGTTTCCATTTACTTAATTTATGGTTTCCTGTACAATAATCAAGTAGTAAGACTAATAAAACTATAAGTTTAATTCAAGGTGAGGTAACAAATTCTCTTAATTGTGTTTACAAGTCAGTTTTTTACATATAATAAATAATATGACATTATATATTATATGTAAAATATAATCTTCTAAATATATGTCTTTTATAGCTGGCGCCGTTTCTAGCATCCTAATTTCCAGCGTTTTCTGTGGAAGCAATATTCAGTTTTTAAATCTCTGGCGATCATTGCATCTTCGACATCTTCTCTCCAGGAGGGACCTTCTTGGTTCTCCTCGATTTCTTTTAGTGGTCAGAGTCCATTTTTCTATCTTTTTGGCCATTTATTTTTAGGCATTCAGGCATCTTATATACTAAAACGCTAAGCCCTTTTCTTGTCCACCACTTTACTCAAAAACCATATTAGATAATTAAAATATTTTTTCGGAATATTATTAGTATTACGTATGAGATTGTCAAGATATACTTTTGGTACAAAAATTCACTTCCGGTTTTGAGATGACCGGAAGTTAAAATTTACTTTAAGTTTTAGACCCTACAATGTATATATGGATCGAAAGGTCTCGTCGAGACGAATCTAAATATGTACTTCCGGTTGCGACACCGGAAGTGACCCGAAACGCGCATAAAACGTCAAGATAGAGCAAATCTGACACCGGATTCGTGATTAGCATGCAAAATTAACTGCTAAATGATAACATTGTAACAAAAAACATTGTTTTCGACGAAATATTTCGTGATATTTAATACACTTTTTACTTGCATTATTATTGATGAATGTTATGTATATTCTTGCTTATATTGTTTGTATTGATCTCTTAATTTTTCTCGCAAAATAAAAATTTCATTTAAAAAACTCGATGTCGAGTTGGTCCGCTAGTATATCATATAAAAAGGTAAAGCGGGTAAAGGGGTAGAATGCGAAAACATGGAGTTGCTTCCAGTTTACTCCACTTAGCCTCTTCTACTCAAATCAGACTCTCACCTTCACGCTGGTGCTTCCTGTAAAAGCGAGCAGCCCAATTGGAGATACGGTATCCAATCCGGATGAAAAGTTGGGTCGGGAACTGACAAGAGCGGGTGAAATGGTACACTGACAATGGGGTCGTGCTATGGGCCGGCGTTCCATACATGTAAAAATTTGAAGCCTTGAAACAGAAACTATTGCCTCATAATAAGACGGATATTCAATATAAACGACACACTCAACAGAATAAGGATATTTGCGTAGTGTCCATTATCAACACTAAAAGAAAAATACCAACACTATTAAGGTAACAACATCTCAAGTTCACACCATTTATAATTTAGGAATTTCCTCCAATTTTACTAAATCTTTTTATAAAATGACGCAAAACCAAAGAGTTAATTTCATTCATAAAAAAAGTGTAATAGCATCTTTTATTTCGAACATCCATACACACACCTTACGCAAAAATCTAGTTTCCCCGATGAGTCAACCTTTCCTAACACCCGTTCGTTACTATTCGGTGTCCTATTTTTTGTCACCGCACCCTAACTTTAACCCAATTTATGTAGCTTGATCAGATTTGTGGAATTATGAAAAAAATGATGCTATTAATGTTCAAGGAAAGTGAATGGTAATACCCGTAGGTCACGTCATTTAATTTATGTCCATGTGTTTGCTGTCGTCGGTTGAGGGGAAATCCAAAATGTGATTATAACGAGAAAGTAATTTATTTTTTAATTATTACATTAATACAAGTATTGTTCAATCATTACACTATCGCAAAAATAAGAGCAATACTTAGAAATTGAAAGATAAAATGTGGGAATATCAATTTTCCTATTATTTGTACATGATATTACATTCAAATATACGTACTTGTTTTAATATTTTAAAGTAGGTTGCTGTCACAGATGAACCGTCCAACCAACAGTTCGATTTTTAGTTCGGAAATCGTTTTCATAATACAACATAATCAAATTACAATGCAACCAACGAAATTGAAGGAAAAAAATGTTTATTAATCTCAACTTTACCATGTTATAGCGAACGATTTTCATTAATAAATGAAAACACTATATTTTAAATTTATAAATAGTTTGTATAGTTTTGCCATAACACAAGAATGAAATGTAATTAAATCCATAACATCAATCGCCTTTGAATGATAAGATTTAAAAATGCAAACAGATAAGATACCCAACTCAGCACTGAGTTGAATAGAGACCGTTGCAAAGTGGTTAGGCAGCTCTTTCGGCACTCTATAAGTCAATTCAACCTAGAGGCAAAGTGACGAAGTGATAAACTACCGGACCAGTATAAAAATTTCTTTAAATCGCTTCTAGGTTACCGTACTTTCATTAGGAAGATTGGTTTGATGCTATTCGAATCTTGCAAAACTATACCTGCTCTTACCGAAGTGTTAATCGTAACTATCCATTTAAATACCTTATAGTATGTTTAACCAGAACGACACCTGAAAAGCACAATAAAACACAAATTTTGAAGAGGATCCTCCCTCTTTCTACTGCCTTCCCTCCTTATTGGGCGCCCTTGGATTTTTTAACCAAAAGTGAAAGATGGCTGATTGACTAACAGATTAACGTAAAGAAATTAAAGAACACCAAAAGAAAACATCACAGCATCAAGCCCAAAAAGGTAAAAGAAGCCGGTGGAAATAACAAAATGAGGTTTTTACAGAACTATCATTGCTCAGAATTGTCAACTGTCTATAATGTAGAGATCAAGGCTTAGATAACCGATCAATATTTCACTGAATGGCTTATTATTGGGTTTAGACTAACTGTTAAGAATTATTTAATAACATTGTATATTTAATAACAGAAAAATAATCATGGTATGGAAGAATTGTTCGAAAGTGGGACTCAGAATGAATTTGTCCAAAACTAAGTTTATGACAAATATGATCCCCGATAACCATTTAACTATTCAAAACAAAGTGGTAGAGCTGTGAATCGAATTTGTATACCTGGGAGCGCTTCTTACCACTGAAAATAATACTACCGCAGAGATAAACCGCGGAATTTGCACGGCCAACAGATGCTATTTTGGTCTCAATCTCCTCCTTAAATCCACAATTATATCGAGAAATACAAAAATAAAACTCTACAAAACAATAATACGTCCAGTCCTAACATATGGTTCAGAGACGTAAACTCTAACAAAAAATAATGAAAACATGTTAGGATGTTTCGAAAAAAAAGTACTAAGACGAATCTATGGAGCAGTGAATGACAATGGAGTGTGGAGAAGACGATACATTTTCGAACTTGATAGAAGATACCAGGAACCAGATATCGTAAAACATCTAGAAAAAGCTCAATTCAGCTAGAAAAACGCTCCTTGATAGACCCATTGGTCAGAGAAAAAGAGGAAAACCCAGAACAAGGTTCCTTGATAACATCGATGAAGACATGAGAAATTTGAGAATACGTGCTTGGCGGAGAAAGGTGATGGATAGGGACGACTGGAGAGAAATTCTTGAGATGGCTAGGACCCATGCAGGGTTGTTAAGCCAGCCAGAATAATAATGATGATGAATGGTTAAATATTGAGTTTACATAGACAGTAGAACAGTTACTAAATCTTGCCGCTAAAAAAATAATGATGATATGGAAGATTCAGTGAAAGAACACAATCAAAGACTGACCACTACTCAGGAACTGCAAAACGATAAGTATTAGATTAGAATGTATAGACTTTATATTATTTTGAAGCTATTTTTTTGTGGTATCTTAAAACAATTACTATTTTAAGGAAAATAAGCCAGAATTAAAGTTTTGAATAAGTTTATTGACGTTTCAATTTCCACTTCGGAAATCGTTCTCAGAATACAAACATTAATTAATGTCACTGAAATTGAAACTTTAATTGTGGGGTTATTACCATTAAAATAGTAATTGTATAGACTTTCTTCTAATTTAGAGAGAAAAAGAATACAAGAAATTACTTCGTTATAATAAAAAAATTCCTTGCAAAATGAACGGATGTGAAAATTTTTGAAGAAAAATACCATCTACAAATTACAGCAGCGTTTCGTGAAATGAAAAGAAATGTCAGTCTTTTTCGACATCCTGAGGGACAAAATGTTTTTCTACCAAGATGTTTTTGTGTTTTAAAACCCACATGGACTAAATTTGGGGAAGATCAGCAAATTCAAATGTAGAAATAAAGATTTCAGTCAAAAAACTCACAACAATGTTGAATTTACCACGAGTACCAGGAGTACCATATAGACCAGAAAACTAACGATATTCTCATGACACTCGTTTATAAATAAAAAAGATTTATTGTTATTACCAAACACTATTGTTATTACCAAATGGATCAAAAACATTTCTTAGATACCTGTATCAAAGAGTTTCACGAAAAAGGCTTTTTTGCAAATTTTTTGTGGTCTAATAGTCTAAACAAAATAAAGAAAAGCCAACGTTGGATATAAGTCTTTTAATTCATATATATATATATATATATATATATATATATATATATATATATATATATATATATATATACATAGTTATATATTTGGATAAAAACATACTAAATTGACGAAGATTTGTACTTCAATAGATGTTCGTGCATCGATACATACACTCATACAGACACACACACACACACACACACACACACACACACACACACACACACATACACACATACAGACTAATAAATACGTGGTGTTTTGTTATGTAAAACTATGTAAAACTATGTAACACTATGTACAACCTATTAATTTCATAGTTGAGTCTACATACCTATCTAAATTACCTTATTTACTTTTATCAGCAGCACATCAGTCCACAAAAACCATTAGAACACCTTCGAAACGACTAACTTTAGTTTTACAAACTGACGATTCAACTTGGTAAACTGTTTTCGATT
This sequence comes from Diabrotica undecimpunctata, assembly GCF_040954645.1. Lineage (NCBI taxonomy): Eukaryota > Metazoa > Arthropoda > Insecta > Coleoptera > Chrysomelidae > Diabrotica > Diabrotica undecimpunctata. The sequence continues at coordinate 4,609,028 of NC_092804.1, forward strand.
TCAGCATGCATTATTTAGCGTTGCGAGGGTTACTAAATAATAATAAGAGCTCCTACCACCGACTCACTTCTTATCAATATCCACTAAACCACACAAATGAACTTGAAACAAAATATTTACAACTTTATCAATATTCTTTATCTTTCGCCGTAATTTCGTTGACAATTTTAAGGTCATTATCAGGTTTGGCGATATTGGGGATTATAGTGAAGTAGTAGTACAAAAAGTGGCCGGATTTACATATCGTTTGGTTGTCTATGTTTAGGCCAGGCAAATAAAAATGTAAATAACAATTTTCGTTACAGGAGGCTGTGAAATTGAAGGATTTTGGGCAAGTAACTTAGTCAAGGAAGTTCGGAAAATACTTGAAAACCCGAAGAACAGAAAAGCAGCAGGTAACGACGGGATACCAAACGAATTACTGAAATATTGTGGAGCAGCAATGACAGAAAAATTAACAACATTAATTATTAAAATTATAAAACACAATCAAATACCGGAAGAATGGAAGAATGGAGAACGAGCGAACTAATTCTACTGTACAAAAAAGGGGATAAAAAACAGCCAGAAAACTACAGAGGTATAAATGATGAATGTACATTGGTCCACAAAAGCTCTGAAAGGAGATTCATTTTTATTAATATAGATATTGTAGTGTATATCTTTTTTTTAATTTTTGTTATATTAGACCTATTATTAGGTTATTATAGATTATTTTATATTAGGAACCGATAACATTGCTGCTGAAATGCTTAAAGCTGATCCGCATCTAACTGCTGAACTTTTGCTCCCCATAATCCGAGAGGTGTGGGAAACAAACCACATTCCAGCGGGCTGGAAAAAAGGTAACATTATCAAGCTTCCAAAAAAAGGCAACCTCACACTGTGCAAAAATTGGAGAGGAATAACCTTGCTTACTGTAATAAATAACATTTTTGCGACCATCATACTGAAAAGAATAACAAACAAGGTTGAGTTTCGAGCTAATCAAGCAGGCTTTAGGCCAGAATCCTCCTGCATAGACCACATTAATACTGTGAGGGTAATAATGGAACAATCGGTTGAATGGAACACACCCCTATACATGGTTTTTGTTGATTTTGAACGTGCCTTTGATAGCTTGTCTCACGCTGCTCTATGGAAAATTTTAGAGCAAAGAGCAAAGAAACATCCCGCAAAAAATAATTTCTATTATAAAGTCACTATATACTGATGCGAAATGCAGCGTGACACACAATGGGATCAACAGTGACGAATTCAACGTACTTACTGGAGTTAGACAGGGATGCGTGCTTTCTCTCCGTTTCTTTTTAACATAGCTATAGACTATGTTCTCTCCAAACTAGACTCCGACACAAGAGGGATACAATGGACGTTAACCACACGCCTAAGCGATCTAGAATACGCGGACGATATCTGTCTATTAGGTCAAAGGTTCCAAGATCTGGCTTACCAATTGGAAACACTTTCCACTGAAGCCAATAAAATAGGTTTGAAAATCAATATTAGTAAAACCAAGTCCATGAGAATAAATGCAAGGAACAACACGCTATTTACTATCGACAATATACAGATTGAAAATGTGGAAAACTTTACGTATCTTGGAAGTGTCATAACAGAAAACGGAGGTACAGAAGACGATATTCGTATGAGGATACGAAAAGCTCAACAAGCTTTCAGCACGCTCAACCCTGTTTGGAGATCTGGCGAGTATACTACAAGGACAAAGATCCGAATATTCCGATCAAATGTCATGTCTGTTCTACTCTACTAATGTGAAACCTGGAAAGTGACAAACACCCTCACAGACAAACTGCAGGTCTTTGTTAACAAATGTCTACGAAGAATTGTTCATATATTCTGGCCTAACACCATCAGAAACGACGATCTGCTACACCTGACCGAATAAAAGAGGGTACAAAATGAAATTAAGTCCAGAAAGTGGGGTTGGATCAGTCACACACTCCGAAAAAGATAAATAAGAGGCCAAGGAAAGTCTTGGAATGAGGTGAAGGTCTTAGCGCAAAATAGAACCCGATGGCGCGTTTTCACTGAAGCTCTATGCTCCACTTAGGAGTTCAAGAACCTTATATATATAGATTATTTTAAATAATCTTCTTGGTTGTCTGGTGTCAGTTTGTTTTAAATCTATTGTTATTTTTGTTTGTTTTTCAACAATCATTTATGTTACATGCTGGTCCCACTCCCTAATTTTCTCTGTTTACCACATCGCTACATAAAACAAGAAGCTAATTAGAATTAAATGCCGATATCAAAGATCAAACTGCAAAAAGCTGTAAAAATATAGTGACAGATAGATAATCTCGTTTAAATTCCTTAACTCGAATCACGATGCGTAAGTTTTATTGGTACATTCTCATGATTTACTTCATTTCATAATCGTCGAACAAACAATACACCTTATCATCAGAGATATCAGATTTAACGTATCATACATAAATTAAATCAAGTATGTCATATTTACAACAATTTGATGTTCAGGCAGTTTCAGTGAATATTTAAAAATTCCGCTGTAAGACAATAAAATTGAATAATTGTTTGGTTGTTAAAAATGATGAGATTGGCGTAATTTTAATAATGCATGTCTAATAGGAAGATTATAATGCAATTTATACCATGGACATATGATACGAGGAGTTGTACTCAGTTTTCTTATATTGTCAACCGATTTTTGCCCATTGTGTTTTATTTTTTAATGTTATTTTTTTATGTATATTTTACAGTTTTGTGGTTATCTGTATCGATTAATTCCTTCCACACGTTAGAATAGAATAGAAATATTTTTTATTGTCACTGAAAATTGTACAATTTTACGGACAAAGCTTACAAAATTACATAAATCGTCAATATCACAAAATAAAAGATAATAAAATACACAATCCATTCCAAAATTTACATAAATTTCAAATTGCATAATAAAATCTTACGAATTACTAAGTTTAAAATGAAAAAGACAGAAAAGATTTGATTTCATGTTCAAAGCGTCTATGTAGGTACCTATCTATTGAATAGATACATAGACGCTTTGAACGTGAAATCAAATCTTTTCTGTCTTTTTCATTTTATTCGGATCTACTCTGTATGAGTACGAGAAACAAATTCGTTAAGGATTTCTGCTTAGATCAATAGACATGTCGTGGAATGCAAATTTTAGATTCCCCATGTCTCTATTAACATCTTTATCATCGTCTGGCAATGCCTTGCAATTTTTAGAAGGCTGCAGATTAAAGCAGAAATCTGAATTTGTTTCGAAACTATCTTACCGATTTTTCTATTAGATGTCGCTATTGCGTCCATAACGAAGCCATGTTATTGTTGCTTCCTTATAAGACAGAGAAGATTATTTTTCACGTTAAGAACGGCTATGAATAACTATTCTGATGAGACTTATTAAGTCGAAATACGTATCAATAGATAATAGATACATAGACGCTTTGAACGTGAAATCAAATCTTTTCTGTCTTTTTCATTTTATTCGGATCTACTCTGTATAAGTACGAGAAACAAATTCGTTAAGGATTTCTGCTTAGATGAATAGACATATCGTGGAATGCAAATTTTAGATTCCCCATGTCTCTATTAACATCTTTATCATCGTCTGGCAATGCCTTGCAATTTTTAGAAGGCTGCAGATTAAAGCAGAAATCTGAATTTGTTTCGAAACTATCTTACCGATTTTTCTATCAGATGTCGCTATTGCGTCCATAACGAAGCCATGTTATTGTTGCTTCCTTATAAGACAGAGAAGATTATTTTTCACGTTAAGAACGGCTATGAATAACTATTCTGATGAGACTTATTAAGTCGAAATACGTATCAATAGATAATAGATACATAGACGCTTTGAACGTGAAATCAAATCTTTTCTGTCTTTTTCATTTTATTCGGATCTACTCTGTATAAGTACGAGAAACAAATTCGTTAAGGATTTCTGCTTAGATGAATAGACATATCGTGGAATGCAAATTTTAGATTCCCCATGTCTCTATTAACATCTTTATCATCGTCTGGCAATGCCTTGCAATTTTTAGAAGGCTGCAGATTAAAGCAGAAATCTGAATTTGTTTCGAAACTATCTTACCGATTTTTCTATCAGATGTCGCTATTGCGTCCATAACGAAGCCATGTTATTGTTGCTTCCTTATAAGACAGAGAAGATTATTTTTCACGTTAAGAACGGCTATGAATAACTATTCTGATGAGACTTATTAAGTCGAAATACGTATCAATAGATAATAGATACATAGACGCTTTGAACGTGAAATCAAATTTTTTCTGTCTTTTTCATTTTATTCGGATCTACTCTGTATAATTACGAGAAACAAATTCGTTAAGGATTTCTGCTTAGATGAATAGACATATCGTGGAATGCAAATTTTAGATTCCCCATGTCTCTATTAACATCTTTATCATCGTCTGGCCATGCCTTGCAATTTTTAGAAGGCTCCAGATTAAAGCAGAAATCTGAATTTGTTTCGAAACTATCTTACCGATTTTACTAAGTTTAAGTTGCTGCATGTGTTACCCAAATATAGATTTATAAAAATACTTTAACTACTAGCTAAAGTAATATGTTAATAAAGTGTACTATTCATCAAATATAGATTGAGACTAACTCTTTTTGATATGAGGCTTCATCTCCGATGCACAGTGGACAAAAGCCATCATTATTATTTCGTTATCGCTAAAAGCGTGGTGCTTGTATAGTATGCGACAAAAATATTATTTTTCTTTTATCCTATTTCTTTGCCTTCGTCTTCTCTATTTGTAACTGTTACTGTAAGGTACTCAAATTCTGTTAACTTCTCAAATCTTAACTCTGTCTTTCATTGAAAACAATTGGACTAATCCAATCAAAGCAGGCTAGCGTGAGGCGATTTTTTCCCGCTTTCTCTATTAACGTATCTTCGAACCGAAATTGCTGCTCGCACCTTGAGTCTTCGCTTTGAGCTACGCCTAGTTCGGTAACTCGGTGCTCGAGGATGTGGGCCTTTTTTTGCCCGGGTTTTAGGGTTAAACTAGGGTAAACAAAACTATAATCTATTCTCAAAAGGGTTTACACACAATAATGAAAGGCAACAAACTATTTGTAGGTAAAATGTTTATTGATAAGTAGTAATATTATCTGGAATATACAATAAACTTGTTTCTTTACTACTTCTTATTACGAGTATATTAATAGCACCATATAATCATTTCCCAACAACACTTTTTAAATTAGAATGATTGACTACTTTTCTCTCTTAAATTAAGTTGCATGCATTTTTCTTTAATAATAATTAGGCTGTATCGTTTTGTAAATAATTAGGTTAGATATAAATTTATTTTGTAAATAGTTGGGGTGCATTTTTTTGGAAATTTTTAGAGTCCTCTTTCATTTTACTTTTATTTTTCTCCAAATGTTTATTACTTACGAATACATATTTTTTTCTACAAGAGTTTTCTTGCATTTCATTATTTTGTCTAAGTGCTTCAGGATTTTTCAAATTGCGATCACTAGATGTACACTATCATAGACACACTATAATGACGTATAATAAATAGACTTGGTAAATGCTGTAAAAGTGTCCTAAATATAATACCTCCGTTTATGTTATTGTTATGATACGAAGTTGCACGAAATTCACGATTTTTTACGAAGTGACGTTGTGTTTGCATATTTTAACTGACACGCAAATTTTATTTTAAATTTTTGAGGGTCATTTACTATATTTTAGTAAAATGCCATTTAAGTGTTTTGTTTGTGGTCGCGGAAGTTCAAAAAGCCTAACATCACTTTTAGGTAAGTCATTTTTGAAATGTATATTCTTTTATAAACACTAGGTTAAGTTTTGATAGTCAGTAAAGGCGTTTTTACAATAAACGAGCATGGCAGTGCTTTATAGTTTATTTTTATGAACGAGAGAGTAATTAGCATAATTTTAACTGGTAGCTCCGACCACTCCATGGGCGTGCTCAAGATTAATTGAAAAATTACTTTGAATAATTGTAAAAAAAAAATGAATTATTTCAGTGTTATAAAGTGTTATGTGTATGTAAACAAAAGTGACCTCTTTTATCACACACTATATTAGAACTGACTGGCCTACATTAAAAAGGGTTTTAAAAAATTCACATTTTTTTTAATTTTTAAAAATTACAAAAGAGAAAAAGAGTTTTTAAAACCGTCTAAGGTATGTTAAATAGATGAATAAAAATATTAATATAAAACTTACAGCTACTTGTTACAAATCCAAATCAGATTCAGAAGATGAACTTTCAGAACCAAGATTTATAATAACTGGCTCGATCATTTTATCAGTAATATTGTCCAGCTTCCACATTTTTTCCTCTTCTTTAATAGTGTGATTTACTGCCTTTTCCCAGTTTTCAGGTTTTACATTATTTTCGGCCTCCAAAAACAACTGTTTAACATCATGAATTTTAAAAGTGGTATTTTTTCTTGAAACTTCACTCTTTATCTGTGCCCATACCAGTTCAATCGGGTTTAATTCACAATGATATGGTGGGGATCTAAGTACTGTCATTTTACGATTTTTGGCAATTTCATCAATTTCGTATTTTTTAAATTTTGAAGGGCACACAACGAATAAAGTTCCTTTCTTATAGATCCGGGATGGTACGTAATATTTTTTGAACTCAGCCAATTCTGCAAGTCTTTTTTTAACCACTTGGTTGTGGGCAGTCCTTCTATAAGTCTGGAGTGATAACTTGCATTATCCATTACTATTACACAGTTCTTAGGAAGAAGATCTATCATTTGTTCGAACCATTCTTGAAAGACATCAGCGTTCATGTCTTCATGGTAGTCACCGGTACGAGTTGATTCAAAAGTTAATAAACCACCTTCAACAAAACCGTCTGAACTGCCAATGTGTACTATTATCAGCCTGCGTCCCTTTCCTGATGGTGGGTTTAAACCAGTAGATAAGTTATTTACAAAAGCGTGCCTTTGACTTGTAACAGTTTCATCCTGCCAAAATTTATTTGGTGTATGACCCTCGTTGATCCATGTTTCATCAAGATAAAATATTTTTCTTTTTTGGTTTCTCATTTCCTTTATGGTTCTTAGAAAATGTCTTCTCCATATGACAATATCGCTTCTTTCTAATAAAATAGACTTTCTGGGATTCTTTTTCCAGCGGAAGCCTATTTCTTTTAAAAGTTTCCATAACGTACTTCGACTCATTTCTGGGTAATCCTTATCATCTCGAACTGAGATAAGAACTTTATCCAATGTTGGAAATTCTTGTCTAAAGAAGAATTCATGCACTTTCCGTCGAAGTCCTTCTTTAAAATGATATTCTATTTGAAATTTTGGTTTCCCTGGAGCATTACGTGGCATTTGAAAACTACCACATTTCTCTTCTTTAATAACTCTGTAAATCGTAGATTTCCCAACACCAAGTGTACTGCTAACTAACTCAACGGTCTCATCAACACTTTCACATAAACGTTTGTCTGTAAATGATTTAAAACAATTAAATATTAATGTTTTTTCATTAACTGTTAAAGGACCAATTTTTCGGCGTTTACACGGCACTTCCAAATTTTCCATAACACTAGTATACACAATAAACTGCACCTTGCAGCTGAAGTACCTACTTTTAGTGAACTGTTAAGAATTTTGAATACGCCACTTGGACCTTCCTATATACAAAACGGAAAAACCCACTATCACATTTTCTGTGGAATAAGTTTAGAAGGTAATTATCTAGTCAATTACTGTCGTAGATTCCTGGAATTAAAGAATTAAATGTTTGATTGTTGAAACCCTTACTTCGTGGAATGCACTCATTTCAGATAAAATAAAACGTTTTATTTTATCTAAAGAATTAAACTTTATTTTGCAAATAGGTAGGTACTTATTAAACTTTTATTGGTTATATATAACCAATAAAATAAACATCTTACATTTCTTGCAAATTCATTAGTACCTGTTAACCTTCATCACTCCGACACTGGCAACTTTATTTAGGGATTATTAAGCCTCACAACTATTGTATTCTATTCTGCTCCAACCTTTATACCTGGTGGTCATACTCAATTTAAAATTGTTTTCTTATATACTTCTGTAAACTTGTTGACAAATATCTGTTTTTCATTGAGTCACCCGTATCAACAGTTTAGGGATTTGCATACATAATTTATTGTTTTATTACTCTCTCATACATAAAAATACACTATAGTAAATATAATACCTTCAAGTAGGTCTTTAGGACACCCGATTTTATATCAAGTATAGAAGGCCGCGGGGCCTATTTATTATACGTCATTGATAATAGAGCTATATGTACAGGCAGATCGCATGCTCGGGGTAGACCGCATACTATAGTGGCACCTCTCAATATTATATAACTTTAATGTTTTAAATAACATCAACCCAACAGAAATTGTAATTTACTTTGTAATTTTATATTGTAATTATTATAACTATTGTATTTTGTCCACCGGCTAATAACCCTCAGGTGACTGATGCGGTTAATAATAATATTAAAAAAGTTTTCAGTGTTTCATTCTTAGATAAAATAAACTTCCATCAAGTAACGATCGAATCCATCACTTATATTTTAGTCTTTGCGATATACGTTTAGATTTATCGCTTCAACTATCGACCCAAGATACTTTCCATTCGGTTGCATTATTCACCGACAGAGGCCATGAAATCGTACGCTATAGAGTAATCAAGGTAAAAACATTAATTATTAAACTTATTGATTGACAGAATTTTAAGTTCAAAGCCACTGATGGTCTGTAATTTAAATTTTACCTTGTGGTTAATAAAGTTCGTTCAATAAATAATAAGAATGTAAAAATTGTACAAGAAAAGTCTGATATTTTTGTTGTTATCATGGGCTAAGGATTGGACAAAGTCTATAACTCAACGGAAACAAGTTTGTTCAACTTTCTTCTGTATGAAATAATTCGTTTCTATTTTTTGTTGTTCTTAGTCTTCTTCTTCTTCAAGTGCCATCTCTGCGGCGGAGGTCGGCAATCATCATAGCTATGCGGACTTTTGAGACGGCTGCTCTGAAAAGTTCATTTGATGTACATCCGTACCACTCTCTCAGGTTGCGCAGCCATGACATTCTACGCCTCTCTATACTTCTCTTTTCTTGGATCTTTCCCTGCATAATCAGTTCGAGCAAGGTGTATTTCTCTCCACGTGTAATATGTCCGAGATATTCTAATTTTCTTATTTTTATTGTATTTAAAATTTCTATTTCTTTATTCATCTTTCCCAAAACCTCTGTGACAGTGTTCTGTCCACGATATTTTCAGGATTCTTCTATACACATACAGCTCGAATGATTTCAGTTTTTTCATTGATGTCGCATTCAAGGTCCAAGATTCCATTCCATAAAACAAAGTCGAAAAAACATAGCACCTCGCCAATCTAACTCTTAGTTCCAATTTTAAATCCCTTGTGCATAGCACTCTTAACATTTTGTTGACATTTGCTCTAGCCTTTTCTATTCTGATTTTGATGTCCTGAATGTAATCATTTGTGGAGTTAATCATTGTTCCCAGATATGCATTTATCCATTTGTTCGACGTTGGTTCCATTTATTAGAAGATTCTCGTTATTTCTTAGAGTTTTTGATATTCTAATAAATTTTATCTTCTTGATGTTCATTGTTAGACCGTACTCTTTTCCATACTCCGCTATTCTGGTCACCAGTCTCTGAAGATCTTCAATATTTTCGGCTAAGATCACAGTGTCGTCCGCATATCTAATGTTGTTAATGGGAACTCCATTTACTTTCATTGCAGCTGTTTCCCCCCTTAAGAGAATTTTTCAGGATCTCTTTGGATTAGGCATTAAAAAGAATTTGGCGACAATACGCATCTCTGTCTCACTCCACGTCTAATTTTAATTTCTTCTGACAGCTGTTCGTTAACACGTACTTTTGCTCGATGTTTATAGTATAAATTTGATATGATCTTGAGGTCGTTGTAGTCAATCTTCTTCGATTTTGTATCTTTGTATCAGTATATTAAGTGAAAAAAGAGCTTCACGCATTCCTAGGCCTTTGGGAAAACAAAATTATGTATCATTAACGTCTACGTCCAGTTTGTGATATATTCGATTATGGATGACTTTTAGTAGTAACTTTAGAACATGAGACATCAAGCTAATGGTGTGGCAATCGCTGCATTCTTTTGCGTTTTTCTTTTTGGGGAGACAAATAAAAATCGACGTTAACCACTCTTTGGGTAATATGCCTGAACTATAAATTTGGTTCAAGAGTGTCACTAAAACATCAATGTGCTTCTCATCTAGAATTTTTAGGATTTCTATAGAAATCATGTCAGGTCCAGGGATTTTCCCACTCTTTACTGTTTTTAATGCGTGTAATATTTCTTCTTTTTTAACATATGGATCTATTTCTTCTGACGTAAGTTCTATGTGCTCCAGATTTCCCCTTTCATCATCAAACAGTTCGTCGATATATTCTGCTTCTGCTCATCTTTGTACTTTCTCGTCCGTCTGTGTTATATAAGTACCATGTCTATACAGAAGTGCACCAGTGGGATTTTGTTTTCTTAGTCCTGCCAGTTCTTTAACTTTCTTGTGTAGGTTTACACAGATCATATTTATTTTGAAGGTCTTCGATCTCTTTGCCTTTCCCTTCAAAGTATTTTTCTTTTGCCTACTTTATCATCTTCCTGATCTTGTGGTTTATCTCTCTGTATGTTGTCTTTGTTTTTAAATTGTCTCCGCTGTTCCATCATATTGAGTTCTCGTCATTCATCCATTCTTTTTTCTCCTTGCGGAAGTATTTTTTTACAGGGTTCCAGTAGACAATGTTTTAGTCGATCTCAGTACTTAGTAGTTTAATAGTGTTCTTAGTAGATTAATAAAATACTCGCCATTTAATGTTTCCCTCTTTTCAAAGTACAGCTGGTTTCAAATGTGGTAGCGAGCAATTTCACAAAATATTTTATCGCATAAACAATAGAAATACCTACGCAGAGTAAATAAGTGCACTATTATTTATACATATTTATACATACACCTCATGAGGTAATTGATTAGGATGCATGAGAAGTCGGACCACACCTATATTTGAACCATCATTAGTTCTGCGATGGGGAACATGAAAGAGTGAATTCTGACGAAGCGAACGGGAAGGAATTTAAAAAAAATAGCTGAAGCAATTCAAAAGATTGGACTATTCCAATCCAAAATATTCCAATTATAAGTCAAAGTTAATCTTCTGGTAAAAAGAGAATCCAGATTCATGAAAGTCCTCATACTAGAATAAGAATATGGTTTACGCAATTTAAAAGAACAGTACATCAGAAATTATAAACTCTATCTAACTTTTTGATACATGCTTGAGTAAAGAGAAATCAGATCACAGTTGAATTTTCAAGTTAGGAGTGGACAAGAGAAAAGTTTTAGTAGAGTTTTTAGAGATGCAATATTGTAGATATTGCGTGAATGCAAGAATAGGACGAGAGCGAGTTTTCATGCACACGGTAGGAAAGCATAGCCTACACAACATCAGTAGCGATAATGGATTACGATTGATAAAAGCAGCAGCACTAAATATGACAGTACAAACATACACAAGGTAACCTGGACCTCTCCTGATGGGAGAAAAACGAGTCAAATTGATCACATCTTAATAGATTCAAGGCATGAAACAGACGTAATAAACTGCAGAAGTTATAGAGGCGCAAACATAGACTCAGATCATTGCCTAGTGATCTCAACATTGAGGGCTAGAATTTCAAACACCAGTAAAAAAAATAGAATGGATAGAAAAAAATGGAATGTGCAAAAGCTGAGGGATGCGACAATTCCAGAACAGTACTCGGAAATCATCATCAACAGGCAAAGGAATCAAAATGTAAATGAAGAAGGCCAGACAGATATAGACTCCAACTGGACCAGAATAAAGGAAGACATTGAAGCAGCAGCGAAAGATGAAATAGGAACAGAAATTTGTGTCCGTAAAAATTATTGGTTTGACAATGAATGCAAAAATGCAACAAAAGAAAAAAATTAAACCTACAGGAAGATGCTTACTTGATGAACTAGAACAACTGTAGGGAATTACCAGAAAAAGGGAAGAGAAGAAAAGGGGATACACAAAAGAAAAAAACGAAATCACTTAAATATATAGAAAACCTCAACAGAAAGAAAGAATTCAGAGCATTCTATAAGAAAGTTAACATCAACGGAAAAGAATTCAACGCAACTACAAGACAATGCAGAAGTCAGAATGGCGACCTATTAACAACAAGGAAAGATGTATTGACTAGATGGATGGAATACTTAAACCAGGCACTTAATATAGAGGAAGAAGAACAAAACCTGGAAGATGAAAGCGATGAGGTAAGGGGAACAGACGAGAGGGAAGAGGAACCACCAGCAATTCTTGAAGTTAAAGATACAGTTAAACAACTAGCCAGAAACAAATCGCCCGAAATAGATAATCTGCCAGCTGAACTATGTAAAGAAGGTTTCCATGATACCATAGTGGCATAAACAGCAGCTTATAAAAGAAATATGGACACAGAAATCCCTCCCCAATGAATGGAATATTGAAATACTTTAAATAACTGAAAATAAATTGAATGCTTTAAACACACAGGAATTACGCTGGAAAAACACTGGAATATGGCATTGATACTCATCACATATTTATAGAGTATAAAGCAGCCTACGACTCTGTGAATAGAAAAGAAATGTTCAAAGTAATGAAAGAGCTAGAAGTACCAAATCAGTTGGTAAATTTAACAAAACTAACTCTTGAAAAAGTTGAATGTAGAGTATAAATTTAGGGGGAACTATCTGAACCTTTTAAAACAAAGAGCGCGGCTCCCTGGCCGCGCCAGGGAGACCCTTTCTCCTGTATACTGTTCAATCTGTCTCTGTAAAAAGTAATACGTATGCCACGAATCACAACCACTGGTTCAATATATCAGTGCAAATCATGGCCTACGCTGAAGATATCAATATTGTAGGGAGAACGGATAACGCTGTACGAGAGACGTATTTAGCATTAAAAGAAACAGCTACAAAAATGGGTTCAATAATAAACACTAACAAAACGAAGTTTATGAAAATAAGCACTCAACAAATCCTACGACTACTTGTTATAGAAAACAACGTCATCAAAGCAGTGAACGAATTTGTATACCTGGAAGCGCTCCTTAACACTGAACATAATACTACCGCAGAGATTTGCACGGCCAACAGATGTTATTTTGGGCTCAATCTCCTCCTTAAATTAACAATTAAATATCCCTTAAATATCAAGAAATACAAAAATAAAACTCTACAAAACAATAATACGCTCAGTCCTAACATATGGTTTAGAGACCTGGACACTAACAAAAAATAATGTAAACCTGTTAGGATGTTTCGAAAGAAAAGTACTAAGGAGAATCTATGGAACAGTGAATGACAATGGAGTGTGGAGAAGACGATACAACTTCGAACTTTATAGAATATACCAGGAACCTGATATTGTAAAACATATTAAGATAGAACGTCTGAGATAGATAGGGCATGTAATGCGAATGGAACAAAATGACCCAGCTAGAAAAACGCTCCTCGATAGACACATTGGTCAGAGAAGAAAAGGAAGACCCAGAACAAGCTTCCTTGATACCATCGATGAAGACATAAGAAATATGGGAATACGTGCTTGACGGAGGAAGGCGATGGATAGGGACGAGTAAAGAGAAATTCTTGAGGAGGCTAGGACCCACGCAGGATTGTAAAGTCAGAATGATATCTACGAAAATCTCTGGTATGCGTCTTAACGAAACCAAGCTATTTCATGGCTTTATTGGATATAAGATCTGCAGATTGAAGGATAAATTTCTCTGGAAATACACCTAGATCAGTGAAATTATTGACCATCTCAATAATTATGTATTATCTTCACCAATTACAAAATTTTAGTTTCTGAAATTTTTTCTAGAGCAGTGTATATTATACTTATAATAAATTTTTTCGTATTTTTACGTTTGTGTGGATTTGCTTGGTCTGTTATCAAAGCGACTAATTAATTTCACCTAATTATTTTTAACAAACTGTTTACCCACAAACCGTAATAAGGTTATAATGATGATCGATTTCTGCGTAGTTACAGATTATTAAAAATTAATTATTATTTTTTAGTTAAAAGGAAGGTTAAGCTTGATAAAGTAGACAAACCGAATAAACGGTGAATTTATTGGTCTTTATAATTGAAAAATAACAAAAAAAAATCGATTGAATAAACGGTGAAGAAATTTTTTTAGTATTTTGTCTTCCCATAAGTTTTAGATGACTCCCCTAATTTTTTAATCAAATCTTCTACTTGACAACATGTATAACGGCACATATAATGTGGAGGTTAATTGATATTCAACTGTCAAAAATACCTGTATGAGCAAGAACATAATCGGAATATTTATAAGCAACATATGTTATGACGATAACAATGGCATACTCATAGATAAGTTAGAAGATTTACAAGAACTTCTGAATTATGTGAAAGAATAGGAAAGTGATTTGGCCTAAGAATCAATACATTTCATATTATTGATTCTTAGGACAAAGGCGTAGTTAGACGATTTAATAAGACAATATTTTGCATAAGAAGATTACGATGTACCAATGTGCGAGAGCACAAAGCAATGGGAAACTACTGCATTAAATCTCCCAAGAAAAGCTCCATGACAAATATAAATCACACTGCGGCCTCAAGTCTGTGCCGTCACTTCAATGGGTCAGTAAAGGCATTATTTACTATACAAAACTCCACGAACTTTAACGTCACAACGTGTCTGTGCTCCATTGAACAGTTTAGTGAACTAAACACCATAGACTACGGATACCTATTGTCATCATCATCTATAGTCCATCAAATAAAAAATAAACTGAGTCATACGCGGGATCACGTACGTTTATCGTATCGTTTAGCCCTCGCTTAACGATATATTGCTTTTGTTAAATATTGTTTAACTCAATAAAAATGGAAGAAGCTAGTACTAACAGAAAAATATAAATGTGAAAAGTTGAGGTTAAAACAATAGTGTCTCTTTTCTCTGTCTGCTTGGTTTAATGATTTATCGGGGTTCGCCTCCATCAAGCTTTTCCTTAAAATGTTCTGTTGATCTTTTTAGTTTTTCTTAGTGTTCTGTCAATGTATTACGCTCCTCATCTCTTCACATCTGTTGTCTTCACACAATTGAAATTGAATTGAATTCAATGATTGAATTCAAAATATCCGAGATTTCATGATTGACACGTGTTTTCGGCTACTTTTGACCACTTACGACGCATAATTTTGGATGACTAATTTCCTTTTTGTGTTTGCTAGACTATAGCCTCTAACATTCACTGCTGAACATAACTCTCTCGCATGATTTTCCATTTAGTCCGATTTTTGCGCCATCTGAATCCAATTTGCAGTCACCCTTTTTATGTCATCAGTTCATCTAGTCGGGGGTCGATTTCAGTTTCTATTAGCTTGTATTCGGTGTCTCCATTCCAAAATTCTTTTCGTCCATCGATCATCAACTTAACTGCTCAATCTATTGTTTTACAGGAGCATTCTAGAACAGTTGTAAACAATTTAGGAGATATGTTGTCTCTTTGCCGAACGTCTCCTTCGCAGTATCTCGTTGAATCGTTAAATCGTTACACTAGTTGTAGAATGCTTATGGATGTATTTGATGAGAGATTTGTGTTGGTGGTATTATATTCAATGGTTTTTCCATTAACAACTTTTCTCCTTTTTCTTCTTTAAGTGCCATCTCCGCGACTACGGTTGGCAATCATCATGGCTATTCTGACATTCGAGGCAGCTGCTCTGAACAACTACCTTGAGCTGCAACCAAACCACTCTCTCAGGTTCTTCAACCAGGAAACGCGTCTTCTTCCTACGCTTCTCCTACCCTCTACTTTTCCTTGAATTATGAGTCTCAAGATGTCGTATCTTTCGCCTCTCATCACATGTCCGAGATATTGCAATTTCCTTTCTTTTATTGTATTTTCCATTTCCCTCCCTCTGCCTATTCTCCTTAACACTTCTGTATTCGTGACTCTATCTGCCCATGGAATGCTTAACAATCTTCTAAATGTCCACATTTCAAACGCGTTAAGTCGATTTAACAACTTTTAATGGTTTGCAAATGATCTTTTGTTTCGTATCCAGCTCTAAATCCTTCTTGCTCACAAGGTTGATAGACATCTAGTTTTGATGTGAACCTATTAGTTATTATGTTTATAAACAACTCATAAATGTGAGATAACAAGCTCATAGGTCTTATAGTTCTTTACCTCCGTTATATCTCCCTTTTTCTGCATGACTACTATAACAGTTTTATTCCATTGAGAAGGCGTAACTTCTTCAGAAAGGCATGTGCTATATAATCTTCACACACTAAAGGTCCTAATAGAAAAAGTTAACGAATACAATTTACCAATCTTAATGCACCATTTATAGACTACGAGAAAGCTTTTGACAGCATAGAATTATGGGCTATTGAGGAAGCACTGGTCAACAGCAGAATAGATTCTAGATATAGGATATTAATACATAATATATATCAACACGCTGAAATGGTAGTCACGATGGATAACGGAATGAAAACGAGGCCAATAAAAATCAACCGAGGAGTAAGACAGGGAGACACCATATCTCCAAAACTATTTACTGCCGCACTTGAAGACATCTTTAAATCACTAAATTGGGAAACGAAGGGACTATCGATAAACGGAAACTATTTAAACCATCTAAGATATGCAGATGACGTAGTACTAATAGCCGACAGCTGGAAAGAACTGAAGACGATGATCGATGAGCTTCATACGGAATCCATAAAAAAAAGACTGAAAATGAATCTGAGTAAAACTAAGCTAATGTCGAATAAAGATGATCAACCGACGATAACCATCCAAGGAACAAAAGTGGAACATGTAGAAGAATACATATATCTGGGTCAGAATATCAAGGTAAACAAAAAAAACCAAACTACCGAAATAAGCAGACGAGTAAGAATGGGATGGGCCGCAATTTGGAAAACTCTCATACATACTGAAAGACAAAAAGATACCCCAAAACCTTCGAACCAAAGTGTTCGACTCTTGTATCCTTCCCGTTCTCACTTACGGAGCTCAAACCTGGACATTCACAAAAAAGAACATGGACAAGATTCGAAAAACTCAGCGAGCCATGGAACGACAGATGCTTGGTATCTCACTAATAGATCGGCAAACGAACGAAGCAATCCGGAACAAAACAAAAATAAAGGACGCCGCGAAACAAGCAGCTAAATTAAAATGGAAATGGGCTGGACACAACGAATGTCTCGAAGATGGTAGATGGAACAAAGAAGTCGGAAACTGGCGACCGTACGATGCGAAGAGACCAAGAGGAAGACCTCAAATGCGCTGGAGCGACGATATCAAAAGAGTCGCAGGACCAATGTGGAAACGCCTAGCACACAACAGGGATGAATGGCGAGAAATGGGAGAGGCCTTTATTCGACAATTCGGATAGAAAAAGGGCTATAAAAAAATATATAATTGGGCTAACGCTTTTAATACTGTCTTTACTCCTGCTTTAACTGCTTCGATAACAATTTGATCATCACCAGCTGCTTTATTGTTTTTCATTTGATTTAATGACTTTGACACTTCTTCAATTGTTATTTCTGGAATGTCTTCTGATCCCAGATTTTCGACTTTTCTCAACTTGATGCCATCTTTCTTATCTTTTTCTCTATATAGTTCCATGTAAAATTTTGCTCATTTAAATATGGTAGCTTAACAATATTCTTCTTACCTAGAGCTTGAGTTTTCTTCAGCACTCTTAAACTTCTATTTTCCTCGACAAACTTTATAATCGGTTTGGTGATATATTGCCTTAAGTCCTTTCTCACTATTTTGTTGTTATCTTTATTAAGTTGCCGGATTACGCGTGCGTTCGCATCGTTTTTGTTCTTAAGTTCTCTTCGTGTCTCCAAGTGTTTTTGTCTCTTGACTGATTTCCTCCAACTTATCCTTCCTGAGATTTTTATTGCAAGTTTTACGTTCTTGATAGTTTTTATTATCGTTTCTGGTTTTGACATCCATATCGTCTATAATGTCTCCAGGTATCTTAGAATGTCCTCTTAGTAGGACATAGTTTTTTCCATAGGATTCCATCTTGTTTGGTATATTTTTCATATAGTCTATATTTTTTATCTCCAGATACCTTGGAATTTCCTCTTAGTAGGAAATGATATTTTTTTATAGGATTCTATCTTGTTGGGTGTTTTTTTTTTATCACTATGTATCTTTGTGTTTTTGGAGATTATTACCTATGACCTTCCTCGTACTATTATATGGTCACTTCTTACTGAACAACTATTAAAGACTGTGACCATGGTTTTGTTGATGGTAAGGACAAAATCGATTTCATTTTTGGTCTCTCCTGGTCACACTGAACTGGCTCTTCGTCTTCCTTCCTGTATGTAGGCTTTAAAGCCTGTCTTTAATATTAGCCTCCTAAATTGTTTAAATTATCGTACCATCTTTTTCTCGGTCTGCCAATACTTCTTCGTCTATTTGGTGACTTATCTCGTACTATTCGTACGATAGTACAATCCTATCCTCTGCGATTCTACTAATGTGTTCGTTCCACTCCTGTTTCCGTTTTGTCACCCATTCATTTATGTCTTCTATATTGCATGCACTTCTTAAGTTTTCGCTTCTCTCCCTATCCAACAGACTTTTCCCTGATATCCGTCAAAGTATTTTTATCTCTGTTGTTTCTAGTAGTCGTGTCATTTTAGATGGTCTTGTCTCCGTCGTATATGTTATTATAGGTCTAACTGCTGTTTTATAGATTTTTATTTTTGTGCCTTGTCTTAGGTATTTGTTCTTCCATATTGTGTCATCAAGAGATCGTTCGTTGATTATTCCGACTGGTCCTGGTGACTTTCTATTTTTGAGTGAATTTATGGCTATCTCTACTTCCTTAAGACTGATTTCTATTTCTTGTCTTAATTCAGGTACCTTATTGTGTTGATTATTATTTTCCTTTCCTTTAAAGAGTTCCGTCAGGTATCTTTCCCATTCTTTTGCTGGTATGTTATTGTATTCCTTCAATTCTGCCATTTCTTTCCGTTCGTTTCTTACGATTCTTCTTACCAACTGCTTTATTTCATTTCGTATTCTTTTATAGATGTCTCGAGATTATGGAGTATTTGATGTTTTGTACTTTGTGTAGGCCTCTCCTTTCTCTTACATTTCTCTTTTATTTCTTTTCTGAACCATGGTGTATTGTTTTTGTTTCTTTTCTTCAGTATGGCTTTGCGTTTTCCTAGAGCTTCTGTTGCTGCTTCTTCAATATTGTTTTTAATTTTCTCTCAGCTCGCGTTTATATCTTTGATGTCGTCTATTTGTTTCAGCTGTATTTTCTGTGCTAGCCTCCTTTGGTACATTTCCTTTGTAGAGTCGTTCCACAATGATTCTACATTGAATTTTTCCTCGGTAATTTCCTGTAGAAAATGTTTTGGTGTTAATTTCATTCTTAACGATATCATAACGGCAATGGTCACTTTGTTAGCTGCTGCTCTGAAAAGTTGTAGTGAACTACAGTTAAACCATTCTCTAAGGTTCTTCAGCCAGGAGATGCGTCTTCTTCCTATGCTTCTTCTTCCTTGGATCCTTCCTTGCATAATAATTCTCAGCAGCTCATATTTTTCTCCTCTGGTTATGTGACCCAAATATTCTAGTTTTCTTCTTTTTATGCTGTTCATAATTTCTAACTCCTTATTTAGACGTCGTAGGACCTCAGCATTGGTAATCCTTTGAACCCACTGAATTTTTAATATTCTTCTGTAACACCACATTTCGAACGCTTCTATTTTCCTTATGTGTTGTTTCTTCAATGTCCAAGCTTCTATTCCGTATAGTAAGATAGAAAATATGTAACATCTTAGAGCCCTCAATCTGAGATGCAACTGAAGGTCTCTGTTGGTAAGTATTGTCTTCATTTTCACAAATGCTTGCCTTGCAGTTTCAATTCGGACTTTGATTTCTCTGGTTTGGTCATTTTTGTCATCAACCCAGGTTCCCAGATATTTATATGTCTCTACTTTTTCTATTTGGGTTTGCTCTATCATTAATCTTTCATTTCCATGTTGCGTTTTTGAGACAATCATGAATTTAGTTTTTCTTTTATTTATTTTTAGTCCGTATCTAATGCAATAATCGTTAATTCTATTTACCAATTCTTGTAGCGATTCCAGGGTGTCTGCCATTATAACGGTGTCATCAGCGAATCTTATGTTATTTACTATTCTTCAGTTTACAGAGATTCCATCACCCAGATCCGCTATCGCTTCCTGGAATATGGCTTCACTGTACACGTTAAACAGTAATGGTGACAGAACACAGCCCTGTCTTACTCCTCTCTTTATATCTATATTTTCGGACTTTTGTTCTTCTATCTTTATATTGGCCTTTTGATTCCAATACAGATTGATAATGATTCGTAAGTCTCGTCTGTCTATATCTTTGTTTCTCAGTATTTCTATTAGTTTTTCATGTCGGACCCTGTCGAATGCCTTCTCGAAGTCGATGAAACAGGAATAAATATCTAGGTTCATATCTAAGCATCTTTGAGAGAGGACATTAAAAGCAAACAATGCCTCTCTCGTTCCCAGTCCCTTGCGGAACCCAAACTGAGTATCATCCATATCATCTTCGGATATCTAGAATCTGCTAATCTGATAATCTAAAATCATAGATTTGTGCCCCCTGGAGTTTTCAAGTGTATATTTATACTGGAGCTTATGGTCGAAAAATGTATTATTGATTCTCAGTTCGTTCAAAGCACAGAGATTAGCTATAGCAGAGTAAATCTTTATTTTACTCCTGGAACTATTTCATTTCCGATTCGTGCATTAAAGTCACCCATAAGAATTAGGGGTTCTTCATGAGGTATTTCATCCAGGATGGTTTGCAATTATTCGTAAAATGCCTCTCGTTCCTCCTTAGGTTTGCAGTTCTCGGAGCTATAGATATATATAAGGGCTCAGGTCCATTTTGTTTGGTGACTTTTTTTGAAAAAGCTAATGATTGTAAAGAGACCATTTGACATTAAGAAACCCCAAAACATATCATCATTTTCATTTCTTTGTCCGAATTCGTAGGACCCACTGCAATTTCGGTTTCTTCAGCTTACATCACAATTTATTGCATTTTCTAGCCATTTGTTTCCCATATAGAAAAATTGACACCCTGATTTCAGAGTAAAACATTATTCTCCCTCACTTCTGACTTCACAGAGACCCATAACGCCCCATTTTATGGTTAATCAAGTATACTTAAGGCTTAATAAGTCGTACAAAAACACCAACTTCCATATTAATTAAAATTTTTTTTTGAATACGACCATATCCAGTCCGTCTACATTAGGTGTAACTATTTAACTATTCTAAAATAAAGGTCAAGTAAGTTGGTAGATTTGGGTCACAAACAAATTAAATAAACAGTAATTACCCAAAATGGTTATGTATTTAATTGAATGTAATATCTGAACATTTTTTATTACGTTTATAATGAAACTTTTATAATGTTATCTAACTTAAATAAATCATATCTTTATGGTTGATGTTGCATTAAAATCTTGTAAATTTTTGATAAGCCACAGATACATATTTTTGTTAATATTTTTTATAATTAAAAAAAAAATGGAATAAAAAATAGCTCTGATTATTTGTACTTGATTTGCAGAACCGTTTTTATACAGAATATCACAAGTTATTTAATATTGTACAAACTAGAGAAAAATATACCTTTAGAATGCCTTAAATACGAAGGAAATGTACTTCAGCAACATTTACATCAATTGATTATTGCGATATGGCAAGAAAAATAATTGCCGGAGAAATGCAAGGAGTGTGTCATAGTCACAATACACAAGAAAGGGAGTAAAATCAATCAGGTAGTTCAATCAACAGATACACAATCTGTTTGTAGATTTCAGGCAAACATACGACAGCATTATTCGCGTCAAACTCTAGAGCGCGATGGCAGAAATATCTATTCCAAAAAAACTA
This sequence comes from Diabrotica undecimpunctata, assembly GCF_040954645.1. Taxonomy (NCBI): domain Eukaryota; kingdom Metazoa; phylum Arthropoda; class Insecta; order Coleoptera; family Chrysomelidae; genus Diabrotica; species Diabrotica undecimpunctata. Next base: position 4,631,117 of record NC_092804.1, read on the forward strand.
ATTATATTGATTAAGATCTGTGTTCAGAACCACCCCAAGATTTATGTTCGAGTAGGCTCAGCAATATCAAAAATGCTCTAGATAAAAAGCGGACAAATCAGTGGGAGAAGCGAAAACTACGATTTAAATGTTCACGGCCGACGATCCAGGATAGTTGATAGCTTTCGCAGATGATACTGACATAGTCGCTAAAACCAAAAAATCAGCTAAAGAACAATTCCTAAAATTAGGACGAGAGATCAGTAAAATAGGATTGAGCATTAATGATGTCAAGACAAAATACATGTATGTCACAAGACAAATCAATACGAGACGACAACGAATATGGCTCAATGTGGCAATGGGAGACCTAAATTTTAAAATAGCCAGAAAACTCATGAGGTACTTCAGCACATGAGTAAACACAAAGAATTACTAAGCATTATCAAACAGAGGAAAAAATGCTTGGGTCATATGCTGAGAGGTGAAATATAAGAATTACAACTAATTATACTGAAAGGTAAAGTACCGGACAAAAGGTTCGTGCAAAACGCCAGAACTAGAGGCTGAAAGAAGTGAGGAGATGTTTAGACCGCTCATCCGCGGTTAAAAAGAAGAACGGAGCAATAACAACAGACGGTAAAGTCAGATATTGTAATAGAAGCCAAGGCACAGAGGTTAAGATAGGCAGGTCACATGCAAAAAGAATCAGATGACGATGGCCGAAACTATCATGGCAGTCTACCTCAGAAGGAAAAAGACTATAAGAACTACCACGCACCAAATGGAGAGGTAACATTACTAAATTACCATGGGTCTATAGATGGACAAATACCTTATGATGGATCGGAAGAAATGGAGGCAGATAGTACAGTTAGACCAGACCCACGATGGATTATAGGCCTACACAGTAAGTAAGTAAATAAAACAATTTGACCACTTGTAAATTAATTAAGTAATTGTACGTACATTTAAGTTAATACAACAGAAATCGACATGTCGACAGTAGTACATACCACAGAAATTGTTGATAAAAAAGATGGAATTATATTTAACGAGGACTAAGAAAATGTTGACGGTTTTACATAATTTACAGCGTGTTAAATGCGAATAATTCCTATAAAAAACAATATTTTAATACAAGTATATGCATATAAATTAGATTTGCATATAGACTCGAGTGAATTGTTTATTGCTACTAATAATGATTAATTTTTATGGTTATATTTCCAATATAAATACCAGGTAATAATTATAAAAACATAAATAATAATTATAATATATTAAAGATCGAGTAACCTCAATGGCAATAAACGATTATAGTGTAAAATAAATGACTTTACAACAATTACAAGATGATAAAAATAAACGAATATTTGCAGAGGAATTTGCAAAATACAACCTTCAAAGATTAAAGTTCAATAGAAAAAAGCAAAAAAATTGAACAGCATTTTATTACAACAATCCTACAACCAAGGACTCGCCAAAAATTTTCCTACTACTTTTTCATTTTCATATTTTTTCACTGTTGGCCTTTTTTCTCCAGTTTTTTCTATACAGTCGATTTCTATCTTGAACATTTCTTCTTTCCATTGTCTCTTCTAGTTTATCTGTAAACAATCTTGGAAGTCTACCTGTTTTTCTCTTTCTTCTCGGACTTCTCTAATTATGGTTGTCCAAATACCTAGGCCCCATTTTCCTAGGAAGCTGAATTTTTAACAGATGAAAATGGAAAAGAGTTTGTAATTGCAGTAGCCAACCTCCATTGGGGAGAGGGCATTTTAAGAAGAAGAATGTTCTAGGCCTGCTCTTCTGACAGGCTTCTGAATTTGTTGTGAATCTATAATATTTCCTCAGAAATTCCATCTTTGTTTTTCTTATTTATTGGTCAGTTTTCGAAACTACAAGTGTAATACAGCTCTTTTTATGGTATATATTTTAATTTTTGGTTTTCTGATAATACTTTCGTTCCAAAACACACAGTTTAGTTCAGTATTCTTCAAAAACCTCGTTTTGTCTTAAGATGATATTTATCTTCTCCAGTTATTTCTGTTCTCGATATTCTATAATGTGCCTTCCTGCATCTCCAGTTGTCGTATATCGTTATTTCTGTTGTTAAGTACTCAGTTTTGTTTAGGTATTTCTTGTATACACTTTTAGTTTTTTTTTATCATAAAACTGAGGTTGCCTTTATTTTGTACTATATCTACATGACTACTTATTGTTCAGTGAAACACTTTAGACATGACATATCTTTCCTATCTAATTCTAATCTAATCTAATTCTAATTCTAATTATAATCTAATTAGGCGAGATGAAGATGCAACGATCAGAAAAATTTTCGACCGAAGAGGATTAGTGGGAAGACGAGCCAGAGGAAGATCAAAACTTAGGCATCAAGATAACATAGAGGATGATCTAAAATCCATCGGAGTAAAAACCATAGAGAAGAGTTGCCAGAGACAGGGGCGAATGGAAGATTGTTCTGAAGAAGGCTTTGGCTCATAATGAGCTGTAATGCCACTGATGATAATGATGATCATTTCTATCGGGTCATGACAACGAATGTAGACAGCGTTCATTTGGACAACAGCAGCGATTTGCTGAAAACTGTAATTGATTGTCACGTCATAATTGAATGTTGCTCGATAGGGATTACACGCGACGTGTTGATACATTGTTACAAAAAGTATTGCAAAATTTAAAAAAAGTTTACATCTTCTAGACAAAGCTTGCTATCGCTTTGTTGTATTAAAAGCCAGTATATGGCGTAAGAGAATAATTCGTTGATCTATCATATTTGAATTGCTAATGAACACAGTTTTATGACGTCATGACCCCTCATCACATACTGAGGCTGAATACAAAATCAAACACTAAAGGCCAATGAATCACTCCTGTTTTCAACTTAAGTGTTTAGCGTTCAAAGGTGCCATCTACTTTGATGGGCATGAACGAAAACCATGATTTTGTATTCAGCCCACTGTCTGATGACGCCATGGAAAGCCGAAATGACATTTGAATCGATAACACAGTTTTGTAATAGATATTTCATTTATAAATATTGAAAAAGTCTTCGACTGGGACGATAGACACAAACTAATTATTACAAATTATAGAAAAAAGAGGATACCCAAAGCACCTGTTTAAAGGAATCAAAAGCACGTACATAAATAGTGGTTCTACTACGAAAAAAATGATTAGTGGGAAAGCGGAACAGTATCATAGAAAAAAATGTGTTAAATAATTAATAAACGCAACATTTTTTGTTATTGTTTTAGCAATATTATAAACAAACGAAAAAACAGTACAGAAAAAAGGCAAAGTAAATTAGATACTTCGGTAGAAACTGAATGACTCAGCCTTTTGTATAATTAACCAATTAATTGATGCATCTAATTGGAGTATTTTTCACTCGTCTCGTGGTTACAATACCAGTATGTTAATAACCAAGAGGAATTTTTTGCATATTCATGCTTAGTATAATTATTTACCCAATAAATTCGTACCTAATAACATTCCAAATAAATAATTTTATATACTTCGTTATAAAAATAATTGTATATTTTAATATAAATAGTATAGTAAAATTTTGTTGTTAATGTTTTGACACAGCTGATAAAAGGAAAAACAAGGGAGACAGACCTGAAATGCTTCGAAAAAAAGTTTATTTAAAGTACTATTTACTGTTTACGTGACACTGAATATTGTAGAAAGGATGTAGAGTTAGACAAGGGTATAGAGTTCTTGTGTATTAAGAACAATGTCTAGTATTAAAAACCGGTCACATGTTATTCTGTAAGGAAAACAAACAACAAAGGAGTAGGAATTAAAATTTAGGAACAAAAGACTAGATAAACAAGTAACAGAGCTCAAACGTATCTCAAATGGCCAAACAAGATATACTTAACCACAACACCTTCTTCTTCTGCTATTGCCGACTTCATCTGAAAGTTGGCTATAACCATTGCAAATTGGTCTTTATCTTCTGCTTTTCTTAAAGGTGTCTATGTGCCAGGATATTTGTCGTCTACTAGGACCCCCTTTTCGCTCGAGTTTACTCTTCATAATCAGCTGCAACAACTCGTACTTATCATTTCTAAGTATGTACCCCAAATATGCTGTCTTTCTCCATTTAATCTGGTCAAAAGTTCTTCGTCTCTTCCCATTCTGTGCATTATCATTTCGTTCGTAATATGATCGGTCGATGGTATTTTCAAAATCCTAAAAAGCCACATCTTAAAAGCTTCCACCTTCGGAACAGTCCAACATTCGGCACCATAAAGAAGAATAGCGTGGATATAATATTTTACCATCAGCTATAGGATTTGCAGATTGAATCTTTGGTTACTAAAAAATTTCCTCAGCTTCAAAAAGACTGCTCTTGATTGCTCTATTCTTGATCGAATTGCTGATTTCGGATTTAGATCTTCAGTAATACAGACTCCTAGGTACTTCAATTTGCCCAGTTGTTCAATATCATCATATTTTATCTGGATCCTTGTTATGACTTTATCAATGATAACGATGGATTTTGTTTTCTTTATGTTTATTTTTAAACCAAACCAGACACCAGAACACCAGACTAGTGAAAAATATTATTGAAAAGAACAGAGGAGTGAGGGTTTTTAAAAGAAGAAGGACATCGCAAAAGAAAATTATAAGCCTAAAAGGTAAAAATTGAAATATTATAGAATACAGAGAAAGGGAAACATAGCAAGCCAGCTGTGCAGAACATAGAAAACGTATAATTAATGTAAACTCTGAAGAAATACCTGACATCCAAATAGAAGAAATCGATTATGCAATCGAACAAATAAAAAACAATAAAGCTGCAGAGGATGATGATGTTGTACCTGAGATATTAAAGGAACGTACCAAGGAGAGGAAAAAGGGTATTGGTAAATATATTTAACAGATGCCTAACAGGAGAATACACCCCAGATGAATGGTTATTAGTTAATAGTCATACTGGTATACACACAATGTAATCTAGAAGATCTGGATAATTACCGAGATACTCCTGTTCAAAACATACAAATTTTTATGAGAATAATGGTTGCACAGACCATGGATGCATCTGGTTGCACAAACCAGGTGTTATCTCTATGTACTTACATAGAAGCCGGTTTTCAAAGAAAATCTATCAGCAGCTTTCGACACCGTCTGGCGAAAAGGAATGATTTATAAACTCTTATGCACTATTCTTTGTAAATTCACCGCTAGATTAATAGAAAATATGCTCACCGACAGAGTATTTCAAGTAACTATAGGATCCGAAGTAAGCACCTATAGAACACTCAAAAATAGTCTGCCACAAGGCTCGGTAATCGCACCACTGCTTTTTAGCTTTTACATCGCAGACATGCCGACAACAACATCAACAAAGTTTGGCTGTGCTGATGACTCGACTTTATTAATCCAAACAAAGTCACTAGAAGAAGCTGAAGAGATTCTTACGGAAGACCTAGAGGTTATGGGAAATTACTTCGGAAGTGGAGACTTCGCCCCAATGCCTCCAAGACCGAAGTAACCTGCTTTCATCTAAATAACAATCTGGCGTCAAGAACCCTTAACGTTCACTTTGATAAAAACGTTAAGCTTTAAAGAACATTTAAGTTTATAGTTGCCGAGAAGCTAAAAACCAGAAATAACATCATCCAGAAGCTCTGCGGCACAACATGGGGACATCGGCATCCACACTCAGGTCTTCAGGCTTCTTGTTTATTCCGTAGCTAAATACTGCGCTCCAATATGGATCAACAGTGCTCACGTTAAAAAAATAGATGTCTAGCTAAATAACACCATGAGAATGATCGCTAGAGTAATCAAATCTACACCAACACATTGGCTACCAGTACTGAGCGACATTCCACCACCACATCTTCGCCGACTCAACCTGCTTACCAAAGAATATAACAAGATCCTTAGCAACACGGGGCTGCTGATTCATAACTATGTTGAATATGCAACCAAAAGTCGACTGCGCTCCAGAAATCTCCAATACAAACTGCAGAATCAGCTGCAACCACAGGGTTTAACATGATCACCAAATGGATCCATGAATGGTCGCCACCTCAACCAAATACAAACATACCTAGCATCACAGAGACACCTCCTGGATTTGATTTGTGGCTTGAAGTGAAGAAAGCTGGAGGGAAATATGACTAGATGAAGACCATGAAGAGAAAGAACAAGGTACCGGCTAGTCCAGAATAGAGAAAACTAAAGAGCACTGAGAGAGGCCTATATCGAAGAGATAGAGACACCTGAAGAATAAGAGGAAGAAGATGGAACTCTTTAAGAGGTTCTGTAGTGATCTTTTAATAAGAAGGTAGTCTAAAGTGATTATGTGAAGATAGTAAGAGATATTTATGAAAGAGTATCAACCAGTAATAAAGTTGGAACTACAGGGTAACATTTTCTGGAGCACACATGCAGATGATGTAGTGTTAGTAGAAAATACTGACAGGGATTTAGAACAAAACTAGAACAGTGGAGACAAGCTCTTGTGGAAAAATGTTTAAAATTTAGTAGGACAAAAATGGAGTATTTGGAATATTCGTTTGGAGATTGAGTTATCACTACAAATAAAATGATACCTTTGGATGGTTAAATGATTGTAAAAAGTAATACTTCAAGTATCTATTGTAGCATCGGTATTACAGCGTAGTGGAGACGAGCGAGAAACTTTTCAAAACATTAAGACACATCGTAATAGCACGGGTACTGTATTTGGAATTTTTAACATTTAACAAAATTTTTTCTTCACGACAATACATTATGTAGATTTCCTTGTGGATTTCCTTGCTCTACTTGTCAGATCTGCGTCGACTTTGCGTTGTTAGTTACTATTTAATTAAGATATAATTACTTGATCATTGCAATATCACTCGTGACTTAAATGTTCTTTAAAATAATCAACTTCTTTCAAAAATGTTATCCAATAAAGTGTACACATAAGTTTCCACATTTAGACAAAAAACTATTATATATGATAATTCAGAGCGGTTTTTAATACAGAAAATAAAACACGTGATGTACGAATTTAAATAAAAGTTAAATTAATAAGTACTAGAGGTATTAACAAAAATGGATGTGAACGGTTTCTAAATTACGTAAAAACATTTTTATTTTATCAAAAATATAAACGTTAAAGTTGAAATATTGTTTTTTGAATTCGCTCGACGATAAAAGTTGAAAGGTCATGAACAAATATTCACATTTGGGTCAAAATTATTACAGATTGAATTAATGTCGAAAGTAGTTATCAAAACTCACCCTTAATACTAAAAAATTGGAGCACTGTTTTTTTAAATCACCACACCTTGGAAGGCAGCTGTTGTAATGAGCGATATAGTTGCGGTCTGTCACATGATTTTTCATACAGCGCGCTGGTATGTGTACTTAAGACGAGGTTGTATGAATTAGGAGTTAACTTCAATTGTTTGATAAGCTGATGATGCGCTCGGTTTTCGTTTGTTTCTCGTGAGATTGACAAGGAGCCTGATATTGTAATCACGGGGTTTATCGATAATTGATGGGATCTATAAAAATCTTTACTGATTTCGCTATTGTCTGAACGATTATTCGGAGAATTGTGTGTTTTAGTGATTTTACGTTTTTGATTTTTTCTGTATCGTTTATTTATACATATTAACAATCGGAATATTTAATATATATTACACAGTATAAAAAAATAAATAAGGCTTAGTACAATAAACTAAAAATACTACAAAAACCATGGATCAACTTAAAATATCCGCAGGAGCTATATATAGGTACTTTCTGTGGATTTCCGGGTCTGGCCAAAATTATTTAACACGGAATCAAACTCGGAAAACCGCAGAAAGTATATATATATATATATATATATATATATATATATATATATATATATATATATATATATATATATATATATATATATATATAGATAGGAAGCAGTGAAGAACAATGGCCTTTCACACTGTAACTCTTGAAGATATCAGTCAGATGTGAGGAGAAAAGAAAAGCTAAAATATAACTATTCGATATATATATTCAAATATTGCATAAACGTTTCGTTTTGTAGTTACAATACAGCATCAGTCCATGTCTGTGAAGAAGAAAGCTGCTCCTAGAAGGAAAACAGTTCATTTAGATTCAATGCCGATTGGACAAATGACATCTCCACGTAAAATGGAAAGAGATAATTAATATAAAAGATAACTTACATGCGAAGTAATAAATTTCGTTGGTAAAAAGCAACCCAGTTTTACATTGGTCGTGAAAATCAAAAGAATCACACAGTGATAATGCAGTTAAGATTTTAATAGTAAAAAATATAAAATACTTAATCTATATGTGAATAGATTCGTTAATGTTATTAATATCTATGTATAAACTTAAATTTTAAAAATATAAGCATGACAAGAAGAGGGAAAAAACGCATCCATCGACGTAAGAAGAGGGAATGCCAACATAATACTCTCAATGAGATACAAGGTTTATTCGAAAAAATGAAACGAGGAAATACTAAAAATACATAGCATATCTTCGTCGACTTCAAAGCAGCCTATGACAGTGTGAAAAGAACTGCATTATATCATGCAATGAGAAACATAGTGCAGTGTTTTATAAGGCTTGCGGACGCGGCAAGTGAATTAGGACTTGTGGTAAACGAGGAAAAAAACCAAATATATGTTGGTTTCTAAAAACTCCCAAAATATCCAACAGAGAATTCAAATTAACAACCATACCTTTGACCAGGTCAAAGAATTCACATATCTTGGATCGCTAGTATACGCAACAAACACGAAAAGCGACGAAATAAAAAGACGCATACCAATAGCAAACAGAACTGTTCACGGTCTCCAGAAACATTTAAAAATTAAAAATATAAAACGTGCAGTAAAGCTCAATATATTATACAAGACCTTAATAAGACCGTTTTTGATATATGGGGCTAAAACGTGGACCTTAACCCAAAATGATGAAAGATTTCTTGGTATTTTTGGAGGAAAAATTTTTAGAAAGATTTTTCGGGCCGTAAATGAAAATGGGCTATGGCGTCGAACATACAACTTCGAACTATATCAGTTATACACCGATCTAGATATTGTGAAATTCGTTAAAATCCAGAGACTTATATGGGCTGAACAATTGCTAGGATGTCAGATCACGAATACACGAAGAGATTAACATTTTCAAAACCAGAGGGCACAAGAAGTAGAGTACGACCACGTATGAGATGGATTGATGATGTGGAAGAAGACCTGCAGATTCTAAGGGTCAAAAGATAGAAAAAAGTTGCTAGGAATCGACAGGAGTGGCGACTTCTTTGTGAGCAGACCAAGATCCACAACGGATTGTCGAGCCACTTATGATGATGATGATGAAGCATGACAAGCTGCCTGGCAATTTTTTATATGATTAACAAAATGGTCAAACAAAACACGTGACACATATTAAACTCATTTAAATTGGCAAATAATATAGCAAAAACACTGTAATATTCAGTAATAAGTTAGTTGAACGTCAATTAATAAAAAAATATTATTTACTTTTGGATGGCAATGCTGTACACCGCTAAAAAGTTTTTTAATATTAAGGTTGGATGTCTTTAATTTATATTTAAATGGGAATAAGCCACAATTAAAGGTTAAAATACGTTTATTGACGTTTCAATTTCCACTTCGGAAATCGTTCTCAAAATACAAACGTTTGTATTTTGAGAACGATTTCCGAAGTGGAAATTGAAACGTCAATAAACGTATTTTAACCTTTAATTGTGGCTTATTCCCATTTAAATATAAATTAATTTAAAATGCCACAAGAAAATAGCTTCAGAACAATATGTTGGATGTCTTATATTATAAACTGCCTTTGTCATTCTTAATCCACATGTTGAAAGCGAAATCGACGCCGAACGGAACCACCAGTCAACAGGTGGGGGCAAAGACAAAAGCATATATTACATTATTATATACATATATATATATATATATATATATATATATATATATATATATACAATGTCAAACTAAAATATAAATAATGAGAAGAAATTTTTCTGCAATAGAGTGATGTTGGAAAAACATTTCAAAGCTTCAAGGGATAAGTAATACATTATAATACAGGGAAGATGTTTGTGAAACATTTCAGATTTTCAAAAGACGTGTATCTTCTTCTTGATGTGACTATTCGTTACGCTTCGTTACGTTAATGTTGGCGATCATCATGGCAATCTTTATCTTATCTGCAGCAGCGCGGAAAAGCTGCACAGATAATGTATTAAACCAGATTCTGAGGTTCTTTAACCAAGATGTTCTTCTTCTTTCTGGACCTCGTTTTACAAATATTTTTCCTTGCAGGATGGCTTGAAGGAGAGCATATCTGGATTCATTTCGCATAATATGTCCGAAGAACTGTAACTTTCGAGATTTGATGGTGGTCAGTACCTCTCGGTCCTTCATTCATTCATTCTTCTGAGGACCTCCTCATTTGTGACTCGGTCAGTCCACGGGATCTTAAGCATTTTCCGATATAGCCACATCTCAAATGATTCCAGTTTTCTGCACATATCTTCGTTCAAGGTCCACGATTCAACACCATAAAAAAGGACAGAGAAGACGTAGCATCGCAGCATTCTTACTTTTGTATTAAGAGAGAGGTTGTGACTCTTGAAGAAAGCCCCCATTCGATTGAAGGTGGATCTAGCTTTTCCGATGCGTGCTCTTATCTCCTGGTATTTGTTCCATTCTTCATTTATTATGCTGCCGAGGTAGTTGTAGTGCGTCACTCTTTCTGCAGGGGATTGTTTGACGTAGAGTTGACCTTCTGTTATCCTTTTCTTGCTAATTATCACAAGCTTTGTCTTATTAACGTTTACATTGAGTCCATATTGTTGACTGTAATACGTGATTTTGTTCATAAGAACTTGTAGGTCTTCTAAGTTGTCCGCAAATACTATGGTGTCATCTGCATATCTGATGTTGTTTAGCCGGTAACCATTTAATAGAATACCTTTTTCAGTTTCGTGCAAAGCTTAGATAAATACAGCATCGAACATTGTACAGCAATTCTTTCATACAAAGACCGTCGATTATGTATATTTCGAAGATTGTAAAGTAAAGGGGTACAAAGCTAGAAGTGGACAAGATTTTCCGTACAATGCTAGGATTGTCCAATTTCGGACATTTTTCGTAACATATATATAGTTTAGGCATAATGATTAGTTTAATTTTATACCGTAGGCTTGGATAGCGATCACAATCCAGTTATAATAGATTTTAGATTAAAAAGATTTCTCAACGTCAAAAAGAAAACAGTGACAAAAAAAATAGACATCTCACAACTGAAGAACCCTGAACAGAAAAAAGAAATAAATATCAAGCTTGAGGAAGAAATAAAAACGATCGAAAACTTGGTACAGACAGACATTGAAGTAACATGGACTGCTCTAAAAACAAAAATAACAAAGATACAAGAAGAAGACATCGGGTTCATAAAACACAACAAAAAACAAGAATGGATAACGCAAGAGATCATGGACCTCATGGACCTCAAGACGAAAACATAAAACAAGCCCAATAGAATACAAGCGAATCAACAAAATCATTAGAAAAAAGTGCAGGGAGGCGAAAGAAAACTGGATGTCAACAAAATGCCTAGAAATCGAACAACTTCAGGAAAAATACGACACCTTTAATATCCATAAAAAAGTAAAAGAAATGACAGGTAGACACAAAAAGAGACAAGCAACAATATTAAAAAATGATACCTAATAACGAAATAATTATGGGTACAGAAGACAAACTAGAGAGATGGAAAGAATACATACAAACTCTTTTTGACGACGATAGACCTTGTTCTCCACCATCCACAGACAATCGAATAAATGAAAAAGGCCCAGAAATAACCAAAGAAGAAGTGATTCATGCAGTAAAATCTCAGAAAGATGGAAAAGCCACCGGTCCGGATAATATCAATGTCGAAATACTTAAACTAATTGCAGATAACGAAAGTAAAAGCCTAGATTTAATAACAGCACTATTCAATAAGATATATGACACAGGTAAAATACCAACAGACTGGCTAAAATCAACATTCGTAGCATTACCAAAAAAATCGAATTCCTCACAATGCGATGATTATCGAATATTAAGCTTGATGTCTCATGTCCTTAAAACTTTTCTCAGAATTATCCATACACGAATTTACAAGAAGTGCGAGTTCCAGATGAGTGACACTCAATTCGGATTTCGAAACGGATTGGGAACACGAGAGGCTCTTTTTGCTTTAAATGTGTTAACGCAACGATGCAGAGACATGAATGTAGATGTATATGCATGTTTTATTGACTATCGAAAAGCATTAACTTGCTTGTGAACTGCTTGTGACTGCGTTAACCATCAAAAGATGATCGAAATTCTGAGAACAACTGGAGTTGATGAACAAGACTTGAGAATTATCTCAGAACTATACTGGCACCAAACGGCAACAATTGAAATAGAGCACACAACATCCGAAGACATACAAATCCGACGAGGAGTGAGACAGGGTTGATACCGTCTTAATAGCAAGCAACGCACAAGAACTACAAAATATAATAAATGCGGTAGTTCACCACAGCGAAATGTTCGGTTTACATCTAAACGTTTCCAAAACTAAAACTTTAGTATTTTCAAAGACACCAATAAACGTACAGGTGTATGCCAAGGGTCAAATAATAGAACAGGTAAATTCCATAAAATATTTGGGAACAAATATCAATAGTCAGTGTAATCCAAAAAAAGAAATCCTATCAAGAATCGAACAAGCAAGGAAAACATTAATGAGCATTAAAACATTTTTTACAAGATCAGACCTTAGTCTACAGCTTAGAATCCAAATGATCAGATGTTACGTTTTTTCTATCTTACTGTATGGCTGTGAAAGTTGGACAATGGACTCTGAAATAGAAAAAAGAATAGATGCCTTTGAGATGTATATATACAGACGAATGTTGAGGATTCCATGGGTACAAAGAGTTACTAATGTTGAGGTACTTCGTCGCATGTGTAAACAAAAAGAATTACTAAGAATAATCAAAGAGAGGAAAATGCAATACTTGGGCCATGTGCTGAGAGGCGAAAGATATGAATTACTTCAAGTTATACTGGAAGGAAAAGTAAAGGGCAAAAGATCAGTAGGAAGACGCCAGAACTCGTGGCTGAAAGACCTGAGGAGATGGTTCGACCGCTCATCCGCAGAGATCTTTCGCGCAGCAGTTTCCAAAACTACAATTGCCATTTGGATCGCCAACCTTCGAAAGGAGACGGCGCAATGAGAAGAAGAAGGCTTGGATTAGTCATACGATGTTCCAGTTGCACAATCTAGTACATAAAATAATAAAAAATACCTAAAAAAAACAAAAATTTTTGGGAGATTCAAAATATTTTTTTAAATAAGACTTTTTACATCTGGTTTTGGTAATACTTTAGAAAAAGTCACGGGTAGCCACTGCAGTGTAGCGATTTACTTCTTTTTTATTTATCAAATAATATATTGTGTATGTATTATGTATAGCCCGATTCTGTGTAATGTACGTAACAGTAGGTCATAGTTTATATTTACAGGACCGTGTATGAATTATTATAGCTCTCACGGTTTGCCGGAAATAAATCATTCATATAGAAAATTAAACCTTGAATGTTTCGTCCTTTGCTATTTATAAACATATTCGAAAATCATTTTCCATAACCGCTTGTCAATTTTATGTTATAGATGCATGCTCGAGAGAACATTTTACAAAACAACTACTAAGTTTTATGTTTTATTCGACTTTAAAATCGTTTATATATCGTTGTTTTCTTTTTTAACGAGTCTGTATTAGCCTAAAATTTTACAAAAATAAACAGTAAGAAAACCTTTTGAAAAATGCATAAAATAGTAGACTTTGCGTCTTCTGTCTTCAAAGAGTATTAGGACCTTTGGGACATCTTCCTAAACATATCTTATATAAATATGCTTTATTGAAAATTGTACAATTTTATAAACAAAGCTTACAAAAAGTCAGGAAATAACAATAACAATTAAAATTTATTGAAATTACATAAATCGTCAATATCACAAAATAAAAGATAATAAAATAAACAATCCATTGCAAAATTTAAATAAATCATAATAAAATCGTACGAACTAATAAGTTAAAGTTGCTGCACATTTTATGATACCCAAATATAGATAAAAATATTTTAGTTCTTCTTCTTCTTCCTTTATTGGGTAATATCCCAGGGGATAATTTGCCCAGCTAATTCAGGGGGATATTCTCAACTTGCTCTAGACAATCGAATATCCCCATATAACACTAAATTGAAATTATTTTATATTGAATGAAACTATGTTGAAACTTCTTCTTCTTGGACCAAATAGTTAGTATAGGAAATACAATATAACACAGGATAAAACTTTTCTCGCTTGGGGGTAGCAACCAAGCTGAACACATACTAGAAATGCTACCAACGGATGATGAGAACCCAGGTCTAAAAAAGAGAGGAATTTGTAAGGTTATGTTATAGTAGAATATAAGAAAGGAATATATATTATAGGTTGATTTTGGCTAGATTAAGAAAAGTAATCGACAAATTTAGTCTATGAGGATTAAGATTGGATAGGAGAGAGCAAATCTCTATAGGAGTTTGTAGTTTTGCTTTAACCAATTCTTTGTAGAGGTCAAAATTTGGAGAAACGTTTATTGGACACTCTAGGATAATATGATTCAGAGATCCAATTTGACCACATTCACAGTATGGGTTACCTACACGGAATAAATGAACTGGAGTGGAGCAATGTGCTGTTCTCATCCTAATTACTGTGGTGATATGCATTCTGTCTTTATAAGGAAATTGATTGAACCATGGTGATTTGTTCCATTTATTGACTATTTTACTATAAAACAACCCTTTTGATCTGTTTGAATTCCATTCTTGTGCCCATCAATTCCAAATTAGCTTTTTAATATAAAATAAGTAAAAAAAAATATTTCAAATCCTTTATAAAAGGTATATAATAAAATTTCCAAACAGGCTATATCACAAGTACATTACAGAACGTTTTCGGAATGTAAATTCCATCATCAGTGTAACGAAGGATACATGCTATGAGCCACTAAAATATATGGGTGAAAACCCGTTAAATCGGGTGAAAACCCGTTGTTAATTTATAGTTATGTTACATTATATATTATTAGAAATTAAGATGTTCAAGTTACCGTTGGAATTGGTAACATGGCGACATATGGCACTACATAGGTTACATGGTCCTGAGACAAAGTGCCTTCGAGGACCTGTTGATAACAACAGGTTGTTATCAGTGCTGAAAGAGGTTCCAAGATAACAGAGGGGTGCGAATCAGCTTCAGAAAATTATATTTCGCATTTTTTTCTATTCCATCGTAAAAGAATGTCACTTCTGCTAATGAAAGGAGCACTTGCTGGTGCTGTAGGCTACGTATGATGGTTGGATGGACAAAGAACATTTTATCATCTTGATCATTTTATCAAATTCGCAAAACCTACTCAGGAATATCTAGTCTGCTAATCTTGGATTGCCATATTAGTCACAGACAGCTGGAAGCTGTTTTAAAAACTAGAAAAAATATCAACTCTTTTAACATTACCTCCACACTGCAGTCATCAAATGCAGCCCTTGGATCTTTGCTTTTTTGGGCCAAAATATCCATATACGAAACGGTAGAATTATACTGCAAAGCTTTTCAAAAAGTAGCAACTGTTGAAAACGGCACTAAAGGATTTTAAAAAAGTGGTATGTTTCCGTATAACGGAGGTATATTTGACGAGACTGACTTTTTGCCTTCACTAATCTTCTATACTTCTTTCCAAAATTGCATCTTGGAAGATTTGCTCACGTCAACATTGCACAAATCTGAAATAATTCGCCCTCCTAGACGACAAGATGCAAAAAAGCTTACCACTTTTACCACCGGGCTTCCCCCTAGAACCCCTTTGCAGGGGGGTAAAAACACAAAAAAATCGTTTACCAAGAATCTGTACATCATAGAAAAAAATGTTTTAAATAAAAAATGGTGCTGAGATAATTTTAAACAAAAATGTTTATAAACATTTTTTGTGTGGAATGAACCGTTCTCTTAGAAACAACGCTTGAAGTGACCGTCGATTTTTGCATCATGTCAGTTACTTGCGCGAAATCAACGTTCAATAAAATTTGTATCGGCTCGGCGGTGAAAATTCGATATCTTTTGATCCAAATATTCTATCGACAAAAATCAAGATGTGTTTTAAAGACAAATAGTGCAGCCTTCGTATGCAGTTTTTGTGTTTTGCCGAAAATAAACTCAGTTTTTGTAAAGGTGTTAATGTGGCGCGATTTTTACAATTTTTTACGATTCTCGCGAGATCAATAAAATTGATCACTGTCATTGGCCAGTTGTAGCAAAATTTTCATTTTTGGAGATCAATCTTTAAAACCTATGACATGAAATTTCAATTTTTAGCTGTGGTAACAAATACGACGCATTTGAAATATGAATAAAAACGCAGAATATAATGTTTTATATTACAAAGATCACACGTCACTGTAAATGCATTTAAGAAGACGGTTTTCATAATTAGAATTAATTTATTAATTCCTTTATCTCCAGCTTCGTTTTTACTATTTTTTCTTCAAAAAGTAGTTGACGCCCTCTGTCTTTCTTTTCTGTCTCTTTCTGTATCGTAGAATAAATATTCGCCCTCTCTCTTTCTGTCCGGTAGACTAAATATTCTGTTCTATGTTGACACAAGAGCTAATTCTATCATAGGCATACGTCCTATGTCATCTGTGCTATCTTCATTTAGTCTCCATACTTTCTGTCAATCAACTTTTCTAACGTAGTGGGAATATCATTTTGTATCTGTTTCTTACATTTATAAAAGAAGGCAAAAATTATAATAAGCTTCGTCTTATTCGGCCGAATATGGCGCATTGTCCCAAACATTAACAAATGTCCCACCGCAGACATTTGTGGGTCCCACCATTAAACACACAGTTTTTGATTAACCAACAGCCAGTTGACAGGGTAAACAGCTACATATTGAGGTGTCAATTAAAAACAATCATGTCCACCTTAAAAGTTTTAGAGAAATCGCAAAAAACGTATTAGTAAATAAGCTTACATGAAAAATCGGATAAATTAGCATATATCATTTTATTTATTGAAATTAACTGACTCTTAGTAAATATTTCAAATCTGAAGGTATAAATAAACCTGTAAATACATTTTTAAAAAAGGACATGTTCTTATTTGATTGGACTTCATGGACGTTGATAGAAGGGGTTGATAAAAAAACTCTAGACTACTTAAAATATCTATTGTATTGTTACAAAAAATATCTTGAAAAATGGCTAACATTTACCAACGACACTTTCCACAAAATATAAATGTTTAAATGTGTAGTCCAATGTCAGGTTCTAGACAATCACAGGATTCGTCCACTTCGTCAGCATCAATTTCGTCGTCCTGGACTTCCACTATTATGGTCTTATACCAAGATAAAAAGTCATGTTTCTGCCAGTCATCACCATACATTTTCACAAGTAACGTCTCCACGTCCTTCTTCTTAGCTGCTTTCACTATATTGCTCAGTGGAAGTGACTCTACAGGAGTTGAGAACGACCTTGCAGAATGCCAGCCTTTTTTTTGAGGCTTGTTGTAGGTTTCAAAATCACTTTCAAACCTAAAATTCTGTGCCGATTTCACTTTGATAACAGTAAGTTCTTGTCTATTGCGGTTGACAGCTTTCTCTTTCCTCACAAAAATCCTCTTCTTTTCAGATATCATTTCAATGTTTTTAAATCGTGTAGCCAAACTATTAGCATCAATCAATCCCCAATCCTCTCCAAGTTTCCGTACTTCTCCAACAGAACTATATACATTATAGTACTCTTCCTTTGTTGCAATGGTAGGCTGCTTCCTGAGTAACTTTTCAACCCTTCCGAACACCCGATCAGCGGGGAGGAAGCTATGCCCGCGAACAGGGTATGTTAGAACAATCTCCTCTAAAGCATTTTGCACTAATCCTAAGTAATACACTAATGTGTGAACAACGGCATTGTTTTTGTTTTGACCGGCACACCCATCACAGAACAGATTCAGTCTTGTTACATTTGAAAAATTAGCGGAGTTCAAGAAATTTCTAAGTGCAGATGAAACTTCGGTCGCACCCCTTCCTGCAAGTTCTTCAGTCCATACGTAAAATATGGGGTTTTGTGCATTTGATGCTACAATGCAAAAAGAGTAAAAACTTAATTGTCTTTTGTAGAACGCGTCTTGAATAGGAGTTTTGGGAAGTGCTTGAATTTGCTGGAGATCAAAACAGAAAGTAACCTCATTTTCTTTGTTTTCCTTTAAGAGCCCATAAAAAGCATTAGCTCTTAATCTGTGTATTCTTTTCTCCATCATAATTTGGTTGACCACTACCAAGTCTTTCACAGCTTTAGCCTTCTCAATTTTCAGCTGAAGATCTATTTTATTGCATGTACTGCAAACGTCAGAAGCTGGTGATGAAAATCCGATATTTAATTCATTGAAAACTCTCCTAAACATAGATTTCTTAACTTTAAGATTATCAAGTACAGAATCATTGTATATTAGCCACAACTTCTTAATGTTTAAGTCTGCACCAAGATAACTCCTTTTCGATTTTTTTCGATTATAGTGGCTTTCTTTTCCTCTTAAATTTCTCAAAAAAAGGCGGACTGATTCCTTGTTCGCAGCAGATTTGTGACTCTTCCTATCGCCACCCCTCTGATCCTTAACAGCCTTTCCCTCTTTTACCTTTTTAGAAATATTAGTCAATCTTGTTCCCTTCACCATGGTAATATGCATGAAAAGTTTCCTACACACAGGTATAACTTTACCGGTTGATGAAAGTATAGAATATTGTACACTAAAACTTTTAGCCTTTGATTTTTCAGAGGTAGGCCTAGGCCTTCGCCGACGGCCTACCAACTGGCAATGGTGTTATCTTGCGTATTTTTGTCAGGTATTTTGTAGAAGATATTTCGAACAAAAATAGCATCTATAGGCCTAACTAATGCACATTTCATACCTTTGTTCATGTGTTTACATGGAACAAACACACGACATCTCACTGGAGTACTGTATCGCTTAAGCTTGGCTCTAGTTTTTTTATCCACAGTCTTTTTATTTTTACGAGATACTTCATTGGCATCGCCCACTCTCACTAAGTTTTCTTCATCCATGGAAAATTTCAATTTTATTTAATAAAAACTATTATAATAATATTAAAATTAAACCACAGTGCAATACAAACTCAATACTCGTTATCGACATAACCTAGAGGGAAAACACAGACAATGTGTTGACATGGTCAAATCACGTGACCAAATCGGGGCACTCCTATTAGCTGAATGGACATGTGGTGGTATGATTGAAACCAACTGTGGACATGATTTCATTTGATTTGGCAACCTAATATTGTGTATTCATTTTAAACAGGACATGATTTTTTTTAACCGAAACCGAAAACACCATAGAATAGGATTCACTCTTTATATTATGAAACAGCTGCTAACTCATTTTTTGATTTTTATGGACATGATTGATTTTGATTGACACCTCCTCATATATTTCGGTATCAATATAAATTGATAATGGGACCAATCCACTGAAATAAAACAACACAAGGAAAACATGATCACTCAACGAAGCAGATTTGTAATTATTATAAATCCAAATTTATGATCATTACAAAGGAACATAACAATGGTAACTGGATCAAAGTCATTTCTAATATGCATAGAGGATAGACACTGAAAAACGACGAATAAATTGTAAAAAGTATTTTTAATCTTTTTTAGGAACCGTCTGTACAAAGTTTGCCAAAATAGTTTTGGCGTAGTCGACTGTTCGAAGCATTTTTAACTATTAAAAGAGGAAAACATCCGGGGAATAATATATAGATCTATAAAAATATCTAATCAGTCAAAACAATATTATATTCCTGTCGATATACCGGCCATAATCACATTATAAACATGATGTAATGCATTTACTACGACATAACGATAATTAAAGGATAATAAAGATGTTATTTTGGCGTGATGCCTTTGTTTGTGTGTCGTTTTGCTATTTATATATTATACATAAAATAAAGTATGTATTATTGGTTTCGATAAGTCAATAAAATGTATATTGCATACATAGTTTCTTTAAACGGTTTGTTCATTTCAAGCTAATTAATTGAGCTAACGTTTATTTTTATGCTTTTGGATCGTTGTAAGAGCATTTCACGCAATAACAACCTTTAGTAATGGGGAATTTCGCGGCAATTGTGGGCATAGAGGGTATAATATTCTCGTCTACTTTAAAATGTATAAAGTATGTCTGAATTGTCAATATAAATGAACCAGATAAAATTAAATTATAGGGAAGAATTTTTTTCCAAGTAACAAAAACAAAATTTGTTTAATTTATTTATGTTTTGTATTTTGAGAATGATTTACGAGGTGGAAATCGAAACGTCAAACAAACTTATTTTAGAGTGAAATTGTATAATTACTTATACCAAACAAAAACAGTAAATTACATTAAGATGCCACAAGAAAATTGCTTCAGAACACACTCACCTATACATACACACACATTATAATTGGTTTCAAATGAGTGTAGAGTAATAAATCATGAAGTGTCATAAAATTTGCCTGAATTTCGGTGTCGTTATGGGCGTAGGCAAATGGACGGATGTCAACTTCGTCGTCAAAAATTGATGTACCTCAAAATATCATATTTTGGATATTTTGTGATAACCAATTTTATTTAATTTTTCGATTAACTTATTCTTCAAACTCGTATTCCATTATATGGTCATTAAAGCTAATTACATTTTTATTTATAAAAACAAATTCACTTCCTTACTGAACGAATAAAAGCATTAGAAGAAACTGATAAGGGTATGACGCACCTCCTAATATTACTAAGAACTAAAATAAATCAACATGAAGACTAATAACGCGTAATGAGGTTTTACTTACACTTTCATTATAATCCCTCTTTTATTTTATTATTATCATTCGACATTCGATATTCGAGTTAGTAATTGTTACTACACCAATTAAACGTACAGTAATATTGTGATATAGAAATAGTGAAAAAGTTATAAAATGGCGACATTTACTCCAAAGAAAAGAGGTGTAAAAAATTCTCCGCTATCTGTTAGTGAAAAAGTTATAATTTTAAATGTATATGATTGCATAAAACACGATCACCCTAGTTTGTCTGTGCAAGAAAGTGTTGAGCGATGTGCCCGAATGACTGGAATTGGACAGTCCACGATTTTTAAATTATTGCGAGAAAGAAAGATATCAGGCCAGTTAAGTCCATGCAAGAGAAAATCAGGAAGACCAATAAAAATCTTAGGTGAAGACACCAAACGTGACATTCGAAGAAAAGTTCATTCGTTTTATTTTAAAAAGGAAATACCCACCCTTGACAAAATACTAATGGAGATAAGCCAAGATAACGATATTCCTTTGATATCCAGAAAACTTTTATGGAAAACTTTAAAAAGTATGAATTTTTCCTGGGAAAAGCACAATCGAAAGGCACTATTACTGGAAAGTGATGAAATCATTTGCTGGAGACGAAAATATTTGAGAACTATAAAACAGTACCGCAGAGAGCACAAGAAAATTTTTTATCTTGATGAGACGTGGATAAACGAAGGTTATATAGTCCAAAAAATGTGGCAAGATAAAAATGTAACAAGTGCTCGCCAAGCTTTCATAGAAGGCCTTTCGACGGGTATTAAAGTGCCTTCGGGAAAAGGGAAGAGGCTTATAATTGCTCACATTGGAAGCGAAGAAGGATTTTTAAAAGAAGGTTTGTTAAGCTTTGAGTCGTGTCGGACGGGAGATTATCATGAGGACATGAATTCGGATGTCTTCGAAGACTACTTCGGGGAAATGTTAAAATTTCTTCCAGCTGATTCGGTCGTGGTTATGGATAATGCAAGCTACCATTCAAGGCGCATAGAGAAGGTACCAACTTCAGCTTGGAGAAAGCAAGAAATTATTAACTGGCTGTCAAATAAAGGTATTCAGTTTGAGACGAATTCAATAAAGAAGGAACTACTAGCCGTAGTAAAACAACATAAATCTCGCTTCATAAAATATGCCGTAGAAGATGTAGCAGAAAAGTATAAAGTAACTGTGCTATGCCTACCGCCATATCATTGCGAATTAAATCCCATAGAACTTATATGGGCACAAGTTAAAGGATATGTTGCAAGGCACAATACCACATTTAAAATGAAAGATGTCAAGGTATTGTTTGATCAAGCCATTATGGAAATCACATCAGAAAACTGGCAAAAAGCAATCCAGCATGTTTTAAAAGAGGAAGATAAAATGTGGGAACTGGACAACTTGGTCGATCAGGTGGTTGACCCTATAATTATAACACCAGGGGATGATGACAGTTCTTCGGATGAAGACTATAGTGATGTAGAATTGTAATAACGTATCCAGTAAAGTTTTTGTAGTTTTTGTGAATAAATTGATTTAAACTCCCCACAAGTGTTTCAATATGTAAAGTTCATTCGTGTGTGTTTGTGAGTATTTCCCGATTTCGGTTCGTATATATTTTATTGTTACATTTTATATTTTTTTAATAACACTGTTCTGCTGTATTACATTTTTATTTCCTTTAATATGATTTTTAAGAATGCATATTCTTTTGTCAATTAACCCACTAGCGCGCCTCTGGCTCAGTGTTTATCTGTCGATAACAATGGACTAATCCCTTAAAACAGGGTGATACCTACCTGCTCTTTATGAAACGACAGAATTTTGCAATGCGGACGGAATTTATTGACGGATTATTGACGGATTACCCTGTAGCGCTTTTGAATACTTCATGAGATTTTATTACTCTACACTCATTAGAAATAGATTATAGCAGCCTAATAAATAAGTAAACTTTGTTCATTTGATCTTATTTCCCAGCCAGGAAAATTTAACACAGATCTCATAATTTCTCTGTCGTTTCTTCTATTTTAATATTAGCTTCTAACATTGCTCTAAATTAGACGCAAACAATGTTTTTTTAGTGGTCAAACAATGTTATTTTTAGGAAACATTTAAAGAATCATATCGAGGTGTAACAATCGATGAAGAGTTTGAACTTTATATCAACACGTTTAGTATCGATCGGTGTAAAAATAACGACCTCAATAGGAAAAGACCCCTATGAATTTTTTGACCGAAAGTTTAGAGCATAAACAAAGCAGGTTGCTCATATTATAGTGCAACATAATTAAATGTACAGAAAGACAGCACGTAATTTTAACACATTTACCGGTTTACAAATTGACAAATCTTAATCTATATATATAGATTAAAATCTCACTGTAAATGAGGATATCGGTCAAGGAGAAAAAAACTATGAAAAAACTATTTCAATCTTTTAATAGAAAACGTTTCGTGCAGTAATTTCTGCACTTCTTTAGGTTTAATGATTGTAAAGTCATATAGAGATGTCAAACAATGTCAAATGTATAGGGTTAGGTGTTAAAAAATACATTTAGTAACTACAATAAAATTACAGTAAAAAACACATTAAAATTTTTTTTTAGATTTTATACAAACTTAAAAAGTGCCAAAAATGTCACAGTATGTTACAGGAAAACAATATAATATAATACAATACTTCTATTCTATCGCTGATGTACTATATATATATATCGAAACTTTATTGTTGGAGACACCAAAGCAATTAAAAAAAGCAACTATTTTTGACAGAAAGGGCTCAACTATTACGAAGAGAAAAACAAAAAATAATATGGCTTTCTATCTATGGAAATCAGACTTAGTACGAAAAATCCACTGATAACAAAAATACTATAGTAACATTCATTAACCGATGCAGGAAGATGTAAACATTACCACGTGTAGGCCTGCAACAGGGCCGCATTTGGGATTATCTTTTTGTTTAGTCAGAATATATATTATCTTATAAAATACGAAATTTATATTTTAATTTTGCAAAAGTGCTCGACAAAGAACCTGATTGTTTTAGTCGATATCCGATAATAGGAACCATTTATACAGGGCGAAAAACCCAAGAATTTATTTTTTTTGTCAACAATTTTATGTACAGAGTGCCTGCAAAAAATATAAGTTTTATTTCTAATTTTTACTATACTTAGTTGTTTGTACAATTCTAAAAAGTTTCATAATAACAATAACAAAAAAATACTCATTACTCAATTATGTTGAAATAATATATATACATATATATGTATATATATATATATATATATATATATATATATATATATATATATATATATATATATATATAATTATATATAATTATATAATTATTAATATGTCGTGACTCACTGTTAAATTATCTAAATCTGAAAATTTTGGGGAATGCATATGTAGGTACTATAAATATGTCATCAGAACAAAATGTAAAGTCTATAAGCTCTCATCTTTTGAAGATATTCTCTTCGCCACATCACAATGTCGTCTCTATCTAGTAAAAGAGCGTTTCTTCCCCTACGTTGGTATTGAAAATTAAGTTTTTCAATATTCGGTAAAATATGGTTTTCGAAAAATTTGGCAAATCAGGGTCATAGTTCACCTTCTTTAAAACCTTATCAACGGTGGGTATTTCGTTGCTCATAAAAAAATTATGAACCAGTCTTCTAATTTTGGCATTTTTGTCAAAATCATCAATTTTGTCAAACTTCTTTTTCCGGGTCAGATATACTTTTGGTCCAGCGAATTGATGATTCGTTTTGTATTCCTTTATCACCGTAAACACACTTCTATCACAAACTCCAACTTATTAGCCACTTTTTTCACAATATCTTTAACCACTAACCCAGAATTTTCTTGTCTTTCACATTTAAAAACATTTAAAATGATTTCTTTAACTTCAACGCTAAGAGGGCTTCTTTTACTTCGTTTTCGAGAACTCCATGTATTTTCAACCAATTCATCAGCAGAATCAGTGGATGACATTTTTGGTTTCAATATCAGTTATTGAAATACGTGGTTATTGTTACAGTAATCACAATTACGTATAGATAGGGTGGTCGTTATACAAATAAAAATATATACTTAAATAGTTTTAAATCACACAACAAATAATTGCTAATTCAACATAAAGCATAAAAATAATTGATTGTCCTTTGACCATCAAGATGACTAAAAATATACTCACAAATCGATTCAAATTACAAAATTTCAATACCGAAATATAATACCTACTTAAATCGTGTCCGAACCTGTATGAGTTCCGACGACGTCGGCAGTAACGAAATAAAGATGGACATTTCGGTTAGTTTTTAAATATTCTTGAAGAACTGTTACTGCATGTATGCATAAAATATTCATTAATTTTATGAATCGGATTATTTTTTTACTTACTATGTATTCAGTGATAAAAATAATTTATATACTATGCAATAAACACTAATAGTTGAGAAAATAAAAAAATTAATAAAGTGTCATAATTATACTGTTACTTATCGGAACGAGTAGACTCATTTGGAACATCTTTAACAATCATCTGTTAAATTTATCTTTGTTTATACGCCCTGCATCGCTTAATGAAAGTAGGTATAGTTTAGGCAGGACAGAATAGAAAAGTCAAAATTTTTTTTATAATAATTAAATCTGATTAAAAAGGAAGGTTGGAAATATAAGGTACCGATGACCATTGACACGAATTTATGTTGGGGAACCATGAGGTTCCTTTTGGAAAAGATTTTACATCGGATGCGAAGTGTGAAAATTGCTGAAGTCCTCGTTGAAAAAAAAAAGATAATTTTTTGTAATTTGTAAGTGCTTTCGTCAAGCTAAATTGACTGCAGTTTCTGCAGTCGATTTGCATCCCGAACCAATGTTCGGGATGTTGGCGAAGATGACGAAATGCCTTTGTCAGAGTGGATACAAAAATTTTATGTAAACCAGAGAGAGTTTGGAACTGATTTTGACTTGTACATTTCAGTAGACGATCAGGTAGAAACATTTCAAGTTTTAAGTGATAAAGAAATTGTGGAACAAGTGCAAAATATGGAAATGGATGTTGATAAAGATAATGAAGAAGAAAAAGAAGACGGCGTTAATTGTCCTACAATCCAAGAAGCAATGAAAGCTGCTGAGACCATATCTAGGTTTTACCAGTTCAGGTAGGCATCCACAACTACCAAAGAAGCAGCTCAGATTATTAAGGACACTACAGAAAAACTTTATTTTTCGGAAAGGGTTGTGCAGAAGAAAATAATTGACTTTTTTCAGCATTAGAGAACTTTTTCATAAAAAATGTAAGTTTCATATACATGATATGTTTTATTTCTTAATTTTTTTTACCCTAAATGTAGCTGTAATAATAAATAATGCTGTAATAAAATTTTGCCCCGTTAAAATTTCATTTTTTTCTACCTCTTTTATAACGTCACTCTGATATAGCGTCATTTTTTTACTGGACCCTTCAATGACGCTATAACCAAGTTGCACTATATTTTTTAGGTTTTCAAGTTTACGTTTACATATATACGACTTCCAAAACATTAAACAATCAAATAGCAAAATGCATTATTCGTACTTTAAAACGATTAACGATAGACTTTCGCAAGTAAGTTATATTTCGTTCTGTGACTAACCATAAAAAACCATTTATAATGTTACTTAAATTTCTTTACATCGCAAATGTGCAATTAACTACAACAAAACACACCGCTACGGCCTTTAAAAAGTGCAAGTGTGACCCGATTTCATGCCAGCAGCAAGTTATTTATTAACACAACTGAGGACAGCAGGTCGAGACTTAAGTCTACAGATTGTCTAGAAAACCAAAACTAAAACCACAATTCTTAACACCTGTTTATACGATTTATTTACACATATCGTTGTGGGAGGACGAGTTGGAATTAATTGAATGTGTCGCTGATGTAGTGATATTCCTAGGAAGAATAGTAAAATCATAGAGATTAAAAAACGGGTTCTTGTACAAGGGTATTAAATATTCTTCAGCGGCATTGTTTATACAGTGTGTCCGTAAAGTATGGAATAAATTCGATATTTCCTAAATGAAAAGCCTTTTTAAAAAAATCTAAAACACATCGATTTTTAAATTTAATGTTCTACATTTTACAATAAAATTTCATTATACAAGGTGATACACATTACAGTGATGACGTCATCGGCTCTTTTTTTAAATTTAACACCCTGTATTTTAGGAAATTTTAGGACAGGAGGATCAAAAAGTTGGGTCCCAAATGCCTTATGGCTTTCTGCAAAGAACATTAAAGACTCCTGCGTGGACTACCATGATGATACAACGGCAGAGCTTTTTGAGCAATGGTTTAAGAATTGTCTTATACCTAACCTTCCTCAAAATAGTGTGATAGTAATGGACACTGCAAGTTACCACAGTCGTCAATTACATAAGTCTCCAAGTGCAAATAACACGAAAATTGAAATTCAAAACTACCTGTTAGAAAACGATATATATTTTGAAGAAAGTTATTTAAAAAATGAACTGTTAGAAGTGTTAAAATCATTTTCTATTAAAAAAGTATATGTTTGTGACGCATTGGCCGAGGACATGGGACATACAGTGTTACGGCTTCCGCCCTACTATTGTTTATTTAATCCCATAAAGCATATGTGGCACCAACTAAAGTCAAATGTTAGGTCACAAAATGTTTCTCCGACTTTAAGTGGTAGTGTAGTCGAATTAATAAGGAAATGTGTTGATGATATCTCCCCAGAAAGTTGGAAAAATTCAGTACGCCATGTAATGAACGTAGAAAATTCATATGTTACTTTGAATCACATAATTAAACCAATTGTTATTAATCTTGAAGAGGATAGCGACAGCGAAACAGAATTAGGTATTTAGGAATTCATAAATGTATTTTGGTTATTTTGGGTATTTTTTTTTGTAAATATTAACTTGTATATATTTTTCTATACTTTTTTTTTTCAATTCATCTATTTTTTGTACCTACATTATGTATTCGTTTGTATGTTTATACTGTAAATAGAACTATTATTACTGTACATTTTTAATGATATCCGATTAGGAAGAGCAAAAACTTTTAAACACGCCAGTTTTTTGCTGACAGTCCTAAGCCTGTAAAAAGTGTGAAGGAAAGTACCTTTCTGAATTTAGATCCATATACTACAATTATTCACGTAGAACAAAAAAACTACTTTCCTCATGTTAAAAATTGTTCAATTATCAAGTATATTCACTTGAACAACCTGAAATTACCATATGAAATAATTTGATAAATTTTTATAATCGTGTATTACACAGCTACCAATGAAATATATTAAATAACAAACTTTCTGAAGTGCGACCCTGTGTACTTCGGTAGTTTATTGAGAGACTCTTGTATACACAATAGGATCAACTCAGGTAACCATTAAGCACTCAACCATTTTTCGTGAAACAAACTATACATAAATGTATATTTATCATGTGAAAATTACTTTGGGATGCAGAACAAAATCACTAGTATAATATATTTGCTCATATAAAAATTACTCACTTTAAAACTTCTTAAATGGTAACTTTCTTGAACTTTATATTTATACCACTATCCTCCACCACCCTTAATTTAAAACACTCACCTCTTATTGTTTTACTGCGATTGTTTACAAACACATCGTCGCAATGTAATGAATTGGAAATGTTTGTAACGTGCCACTGTATTCGTGATTTTTAACTGAAGCCGGGATCGCGTGCACGCGACAATGCTTGAGGTAGGATAGACAAAATAATACTAAAACTAAAACTAGGACTACGATCGACCTGCCTTTAATAAAAAGCATACCTATTTCCTTGGTTGTGGAATGGCCAACTGCCGACGCTAATAAAAATATTAAGGTAAGTGAGCCAAATATTGCCACCTTAACGTTTGGTTCTAAATAAATCCTACGCTTTTATTAATAAATGAAAACAAATTTGGGTAGTAGTAAAGAAATGTATTTTCTTTAATAATATATTTTAATTGTATTAAAAAACTAAATAGAGAATACTTTTTTATTAATGTTGCGAATGGCAATATTAGGATTACAGATTTTTTATTATTGCCACCCATATCAATATTAGGCACTGTAGAACTACGGTTAAAAGTAACACATTTATTTTTCTTAAAAAATAAAGTCAATTAAGTAGTATAAATGTAACAAACATTTCTGAAAAATATAACTTAAGAACATTGAAGGCAAGTAAACTTTTCTTGGTCATCCTTAAGACGCGTCCACACTGGAGCAACATTTTCCAACATAATACAACAAAAACTTGTTACAACATAAAATGTTTATATTTGTTGGAATATGTTGTGTTGCGTTGCATAAAGTTGGTGTTGCGATTCAACACAAGTTGTAGTATGTTGTATAAATCCGTTTCTAGCGGTAAAGATCAAAGGATAATATGAAACAAAGTGAAACATTTGTCAACATTGCTTCGATGTGGACAGACAGTAGACAGACCGCCGCGTCTATATTTAGTGATGGCGTTTAAGTGGACTTCGGAGAATTGTTTAAATTTAATTGACAATTATAGACAACATCCATGTATTTGGAATCCTAAAAATGTTAAATATAAATGCAGAGAATCAAAAAATGATGCATGTAATGCAGTTTGTTCAGCTGTAGGGTGCTCATCTCAGGAAGAGGCAAAAAGAAAAATCCGTAATTTGGTGGATCAGTTTTATAGAGAGCAAAAAAAATATCGCAGCATGAAAAAATCTGGAGCAGGCGCTCAGTTTCATTCCAAGTGGTTTGCCTACGATGCATTAGTATTTCTTCGAGACAAAAACAAAGTCCGCCCATGCAAGGAAAGTAAAGCTGAGAACGTGGTAAGTAAACACACAATGTTTTTAGATATTAACTTTTCTGTTATTAATTATTCAAACAAATAAATAGGCAATTTCAATTTATACATGAATTATAATTCAATAATTATTTTGCCATGGCACCATCCCCAAAGGTGTAACGAAAAAATCTGCAAACTCTTGCCTAATATCTTTTGCTTCAGTTGATGCATTTCGTGCAACTTTCTTGTATGAAGTAAATGTATTACCCTGAGTTTCTCTTCTCCACGATCCTTCTAAAACACGTCCTGTATCTTTATCTTCACCGTCATATGTACCTGGGGGATTGTAGGAATTTTTAGATCTTGAACTATTCCTTAAAAAATTATGCAAGTAAATGCAAGCCATAACAACAACTTCTGCAGTTTCTGGTTCTAAAAGTAAGGGTTTTCTAAATATTCTAAAAATCGAAGATAACATTCCAAAAACA
Organism: Diabrotica undecimpunctata; assembly: GCF_040954645.1. NCBI lineage: Eukaryota > Metazoa > Arthropoda > Insecta > Coleoptera > Chrysomelidae > Diabrotica > Diabrotica undecimpunctata. Next base: position 4,661,434 of record NC_092804.1, read on the forward strand.
TTTTCTGATATTCTTCTCGCTCTACTGAGACGGTAATTAAATATCCTTTTGGGAGACCCTTTGTCCTGCGCCCCAGGGTAGGGTTTCAGTAAATTTGGTGATAATGGGAAGGCATCATCCCCTAAAAATACGTGAGGGACTAATTTGTCACGTCCTGGTAAAGAGCTATATTCTGGAAGGTTGAGTTTGCAGCGACTTAATAGTTTTTTGAATAATGTATTTTCGAAAACTACTCCATCAGATATTCTCCCTTGGGAGCCTACATGAAAATACAAAAATCGGTAATTAGCATCCATTACGCCGAACAGAACAATGCTAAAAAACGTTTTGTAATTGAAGAAATCACTTCCACTGTTTTTTGGTGCTTGTATTGCAATGTGCTTGCCATCCATGACGCCTACACATTTTGGAAAATTCCAAAGAACACTGAAACCATTAGTAATTGTTTCCCATTCTTGAGCAGTTTTAGGCATCTGAAATACAAAGATATCATTACTTTTGCTAAAAATGTAGATCACTGTAATATTAGGCGTTTTCCTACTTTGTAGTGTTTACATTTTATACAATGTATTTTTCTTTTCAGGATGACCTTAATGACTCTTCCTCCGAAACGGATTTAGATGATTCACAAGTAACAGATTGTGATGAAGGTGGAAATGAGACCCAAGAATTTCAAGATGCAGAAAATGGCAACGAAGGCATGAAAGACTTGTATAACGATGGTTCTCAAAACCCATCAACATCTAACGCTGCTTGTGAGAAGCCTTCGGCATCTAACAAATCCTCTCAAGAGCCTCGTAAAAAAACCGTGGAAAATCCGAACAGCACAAATCTTGATGAATTTAATCACCCTAATAAAACTAGACGTGTCACACAAACACTTACAAGAAAAATCGATGATAACGTTCGAAAAGAAGAGGCATATAAAATAATTCAAGACATACAAAATAAACGACAGCGAGACAAATTCGATGTATTTGGAGAACATACGGCGTGTAAAATTAGGGATTTGAATACCACCTGCTCACAAAATATTGTAGAACATCTTATTAGGTAATATTTTGTTCGATGCCAGTATGGGTAAATATGATTATGGAATGCCACAATCAACTAACACATATGAGCCAATTTTATCAATGCAACCTTCCACGAGACCACAATCACATTCATCGTATTGCAGCACACCAGCTATATCACCACCGGAGACATACATACAAAACTCTTCAGACTCCTCTACTGCTTTTGGTTCCTCAAACATTCTCGCAGAGGCATTTCAATTAAGTAACATGTAAAACTTCTAAAGTTATCAATAAAAAAGTACAATAAAGTTTACTTACCTTAACTTGGTCTTTAATTGCATTTACTAGCGCAGCACATACTTCTGGTACTATCTTTGAGATAGCTTGTTTCGAAATCTTAAATAAATACATCAAGCTGCTGTAGGAATCTCCAGTTGCCAGAAAGCGCAATGTTACAGCTAATCGTTCTTGTGGAGGTATAGCCTTTCTACAGTTAGTATCTGCTTTTCTTATCACTGGTGCAATTTTTTGCAGCAAAAATTCCATATCTGAACTACTCATGCGCAAAAAATTTTTGAAGCACCCATCGGTTCGGAGTTCTAATAAAACGTCATCTTTCTTTAAATCTGATAATATTTCCTTTCCACCATATTTTTCCCTTTTCTTCAAACTTGGACGAACCCAACATTTACGCTTCCGTTTTCGTGAATCACCACACAAAATTAGAAAGCACGCGGTAGCAGTTAATAAGTCTTCCTCCATCATGTCACAAAACTACAGCAGTATGGACAGAATGTTGTACTCAACTGAATTTGTGATTCAACAAGTTCAAACATTCATTAACATTGTTGCACTAGCGAGGACAGTTTGTTTTATGTCAAAAGTTTAATACATTAAACATTTAGCAACTTGTTGCAACATAAAATTGCTACAAGTTGCCAAATGTTGCTCCAGTGTGGACGCGCCTTTAGGCAGTCCTACACAGGCCTCGAGAACATAACGATAGCATACTATGCACAAGCGCATATCTTCTTTCCTGCAGATGTTACAAAGAAAACAATACTACGATTCTTCATTATTTAATTTCTTTGTCGCACTGCTCTTTGATTTTTTGACAACTTTGAATGAATTATATAATTTTGGTATTGGTGACAAATCTTTATTTGAGAGATAAAGCAGAACTGTTTAAGCATTTAAAGTCAGAAGTTTTTGCTTGATTAGACTCCGGATTACATTTTGTTGTTTTTTTTTGTAACTGTATTGCCTTTCTGTTTATATCTTAATTCAATTAGTTGACTGTCATCTTCAGCTGCTGCTCTTCTTAGATCTTTTTATAGGTTCATTTTCACTAGTCATCGTCAAGTGAGCCATCACCAAAATCTGATAATGATTCGCTACTTGGGACAGTAATTAAACGCTTCTTTTTTTGTTATTAGTTTTCTCAGGCACTTGATATACGCTTGTACTTGCCATATCGTCGATGAAAATCCGTAAAGGCGTATCTCGATTTTTGCAACTTTTTACTAGAGCGAAAAAACGGATCTCCGACTTCTATTTGCTTCCATTTCAGAAAAACTGGACTGAATATAAAGTTCTTTCTTTGTGATAGTAAAGAACAATGACTAAGAAATAGTACTCTATCATTTAAATATTGACTAAATTATTATTGTTATTATTATTTTTGGGGTTAGTTTGAGATACGCCCTTTTGTAGAGCTAGCAACAATAGCTTTGATGTGGGTTCTTAAGATACGCCTTCCGCAAACAACCAGTCGATTTGGATGTTTTTTACTAAAAACTGTTTTAGAAATGAAAAAAATATATTTTAATAATATATATTTTATTGAATAGGATTTAAGATGACTGAACAACAATAAAAAATTAATTTATTATTGTAAAGGAAACATAGTTGAAAATACATTCCAAAAAAAACATTATAATTCACAAAAAAGAGTATCAATAATAAGAAAACTAAAATTTATATTTAACAAAAACTGTATCAAAATAACCATTATTAAACACTTGACTAAAACTAAAAGGACGAAGCTAAAGGGTTTAGTCTTAAAAACAAAAACATATTTTAAAAAAAAATAGTTTTAAATTTCATTCCGCTGTATGAGGCAGAGATTTATAAAAATTAATATGTTCTGGTAACCGTATCACTGGTGTGTTACCGGTACAGAGAGTGTTCAAATCTTTATATTTTGCCATCGATATAGGTCGGGGCTCTGTGTTTAATTTATTTAGTGGTTTAGTTAGGAAAGGAGTATTTTGTCGCTTTAGAGTGACTGATCGATAATTTTCTTCTAGGTGACTTGTTTTAAAGAAAATTTTTTGTAAATCGTTTTTAGTAACTTTGAACTCTGTTACCTCTGTCCATTTAAAGCCATTACCTTGATCATCTATTCGCAATGACCTTATTCGAAGATTTTCGCCTAAAGTTTTAAAATCCCAAAAGTCCCCAAAACTAAAGGTATGTACCTCATAGGGCTTAGCAAGTCTTGCAAGACGAATAACAGGTGTTAACTGGGACGGAATAAACAATTCGCCCGCTTTTTTAATGGCATACGAAATGGCACTATGAGCAGAGTCTCCTTCATTTTGGCCGTGGTTTGCAGTAAAAAAGCACAGGCTAATTTCGCCAATGTGATTTGACTTAGAAACGATAAACAAAAGAGCCGCTACTACGATGGTATTGCGGTTTTGTCCTCCACAGCCATCTGCAAATAAATTAACTATCTTAACTTTTTTTTCGTCATATTTTAAAAGGATTTTAAATAAGGCTGTAGATATTTCACAGCTCCCTCGTCCACTATCGCATTCGTTCCACGTAAAGCAATGACAGTCGCGAGAGGCCAAGTTATAAAATGTTAAATTATAACAAGCAAGTCTTCTTTTGTAAAAAATCGCATTTTCGTTCGATATAGGTAAGTGTATTACTTGTTGTAGGTCAAAACATAAGCACACCGTTTTTTCAGGATCACTTTCAGCTGAAATTTTACAAAGGCTTTTATACTCTCGTATAGCATTTTTCGACTTTGTATGTTTATCGTAAGTCGTTTGCATTTCTACTTTTTTTTCTTTAGAACTTCCGTGATACGTTTTGCATAAACTACATAAATCTTTTTTGGGCCTATGGAAAGATAGATTCTTAGCCTTAAAATCTGCGCGATATGTCGTAAAAGACGGTTTGTCTTCATCGAAACCCGATTCATTAATAAACATTGCATACATCCTTTTTAAAGTTAAGTCACTATGAAGATATTCCCGAGTGCTATCTTTGCGACAATAATGCGACTCTACTCGCGGAAAACGATTAATATGATTTTCGATTAGTTTTCTTTTAGCTTCGTCCTTTAGAACGACGTTAGCACATCTACCACCACGATTGTCTTTTTCTATAAAGCCAGTACTATCCATTTTAGTTAGTACAGTACGAATGGCTTTTTCACTTACATTTAACGTATTCATAAAAAATGAACGACACACCTGGACAGTGTTTCCATCCAAAGGAAGAAAAAATAAGTTAGTGTTCTCACGCCTAGATTTGAGATTTGAAGTTGTGCAAATTTTTTTTTAACTTGTTTAACGTGCCGCGCAATATATTCGCGTTGGAGTTGTACATTAGCCAATTTATAGAGGTTATCAAATATTGATTGCCTAACTTCTTTACTAAACTTACTGCAATTCCTACCGCCCTTTTTACACCACTCACTGTTACAGGATGAACCTAGTTTACGTCCGCTAACAGTCTTTTTGGTGTCTACTGAAACATATTGAGCACCACTTCGTCGTAAAACTTGAGCAACTCTCTTTTTATTTGTTCTCGTCAAGACTTCCCTTTCATATTCCTTTGATGCACCTTCTACGTTGTAATCTTCGGGCTTTCGATTATCGATCTTCTTTTTTTTGCGATATCTCCTTTTTGACACAAACGAATCATCACTGGAATCTTGGTTGCGATGCTTATCACAAGTAGGCAAATCCTCCATGAAATGATTCCAGCAGAGAAGGATTTGACAACGGAAACAGGAACTGAACACTTCTCCTTTGCATTTTGGTACTTCACAGCACTGAGTATAAGTGGGATCGTTTGTATCGCTTAAGTCTATATCCGAGTAGGGATCGCCGTTGTTTAAATGGTCACTTGATTTTTTATTATTTTTTTCACTATTATCTGTATTATCTGATTCCGATCCAATCTCGGTGTTTGTCAAAGGTTCATTTTCTTCACTCGAACTGCCACCACAATATCCTTTCATATCAAGGATGATTCCAAAATACCACCTTTCATTATGTAGCATTTTAACACGTGTACCGTTTTTAAACGTATCGTCCTTGTTTACCACCTCTAGTTTATTTGTACATACCAAACATATTGAGCGATCCCTCCATTGCACCAAAACTTCCATCATAGTGTACCTGTAATTAAAATACGTCTATTAATCAATCAATTTTGTTTTGAATACGATAGTTTTAAATGTAGTTATTTAGATTTTATCTAGTTTTTAGTATTCTTTATTTTTAGCAACTTACAATGTGTAAGATGTTTTTATTTTTAACAAACCTTCTCTTTCTAATAGTCACAAATCAACTTAAAATACTAGGACTACAATTATTCAGCTAAACAACAAGTAAAAATACTCGTTATAATATTCATTCATAATACCTAATATACGAAAGTCATTTATTAAATAAAAGAACCACGTACTTACCAATGTTTACTTAGATTTTTTTGGAACACAAAACAAACGTATTAAGTTACAAGAAACAACCGCTCTGGATAAGTACATACGGTGAACTGTTCTTTTCTTTCGGTTTTAAACGGCCAATAGCAAAATTATACAAGCATAGACCTGCAAAGATCCGCCTGTATAAACATATTTACCTTTTCATGAAGTAAATACGATAGGGCGTATGTTAATATAAGCCCCAAAAATCGGTTAAAAAATTATAGTTTTAAGGCGTATCTTAAGATGCTCCCATACGTTTAAATTTTTTTTTTAACTTTTTAAGATACGCCTCAGTAAAAGCATTAGGTTTTAATGTGAACGGTATAAGATTTAGTTACGCCACTTCTTCACATCATGGGACCTATAGTTATGATATCAAATACGGTCCTAACTCAATTTCGTCAAATTTTGAGATACGCCTTTACGTGTTGACACCGACGATATTTATTTGTTGAGCTTTTCGCCTAGCTACGTCTAGATGCCCACATAGGAATAACTTAAGCCATTTTCTACCAGCTTTATTTCACTCTTTAGAAAACAGATTTGGTATATTGGTTGTAGCGTAAATTATAGTGGTAAATATTTACTGATAAAATAATATCAAAAACGCCCAAAATTTTTCTTAATGAGAAAATGAGAAAAAACATCTTACTTTACAGTGTAATAAGGAATTAGATCCATACTCATCACTGTCGTCGGTATATTCATTTGGACTGTAAATAGTGAAGGAATAGCAGTATTCAGTGCTTCTTGCCATGTTTCCAAAACTGCGGCACCACTGTAAATGTTACATCCAATATAGTTATCGTAATAAGTTTTGCATATTTCTCAAATACATTCAATGGCATTGAATTCACAATGGTAACAGGCAGTCTTATCACATTATGTCCAAAACTATGTATAATCTTGTCTACTATAACTATTTTTGGGTTTTCATTCCTCTTAACTAACTGTAATAGTTCCGGCTTAAAAGAATTCTGAGGACATGAAATATATTCATTCGTTAACCATTCTTTGCCCATCCAATTCTCCACGGACTTCTTTCCATACCAGCGATATTATTCCTTCGTCAGAACACGTCAGAATGTCTTCCAATGTGTCCTGCCCACTTCTTCTTCTGAACTTTATTTCTTTTAGTATGTAAACGTCAGTGGCGGCTGGTGTGGTAAAATTTTGGGTAGGCCAAGCCAGCAAATTACATATAGCTATGTGTAATCAGTGGCGGATCCAGAGGGAGGTGTTATGGAGTCATGACCATCCCCCTCCCGTTAAACATATTTGAAAACCCACTTATCCTATTGGTGGTAAGATTAAAAGTAACCTTGCATCAGAGAAAAGTAATCACCCTTAAGATCCATGACCTCCCCAAAAAAATTTCTGTACCCGCCAGTGTGTGTAATACATATTTTTTTTGTGTGAGAGTTGCAATTGTGTTGTTTGTTTCTAAGGTTTGTTTAAAAATATGTTACAATTATATATTATGTTACATATTTTTTTATCATAATTTAAAAGGAAATTTATATTACAATTCAATAATTACGTTACAAGTGACAACGATGGTAGCCGTAGGCCCGATCGTCTGGTGCCTAAACAGCAAGCATAAACACGACAATATAAATCGTTGTCCGGCAAGCTGCTTAACTTCAAACGCTTTTTGTACGGGGATCTTATGTGAGCTGGGTCGGCCACTTCCGATCGGGCCTATTAATGATATTTAAAACGCCTGAATGCGATTCGATGCTTTCTGTGGTAATATAATAACATAG